>NC_092370.1:117783373-118127123 GCF_030028105.1 Mobula birostris | reverse complement strand
TGCGAACAGCATAAATTTCCTCTCTCCACTTTAAGTAATTGTTTGTTCTAATCAGTCTTGTATTCTCTTAATGCCATTCTTTACAGTACTGTCGAAGTGTGATTACTATATCAAGTGATTCTTGTATATATTTTGTGACTTATGGACACAATCAATTTGTATAAACATGTTTGCAAAAAGAAAACCCTTTTGTTACCAAGGGGTGGTCTGTAGACATTAATGGGTCTTTTTCTAATTAGCAAGATATTAATAACATATTTGACTTTTTACGTTTATATAAGTTATATGGATAAGGCTACTAAAGGCAGGGTTACTAGTCTTGCTGATGACACCAGAATAGTTAGGAATAAGTGATAAAGAGGTACAAGGGGACGGTAAAGAAATATACTGTAGATCTATAGTCTAGTTTACTATAGTGTCCAGGACATAGTCAAAGAACGGTGCCTCAGAAAGGCAGCGTCCAGCATTAAGGACATGCATTCTTCTCATTGTTTCCATCAGGAAGGAGGTACAGACGCCTGTGGACACACTCAACGATTCAGGAACAGCTTCTTCCCCTCTGCACATTTTTTCTCTATTATTGTGTATTACATTGTATTGCTGCCACAAAGTTAACAAATTTCACAACGTATACCAGTGATATTAAAATCTAATTCTGATTCTGACTATAGATAGGTAAAGTGAATGAATGGGCAAATGAAGTAAAATATGAGAAAATGTGAAATTGTCTATTTTTTTTGGAGGGAGGAGGAAATGTCTAAACGGTGCAAGATTCGTATTTTCTAAGATACACCAAACTCAAGCACAGCTTCACGCCATACTATGACTATGCACAGTCCCCTTGTGCAATAAGATGGACTGTTGACCTCACAATGTACTTCGTTATGGCCTTGGACTATATCATCTGCCTGCATCGCACTTTCTTTGTACAGTAATTGTAATACTGTAGTATACATTCTCTTCTTGTTTCCCTTGCACTACCTCAGTACATTGTTGTAAATAAATGATCTGCATGGGTGGCACGTAAACAAATTTTTTCACTGTAAAAGGGATTTAAATGTCCTAATGCATGATTCACAAAAGGTTAGTATACAACTACAGTAGATCCAATGCTATTATTTATTACTGTGAAACTGAATACAAAAGTAGGAAGGTTTTGCTTCACATTCAGGGTACAGTTGGAGTTCTGTATATAGTTCGGCAAGATTAGATGAGTCCTGTACCTTGATCAAAACACACAATCCTGAGAGGTTTTACCGGGGAAGATACAGTAGAGGTAGAAAAATTGTTGATGAGAAAGGGGTGAAAAGTAACTATGGGTAGATATGAATGCAAATTGAGATTCAATCAGAATAGCTGAGATCTAAATGGCAGAGCAGGCTTGAAGGCTGTGCCTATTTTTAATTTGAATGTTCACATGCCTGTATATTGGAGAAAGGTTGGGAGTCTACCAACTGTGTGGTTAATATTTCCTTCCTATCGATGCTGCCTGACCTGCTAAATTCCTCCTGCATTTTGTGTGTGTTACTCAGTATCACGTTCCCCTTTGCAGAGCTTCCTATGTCCACGGTTTATGGCATTATAATAGTGGATACACTTCAAAAATGTTTTATTACCTGTATGCCATTAGGATATCTTTTTTAAAAAAATGAGGAAGGGTCTGTGTTTCTTGTATTGGAATATAGAGAGCACAGTCTTAAACTGGCTGCCCACTCAATAGAAAATGAGAGGAGAGCTGGTAATTAAGGAACTGAATAGAGTGATTCACTCCATACCCAATATATATTTGGAATGAAATGTTGCCAGAGATAAAGGTTACTCTGTACATTGCATCACTGATGAGCAATCCTCCCTCTAAGGTGTGCGTGCATCTTCTACTACTAGCACACAAAGGATTTGTACTGCGCTCAGAAGGTTGTCGCACTCTACCTCGTTGGCATGTTAAATATATTTCATGATCGTACACAATCACCTTTCCTTTTCCGGTTTCTGATGTGGGCAATGTCAACAATGTGAAGTTTGCTATAATTTGTCTGCAGATTTTAGAAATGGCTTATTTATGCCGTTTTTATTGAAGAAATTATTGATTCACTATGTCGAATTCCAAGGAAGCAAAGGTGTGAAGCACAAAAGAACTAGTTCATTTAAAGTGGAATGGCTTTTTGCGAGTTTGCAAGTTGGTGGACATTGGCAGAACCTTTCCTGCACTAGAACTCCCTGTGAAAAAGATCTTGGCTTACTGAATCAAATCAAAAACAAACTGAGAAACTGTTTAATTGATGCTGATGAGAAAATTCAAAGCTATCTGTTGGAAGGAGGGTTTATTAGTCTTGACAGAGTTTACAAAATATGGGTAAATGCCAAAGACAGGAGGGAGAAAAAATGGCTAAGCAACTTAAATATGTTCATTATCTTGTTCAACTTTACATCTCTTCTGGAATTAAGCTACAAAATCTGTTCTGTATGCAATGATTTCCAAATAAAATACCTATCTGAATATTTTATCAACTGGCTTTGTAATTTTATATTTTGACCATTTCAAACTACTTTAATAATATGTGAACAGATTGATACTATTACATGCTGTCGTATAGTATATGAGAACTAAGACTCATTGATGTATATTATTTTATTTCTTTTAAGCAATGAACAACAAACCGGACTTGGTAGTTTATTATCCTTAGAATAGCTTCAGGTTTACTTCCATTTAAAAATGCTGTTCACACATGTTGTTGTCACTGGGCAATAAATTGCACAGCACAAGATTTTTGCACACACTGGTCATTACAATTTAGAGAGGACGTTGCTGATAAGATGGAGGACTAAAAATTTGTGCAAATTGTACAGTTGCACATCCAGTATCAAGTGGTTGAAAAGTTGTCACAGATACCAAACTGGAAAAAGAATTGGGGGAAAAAAAAAGTTTTTAAATTATTTTTAAACAATATGCACATTGTTGTATATAAAGATTGGGACCTTCAGAAATAATTAAGGTAGAAACTTTTATATCCTAAAGTTTTTAAAAACACATATGGTTTGAACTATCTATATCTGAATACATTATTGCACACTATTTTTAGGGTTGCTAACCCTGATTTGGCTTAATAAAATAATTTAAAAACTCAATTGACCATCAATAGACAATAGACAATAGGTGCAGGAGTAGGCCATTTGGCCCTTCGAGCCAGCACCGCCATTCACTGTGATCATGGCTGTTCATCCACAATCAGTATCCAGTTCCTGCCTTATCCCCATAACCTTTGATTCCGCTGTCTTTAAGAGCTCTATCCATCTCTTTCTTGAAAGCATCCAGAGACTTGGCCTCCACAGCCGTCTGGGGAAGAGCATTCCATATATCCACCACTCTCTGGGTGAAAAAGTTTTTCCTCAACTCCGTTCTAAATGGCCTACCCCTTATTCTTAAACTGTGGCCTCTGGTTCTGGACTCACCCATCAGCAGGAACATGATTCCTGCCTCCAACGTGTCCAATCCCTTAATAATCTTATATGTGTCAATAGGATCCCCTCTTAGCCTTCTAAATCCCAGAGTATACAAGTCCAGTCGCTCCAATCTTTCGACATATGACAGTCCCGCCATCCCGGGAATTAACCTTGTGAATCTACGCTGCACTCCCTCAATAGCAAGAATGTCCTTCCTCAAATTTGGAGACCAAAACTGCACACAGTACTCCAGGTGTGGTCTCACCAGGGCCCTGTACAGCTGCAGAAGGACCTCTTTGCTCTTATACTCAATTCCCCTTGTTATGAAGGCCAGCATGCCATTAGCTTTCTTCACCGCCTGCTGTACTTGCATGCTTGCTTTCAGTGACTGATGTACAAGAACACCTAGATCTCATTGTGCTTCCCCTTTTCCTATCTTGACTCCATTTAGATAATAATCTGCCTTCCCGTTCTTACCACCAAAGTGGACAACCTCACATTTATCCACATTAAACTGCATCTGCCATGCATCTGCCCACTCACCCAGCCTGTCCAAGTCACCCTGTATTCTTATAACATTCTCCTCACATTTCACACTGCCACCCAGCTTTGTGTCATCGGCAAATTTGCTAATGTTACTTTTAATTCCCTCATCTAAATCATTAATATATATTGTAAACAGCTGCGGTCCCAGCACTGAACCCTGCGGTACCCCACTGGTCACCGCCTGCCATTCCGAAAGGGACCCGTTAATCGCTACTCTTTGTTTTCTGTCAGCCAGCCAATTTTCAATCCATGTCAGTACTCTGCCCCCAATACCATGTGCCCTAATTTTGCCCACTAATCTCCTATGTGGGACTTTATCAAAAGCTTTCTGAAAGTCCAGGTATACTACATCCACTGGCTCTCCCTTGTCCATTTTCATAGTTACATCCTCAAAAAATTCCAGAAGATTAGTCAAGCACGATTTCCCCTTTGTAAATCCATGCTGACTCAGACCAATCCTGTTACTGCTATCCAGATGTGTCGTAATTTCATCTTTTATAATTGACTCCAGCATCTTTCTCACCACTGACGTCAGGCTAACTGGTCTATAATTCCCTGTTTTCTCTCTTCCTCCCTTCTTGAAGAGAGGGACAACATTAGCCACCCTCCAATCCACAGGAACTGATCCTGAATCTATAGAACATTGGAAAATGATTACCAATGTGTCCACGATTTTCCAAAGCCACCTCCTTAAGTACCCTGGGATGCAGATCATCAGGTCCCAGGGACTTAACAGCCTTCAGACCCAACAGCCTATCCAATACCATTTCCTGCCTAATATAAATTTCCTTCAATTCATCCATTACCCTAGGTCCTTTGGCCACTATTACATCTGGGAGATTGTTTGTGTCTTCCCTAGTGAAGACAGATCCAAAGTACCTGTTCAACTCGTCTGCCATTTCCTCGTTCCCCATAATAAATTCACCCGTTTCTGTCTTCAAGGGCCAAATTTTGGCCTTAACTATTTTTTTTTTCTTTTCACATACCTAAAGAAGCTTTTACTATCCTCCTCTATATTCTTGGCTAGTTTACCTTCGTACCTCATTTTTTCTCCGCGTATTGCCTTTTTAGTTACGTTCTGTCGCTCTTTAAAAGCCTCCCAATCCTCCGGCTTCCCACTCGTCTTTGCTATCATGCACCAAAGCATAAGATGTCCCTGTTATTTGACACAAAGCAAGTATTAATTCCATTTAGATACCATAGTTGTTTTGAAGAAAATCACAAGTGGTGCAGATGGTGGAAGAGGGGTGAATCAATAAAGACATCTTGAGACTTTTGATTTGAACTTTTGCAAGAATCTCGAAGCTGTTGTCAGTTTCACAGCAAAAACTGATAGATTTGTTGTCATTACTAGCATAAAATGCAGGCTATTGTTGTGTTCCTTTGTGTTGAAATGTGTTAATCATTAGCTGAGTGCTATAAGTTGTTAACAGATGTCTTATACTTTATACTTTATTGTCGCCAAACAGTTGATACTAGAACGTACAATCATCACAGCGATATTTGATTCTGCGCTTCCCGCTCCCTGGATTACAAATCAATAGTAAATATTAATAATTTAAATTATAAATCATAAATAGAAAATGGAAAGCAAGGTTAATTAAGATTTACACTAACAAGATGGGCTGTCTCATTCTCCTTTTGCTGAGATTTGCAGCATATTAATAAATATTTAGTGTTCAGATAATGCATTGCAAAAAATTGAGAAGTTTGTTACCTGGCCAAAGGTTACAAAGCTGAAGCTGGTGATTGACTTTGTCAAACATCAATCATTGATGCCTTTCATTCATCATAGGCAGCCGGTGGCTATCCCCTCAATAACAAGTATACTGTTTGGGATACTGTTGGGGGCGGGGGTGGGGGTGCAGGCACAGTGATCGGATCTTGGCGGTGAGCTTGAAGCTGTGGCTCAGAAAGTAAGGGAGCAGAGGAGGAATGCAGTGGTAATAGGATATTCCATAGTTAGGGGAGTAGATAGGAGAGTCTATGGACGTGATAGAGAAAGCCAGATGGTATGTTGCCTCCCAGGTGCCAAGATCAGGGACATCTCGGATCGTATCTACAATGTTCTAAGGTGGGATTGGGGGAGTTAGCAGCCAGATATCTTGGTGCATATTGGTACCAATGACATAGGTAGGAAAAGAGAGGAAGTCCTAAAGAGAGAATTTAAAGAGCTAGGTAGAAAGCTGAAAGGACCTTCAGGGTAACCATCTGTATTACTGTCGGTGCCGTGTGCCAGTGAGGGCAAGAGCAGGATGATTTGGCAGAGGAATGGAGGGCTGAGGAACTGGTGCAGTGGGCAGGGTTTCAGATCATTGGGATCCCTTCTGGGAAAGGTATGACCTGTACAAAAGGGATGGGCTACACCTGCACCAGAAGGGGACCAATGTCCTTGCAGGCAGGTTTGTTAGAGCTGTTGGAGAGCTTATAAACTAATCTGGCAGGGGATGGGAACTGGTATGATAAGCCTGTGGATTGGGATGTTGATTTACAAGCAGAGGTAGTACATAGTGAGACTGTCAGGAAGGACAGGCAAATGATACAGCAAAATTGCAGTCAGTGGGATGAGTTGCAGTGTAAAAGGGGGACAAATACAGTCCTGAATGTGTTATATTTGAGATCACATGGTATATGAAATAAGGTACATGATCTTGTTGTGCAGTTAGAGACTGGCAGATACGATATCGTGGGTATCACGGAGTCATGGCTGAAGGATAATTGTAGTTGGGAGTTTAATATCCAGGAGTTTAATATGCAGAGGAAGGGGACTCTAGCAAGGATGATGACAGAGCAGCAATAGCTGGAGTTTCTGGGAGCAATTCAGAAGATGCGGGATAGGTACATCTCAAAGATGAGGAATTATTCTAAAGCAGGATGAAGCAGCTGTGGCTGACAAGGGAAATCAAGGCCAACATAAAAGCAAAAGAGATGGCAGGTAATAGAGTAGAAATTAGTGGTAAGTTAGAGAATTGGGAAATTTTAAAAAACCAACAGAAGGCAACCAAAAAAACCATAGGTGGGGGTTGAAATATGAAAGTAATATGAAATGTAGGAGATGAAATATTAAAGTATGCTAGCCAATAATATTTTTAAAACATCAGATATATAAAGATTAAAAGAGAGGTGATAGTAGATATTGGACCGCTGGAAAATGACACTGAATAGATAGTAACTTGGGACAAGGAAATGGTGGGTGAACTGAAGAAGAATTTTGCATCAGTATTCACTGTGGACAACACTAATAGTATGCCGAAGGTTCAGGGGTGTCAGGGGACAGGAGCGTGTGCAGTTGCTATTACTAGGGAGATGGTGCTTGGGAATCTGAAAGGTCTGAAGATAGATAAGTCAGTCGAACCTGATGGATTACAGCCTAGTGTTTCAAAAGGGATAGCTGAAGAGATTGCGGAGGCATCAGTAATGATCCTTCAAGAATGGAGGCAGACAGACTAAAGGAAATTATAGGCCAGTTAGCCTGACCTCAGTGGTTGGAAAGACGTTGCAGTTGATTGTTAAGGATGTGGTGTTGGGGTATTTGGATACACATAACAAAATAGACTAAAGTCAGCACGGTTTCCTTAAGGGAAAATCTTTCCAGGCAAACATGTTGGAATTTTTTTGAAGAAATAACAAGGAATGGAGAATCGGTGTTTGTTGTGTACTTGGATTTTCAGAAAGCTTTTGACAAGGTGCCATACATGAGGCTGCTTAACAAGTTAAGGGCCCAGGGTATTACAGGAAAGATACTAGCAGGGATAGAGCATTGACTGATTGGCAGGAGGCAAAGTGTGGAAATAAAGGGAGCTTTTTCAGATTGTTTGCCAGTGACTAGTGGTGTTCCAAAGGGATATATGTTAGGACTGTTTCTTTATACATTGTATATCAATGATTTGGATGATGAAATCAATGGCTTTGTGGCCAAGTTTGTGGATGATACAAAGATAGGGGAGGGGTAGGTAGTGCTAAGGAAACAGAGAGGCTGCAGAAGGACTGAGACATAGTCATAGTCATACTTTATTGATCCCGGGGGAAATTGGTTTTTGTTACAGTTGCACCATAAATAATAAATAGTAATAGAACCATAAATAGTTAAATAGTAATATGTAAATAATGCCAGTAAATTATGAAATAAGTCCAGGACCAGCCTATCGGCCCAGGGTGTCTAACCCTCCAAGGGAAGAGTTGTAAAGTTTGATGGCCACAGGCAGGAATGACTTCCTATGACGCTCAGAGTTGCATCTTGGTGGAATGAGTCTCTGGCTGAATGTACTCCTGTGCCCAACCAGTACATTATGTAGTGGATGGGAGACATTGTCCAAGATGGCATGCAACTTAGACAGCATCCTCTTTTCAGACACCGCTATGAGAGAGTCCAGTTCCATCCCCACAACATCACTCGCCTTTCGAATAAGTTTGTTGATTCTGTTGGTGTCTGCCACCCTCAGCCTGCTGCCCCAGCACACAACAGCAAACATGATAGCACTGGCCACCACAGACTCGTAGAACATCCTCAGCATCACCCGGCAGATGCTAAAGGACCTCAGTCTCCTCAGGAAATAGAGACGGCTCTGACCCTTCTTGTAGACAGCCTCAGTGTTCTTTGACCAGTCCAGTTTATTGTCAATACGTATCCCCAGGTATTTGTAATCCTCCACCATGTCCACACTGACCCCCTGGATGAAAACAGGGGTCAGCGGTATCTTAGCTCTCCTCAGGTCTACCACCAGCTCCTTAGTCTTTTTCACATTAAGCTGCAGATAATTCTGCTCATACCATGTGACAGTTTCCTACCGTAGACCTGTGCTCGACCTCATCTCCCTTGCTGATACATCCAAAAACTTCTGAAGATGACAAGACTCTGTGCAGTAGTTGAAGTCCGAGGTGTAAATGGTGAAGAGAAAGGGAGACAAGACAGTCCCCTGTGGAGCCCCAGTGCTGCTGATCACTCTGTCGGACACACAGTGTTGCAAGCACACATACTGTGGTCTGCCAGTCAGGTAATCAAGAATCCATGATACCAGGGAAGCATCCACCTGCATCGCTGTCAGCTTCTCCCCCAGCAGAGCAGGGCGGATGGTGTTGAACGCACTGGAGAAGTCAAAAAACATGACCCTCACAGTGCTCGCTGGCTTGTCCAGGTGGGCGTAGACACGGTTCAGTTAGATGATGGCATCCTCAACTCCTAGTCGGGGCTGGTAGGTGAACTGGGGGGGATCTAAGTGTGGCTTGACCATAGGCCGGAGCAGCTCCAGAATAAGTCTTTCCAGGGTCTTTATGATGTGGGAGGTTAATGCCACCAGTCTGTAGTCATTAAGGCCGCTGGGGCGCAGCGTCTTCGGCACAGGGACGAGGCAGGACGTTTTCCACAGTACAGGAACCCTCCGGAGCCTCAGGCTTAGGTTGAATACATGGTGAAGTACTCCACATAGCTGAGGGGCACAGGCTTTGAGCACCCTGGTACTGACACCATCCGGTCCTGCAGCCTTGCTTGGGTTGAGACGTTTCAGCTGTCTTCTCACCTGCTCAGCCGTGAAGCTCACTGTGGTGGTTTTGTGTGGGGGAGGGGTATAGTCATGAGAGCAGGGTGGGGGACTGTGAGGAGGGATAGGAGGGGAGAGTGGAACATGTGTTGATTGGGGGCCGACAACAGATGGCTCATGTGGGGGATGGGCAGGAGCCACAATGTCAAATCTGTTAAAAACAGCTTAAGTTCGTTGGCCCTGTCCACAGTGCCTTCAGCTCCTCTGTTGCTAGTTTGCCGGAATCCAGTGATGGTTCTCATCCCCCTCCAGACCTCCCTCATGTTGTTCCGCTGGAGTTTCCACTCAAGCTTCCTCCCGTACCTGTCTTTAGCCTCCCTGATCCTGGCTTTCAGGTCCCTCTGTGTTGCCCTCAGCTTCTCCCTATTTCCATCTCTAAATGCCCTCTTTTTAGCGTTCAGGATGTCCTTAATGTCCTTAATGTCCTTTGTCACCCATGGCTTGTTATTTGAATAACAAAGGACAGTTCTTGTCGGAACATTGCAGTCCACACAGAAGCTGATGTAATCAGTGATGCACTCTGTGAGCCCATCAATATCCTCTCCATGTGGCTCACAGAGTGTCTGCCAGTCTGTCACCTCAAAACAACCCTGGAGCGCCTCATAAGCCTCCTCCGACCATTTCCTCACTGTCCTCGAGGTTGCAGGTTTACTTTTCACCAGAGGCACGTAGCAGGGCTTTAGATGCACCAAGTTGTGATCTGACCTTCCCAGTGGGGGGAGGGGAGAGGAGCTGTATGCATCCTTAACGTTAGCGTACATCAATTAGGAGAATGGGCAAAGAGGTGGCAGATGGAATACAGTGTTGGCAAGTGTATGGTCATGCACTTTGGTAGGAGGAATAAAAGCATAGACTAATTTCTAAAAGAGGAGTAAGTTTTTAAAAATCTTGGTACAAAGAGATTTGGGAGTCCTTGTGGAAGATTGCCTAAGTATTAACTTGCAGGTTGATTCAGTGGTGAGGAAGTTGAATGTAATGTTAACATTAATTTCAAGACGACTAGATATATTTTATCCATGACAGAGCACAAGAGGGACTTCAGTTTAATTTTCCTTTCCCTTCACCTAACTCGTGTTCAAAGAGCACACAAAAGACTGAAGATTGTATTTAAGACAATGTATCTGGCTTTAAAATCCATAATTGGAACTAAAATCCCCTATAAAGTAATCCACAATATGCTTGTCCAGGATTCAAAATAGTACTCTAGCTTTGCAAATCGGGTTGGACTGAATCCATCCAGGAGAAATGAATGTGACCTTGGGTAAGCTAACTGAGTGCGTCAGTGCACTCAAAGTGAGCTTGTGCTTTTTAAATTAGTTAAAATAATGAGCTAAAATGGTGGATATACGTACTGGTATCATGACAGTCATTTTGGATTTTTCAAAAACTGTCATGTCTCCATTAAATTGAAACAGATGTCGTTTTAGTGTTGGATAAAATTTCACTTTCTGATTTCTGTTTTTTTTTTCCTTCTTTCCAGACCTGATGACTACCGAATGAAGTGAATACATTCCCAAAGGAAGATGGAGATTATCCAAAAGTCTATTTATTCTTCACAATTCTGGTTTTCAGAATTAAAAGTGGCTTCTTTCCCATACTCCCTGTGACACGAGTCTTAATTTCTAGTAAGCACTCAACGGATATTTGAGTGAAAACTGTAGATTTGATTTAATAGCAGAGTGAAACAAACTTGAAGTGGGTGAACAGAGTTCAAAAAAAAAGGAGCAAGAGAGGATGGCAAGTTCTTCCTCAGTCAATGGTTGGAGAGGTAAGATGGAGAGCGTAGACATTACTCTGAGCCTGAATGATTTAGCATGATGCAAACACACGGTAAGGCTTCCTCACTCTTCTTCTACAAACATATCCTAATCCCGTTGTGGTTATAATTTTTCTGTTTGTATAACCTGCAGAAGCATACACAAGTTGATATGTAGTGAGGTGGCCAGTACCTTCTACCAGGAATAAATGGCTTCTTGTTGAGGATCTGTGACACAGTAGACTCTAGTGCTCATGCTAGTTGACCAGCTGCACACACGCTTTCCTTCTCCACCAAAAGAGGCTTTCATTGCAATTCCCTTGAGATATCCTTCCAGGGTTCTGTGTACACCAGCCTTCCCCACACCTGATATGTCTCAGTGGGATTAACACCATTGATTCTGTCTTTAATATGAGCACGTCTACCATTCTCACTGCCCCACGAATCCATCATTGTCCTTCACCTGCCAAATTGTGATGAATTGTCTGACCTGCACCTATACTCACAAGAGGCTGTATCCCTGCTGGTTTCCTTGTGAGAGCATCTGAACTAGTGGATGTAAAATGACTTCAATCACAAAGGACAATGCTGAAGCCCATTGACCTACGAAGTCCTCTGTGCATTTTGTTTCATAGAACACAGAAGAGTACAGCACAGGGATTGGCCCATCAGCCCACAATGTGTTGCCAGATGTCCATTTAAATTAAATCTCTTCTGCCCGCACATGACCCAGATCCCTCCATCCCTGCATATTTATGTACTTGTCTAAAAGCTTCCTAAGTGCTGCTATCATATCTGCTTCCAACTGAATTCCGTCAAAGGAAGGTTTATTTTTAAAAACAATGGAAATATGAACCCGATGCAAGCTTAATGAACAGTCAGGCCTGAAGATATTTGGCTGTCACATGAGTGGACAAGTTGGAGAGCTTCAAATTCAAGAATTCCTGGTTAAACAGTTGAGGACCAATTCTGTGGTTAAATCTCTGTATCCAAACCACAGGCAAGCAGACAAGTGCAGTTTATAAGCCAGCAGGAGGGAGAGAAGTGTAAAGTTTCACCGGTGGTATGTTGTGTAGGTGTTGGATTAATGCTGTCTCAGTCATCACTTTTGAGCTCCGGGCATCGCCCAGCAGAAGAAGGGGAATAGTCACAAGTCTGGCAGTTTCTGGCATGAGTTTCTCTCAGTGGTTCACCAGACAATGCACTAAGCAGCAGTGCCCGGAAAAAAAAAACAACTAATGGAGGTTCTTATAATCTGGACAGTCGGGTCTACAGTGTTGCTTCACTGGGCAGACACAGTCTTGCTTCGGTGGTGATAGTGATAATTGCAACTTTTCTCCCCTGGGGTAATTGAACTTTTATTGTTTTTTATTATTAGTGTCAGCTATGCCTCTGTGGGTAGCATACTAGCAAAATAAAGGCTCTATGTTCCAGTCTCACCGCAGGTGGTTGAGCACAGTAAGCTAGATTGACAGCGTGCGGAGCTAAAGAACTGCTGCATCGACAGACATGCTGCCTTGTGGTAGGACATCTTAACCAAGACAATGTGTGTACCCTCACATCAATAGATCTTGTGGGCACTATTTTGAAGTGTACCGGGGTGTTCTCCTTGATGTTCTAGATGAAATCTATTCCTGAGTAAATGCCGTGGATTAACCAGTTGTCCTATTGCATTACTGTTTGTGGGAGATCACTGGACATGAAGTTAGAAGTTGTACTTCCTAACTGACATTTCTATAAACCCTTAGTTACAACACACACAAAATGCTGGAGGAGCTCAGCAGCTCAGGCAGCATTGATGAAAATGAATAAGCTGTTGACGTTTCGGGTCGAGACCATTCTCCAGGACTGAAAAGGAAGGGGGAAGACACTAGAATAAAATGGGGGGAAGGAGAAAGAGGCCAACTAGAAGGTGATAGGTGAAGCCAGGTGGGTAGGAGAGATAAAGAGCTGGAGAAGAAAGAATTTGATAGGAGAGGAGGGTGGACCATAGGAGAAAAGGAAGCGGTAAGGGACACAGGAGGAGGAAATTTTTTTACCGTAAGAAGAAATCAATATTCATGCCATCAGGTTGGAGGCTACCCATGCAGAATACAAGGTGTTGCTACTCTAAACTTGTGACTTATCTTGGCATAGGAGGAGGTCATGGACCGACGTACAGGAATGGGAATCAGAATTAAAATGTTGGGCCACCGGGAAGTTCCGCTTTTGGCAGATAGAGTGGAAGTACTCGATGAAGTGGTCTCCAATTTACAACCGGTCTCACAATAGAGAAGAGGCTGCTTTGGGAGCCCCAGACTCTTGGACAATGAACCAAACACTTCATTGGTTAAAACATATTTTGAGAAGGTGAAAATTGTTCTAGGAATGAAGTACTTTTTAACATCCTGTCCCCACCTGTAGTATGAAGGTGATGGTCAAACCAGAAACTAATTGGTAGAAGTGAGTTATATTGATATGTAGTTACACCATAGAACATAGGAGGGTTGAATATGAATTATTTTTGTTTGGAAATTCTAAGTGCCCAGGATAATTTTAACATAAGCCCAGCAATAGTGATGTCATTGAGTGAGCTTGGCAGCTAATCTCCAAATAAATCTCAAATGGCAAATATAATTTTAACAAACATCTTATGTCTTATAGAGCACAATGTAAAGATTGGATCATGCATAAGATTCAGATAATTCTGTTAAAATCAAATTAAATTAAAATGCTTCAAATATTAGTTGTTTGAGGGAATGAGTATCTAAGTTAAATATTTTCTCAGGCCTACAGGGGCTGTTAAGCAGTAACTGTGGCTTGGAATGCTAAAACTCACCTTTTTGCAATGAGGGTGATTAATAAGTACCTGAAATTTGTATTGTCACTTTTTCTACCCGAAGAATAGTGTGAAACAACATTCTGTCTAATCTGTTGGTAGTTTAGCACAGTACCAATTTGCCTCAGAGATGTTTCATTGGTAGCTTTCAAAAATCAACCTACTTTAACACCTGAACCAATATGCTTCAGATATTGCCAATAAGCACTAATGTTCTTTTGCCACCTATTCAGAACAAGTGAATGGTAAATTCATCTGACTCAAATGTTTGCATAACCTTTTTTAAACACCACAATATGTTTTCCTTCAGATTCCAAACTGTGTTTAGTAAGTAGGCTAAACTCTAATTGCTTCAATCAAGAGTAGATGTTGTTATGGATTCCCCTAATATCTTGTGCCATGTGCAGCTTTGATGTACAACCTGTACTGCTGATAACTTGCCAAGTTTCATTCGTAAGTTTCAAGGTCATAGAATGTCGTGTGGTGAAAAGTCATCATCTTTATTGTCTGTGAATTTTTCAGTCCATGTTGTTCAGTAATGAATCATGTCACTGTCTGCCAAATCTGATCTGAATACCAATTTTATATGTTTTGTTCATGCAGTTGATCTTGATTCCTAACTCACACCAACACAGTGTTCGGCTCAACAAAAGGTCAACATTTTCAATGCCAGCTTTGTAATATACAAATAGTGGTTGCATTTACTCTTAGCATCTCATTTGAGAGAAATAATACACCTTGTAATTGTTACCCCAGGTTAATAATCAGCAAGATGTTTCCTATTCAGTGTGTACTAGGTTTGCAAGCAACAGTTTGTGTGAAGTTTTCTACTGTAACCCAAAGAGGATCATTCCACCCTTTGTATTGTTGAGTGCTTTCAGGACATTGCTGTCATCCCTGACATTAATCAAACTGTTAGGTGAGCACCAGTCCTCTTGTTTGTATTTGCTGAGACTCTTGGGAATATGAGCAGATGTCAAAGGAAGGTCTCATTTAGGCAGAACAGAATCAGACAAGGCTGTTTGACTTTTCTTACATCTGATTATGACAGCAGTTGAAATTAACTTAATGATAATGCAGCCCTTTCCGTTTTCAGATATGGATGGTTTATGCTTGTCAGTCAAGGAGAATCTTTCTGTAAGTTTCTCAAAATCACCTTGCAGTAATTAGATTTATCAAATGCCTTTCTTGTATATTAACTATTGGCCTCTGTAAACCACCATATGTTTACAACATTTGTGAATGCCATTCCGCATAGTTGTACTGGCTCAGACCAGTCCCTTTTAGACATGAGATTTGCAGCATGCTATTTTACTTGGAGACTGCTTCTAATGCTATTTCTTTTAAGACTAAATCCAACAAGACATCACTGTATAGTAATCTATCCAGCCCACCCACAGTACATGGGAACCTGAAGCAATAGAAATATGGTTGAAACATAAAACCTTTGTGACTTACATGTTAAAAATTTTTATGCAGGTCAGTCGATGACACTTGAGAGCTTTTTTGTTATAGCCAGAGTTAATTATTCAGAAAGACTTATGAGAACCAATTTCAGTGAAAGAGACCGTCAAAGGTGCTGGGTTTCAAGTGAGGAAGCTTGGTCTTTCCTCTCAAGTGGATATTTAAAAAACAACAAGGTTATTCTCTCTGGGCAATATTTATTCCTAAGTCAAGTACGTTTAATTGTCATTCAACCATACATGAATGCAGCCAAATGAAATAGTGTTACTCCAGGGCCAAGGTGCAAAACACAGTACCAATAGTTATACGCAGCACAAGGCAAATATGGCACATATAAGATAGCGGTAAAATACAGTCACACAAAAAAATATACAGCCCAAGTCCCTGCGTCCACCAATGTTGCAGCAGTCTGCAGTCTAACATAATATGGCTTGTGTTCTACCGAGCGAACTTCGGGGGCAGCACTGACTCCAGCGTTCTGGCAGAGCACACCAAATCAAATGCTTAGTTCCTGGCAGGTTGTAAACAGGCAACACAGTCACCTGGGGCCTAGTCCACCGCCATGCGCCAATAAACCAGTGAATCAGACTCTCATCATTCCACATTAGCAATGTCCAACAGGGTCTTGTAAACACGAGAAAAGTGACTAAGACCATCACTCGCTATTAGACTGCACTGTGTCTTCATGCACTGACTCCTCCAGTGCCTCTCTAACACAGGCAGCAGCACAGTCCACGCTAAATCCAGCTCCTTCAGTTTATCCGCCAGTGAGAACTTACTGATGAAGTAGACCTGCAGAACTTTAAGTTCTTAATGTCCGACAGTGTCTTACAATCATAAAAAATACATTTAAAAAAGACAGTTAGACAAAATCAATATGACAAAGACAATAGGTCACTAGCACTAAAGAATAAATGATCAGGTTATTGTCATATGGCTTTTGAAGTGAACTGCATTCTTTGCATATCAATTTTTATTAAATTCAATGTTAAATTACACAAAAACAATGTGTATTTAAATATTTGCATGGTTATGCTGATGTATGGATTTAAGTACATACATTTGCAGTGGATATGTGGTATATGGATCTTAGAAAGGCATTTGACAAGGTTCCCCATGGTAGGCTCATACAGAAAGTCAAGGCATGGGGTCCATGAAAGCTTGTCTCTGTGCTTTTGGCATTGACTTGCCCACAGATGGCAGAGGTTGGTAGTGGACAGAGTGTTTTCTGTCTGGACTGGTGGTGTTCCACAGCATTTATTTTGTTGTGGTTTTCATAAATGATTTGTATGAGGAGATGGAAGGGTAGGCTAATAAACTTGCAGATGTCATGAAAATTGGATGTGTTGTGGATAGTTTAAAAGGTTGTTGTAGGTTACACCGGATGGAGACATGGGCAGAGAATTAGTAGGTGGAAGTGAAGGCAGAGTACAAGATTAGTGGCAGGTTTCTTAACAGTGTGGAAGAACAGAGGGATCTTGGGGTCCAAATCCACAGGTCTCTCAAAGTTGCTAGGCAAGTTGATAGGGTGGTTAAGAAGACGATGGTGTTTTTGCCTTCATTAGTTTGGGGGATCAAGTTCAAAAGTATTGAGCTCAAAAGCATTGAGCGCTTTAAAACTCCAGTTAGACCACACTTAGAGTATTGTGTTCAGTTCTGGTTGCCTCATTATAGGAAGGATGGAGATGTACCAGGATGCTGCCTGGATTAGAGGTTACAGGAAAGCTTTAGCAAGCTAGGGCTTTTCTTCTTGAAGTGACAGAGGATGGGAGGTGACTTGAATTGAGGTGTGTAAGATTATGAGAGGCATAAATAGAATGGACAGCCACCACCTTTTTACCAATGTAGCAGTAGCCAATACCAGAGGACATCCGTTTAAGGTGAGTGGAGGAAAGTTTAGGGGAGATGTCAGGGGTAGGTTTTGTACATAGAATGATGGGTGCCAGGAACGTTCTGCAGGGGGACATTTAAAAGACTCTTAGATAGACACATGGATGTAAGGAGAATGGAGATTTATGGAGTTAAAGAGGGAAGGGGTTAGATTGTTTGTGGAGTAGGTTTATATAGAATGGCATAACATCGTGGGCCAAAGGGCCCATATTGTGCTGTGCTGTACTGTTCTATGTTCTATGTAAATATTTCCACTCATTCTCACACCTGACAATACTGCAAGGAAGGTTTTGCTTTAATCTTGACCATTCAGATCCACTGAAGCAACCCTGACATTACATTTAATGCGAGGATTGGTTCTTTGGCGGGTTATCAGCTTCTTCAGAAACTAGTCAGGGCTGACATTCATGCTTTGCCCTCCTGTGGCTTTGCTTCATCACAGTCTTATTCTTTGGTGTACTTATCTGCCCCCCTCCCCCATTGAGTATCCATGCTATGTGTCTTGGATACTCCCATTGGTGGGTAGCCTATCACTCTTTGGTCTTCTCGCCTACCCCTCTACCCCACCCCCACCCCCACAACAGCTTCTTATTCTAGCTTCTGCCCTTTTCATTTCCAGTTCTGATGAATGGTCTCAGCCTGAAGTGTCAACGTTTTATTTCTCTCCATAGTTTCTGCCTGACCTGCTGTGTTCCTTCAGCATTTTGTGTGTGTTGCTCTTTGGACAAAGACATTGAACTGGTTTGTATTAGCCTCTACTTTTTGAGTGGTTCTATACATTTAGTGTTCATCTATTAAAAGCACAGACTTTTACATTAATACGTTTGGTGACCCATAGCAGGTGGTAGCCCAGAAATTCAGGCAGCCATGAGAAGGGATGAGAATAAGGTGCAGTCCTACTCCAAGTGGCATTTTTATCCCGGTTTACACAGAATAAAAACTACATCCCAATGCATCTCAAATTATGACCTCACTCCACCCAGAGCTAGATAACACTGTCAAGTGCTTATTCCAATGCAAATACTTTTAACTTCTAAAACAGTTGAGGGGGAAAATTAGTCAACTGAGGTGTAGGAGAACCTACGCCTGTGCTGAGTGTGTTTCCTGGCCAGAGTGCAAAATGCTGTGAATTGCAAGTAGGTAGACCTTTGATTGCTAATTCTGAACGAGTATACGTTGAGCAAAATGTCCTGCTGACGGTGGCTAAGCAAGTTGGCTCTGTGCTCCTTGAAGAATGAAGAGTGGTCTTACTCAGAGTCATTGAGCAATGTAGCATAGATACAGGCTGCTCACCCCAAAGAGTCGATGTCGACCACGGTGCCCAGCCAGCTAGTCCCAAATTCTTTTACAAGTCCTACCACTATCCCACCAAATCCACGCCTTCATGTACTTCTCCCAGTGCTTCTTGAATGATGCTATTGCTCTTACCTCAACCACTTCCTCTAGCAGTTCATTGCATGTACTCACCACCTTCTGCATGAAAAGCTCGCCCCTCAGGTCCTATTTAAATCTTTCTGCTCTCACCCTAAATCTGTAGCCCTGTTTTTGGACTCCCCTACACCGGGGAAAAGATCATTAATGTCCATCAAATCTATGCCTGTTGTAATTTTAACCATGTCTCGAAGGAAACCCCTCATTCTGTGTTTCAAGGAATAAAGGCCTATCCTGGCCAATCTCTCCCTATAACTCAGACCTTCTAGTCCCCGCAGCATCCTTGTAAATCAGTTTTGCACTCTTTCCATTTTAATCACATCTTTTCCATAACAGTGAGACTATTACTATACACAGTAGTCCAAGTGTAACCTCATTAATGACACATGTAACTGAAACTTAATGTCTCAACCCCTATACTCAGAACCCTGACTGACAAAGGCCAGTGTATCTAATGCATCTTTCACCACCCTATCTACCTGTGACACTGCTTTCAATGAACTCCCTCCCTCCATTCCATTACACTCCCCAGTGTCCTATCATTGCTGGGATAAGTTTGGTGTAACTTCCCAAAAGGCATCACCTCACATTTACTGAAATAAATTTGCAACTCCTCGGCCTGCTTCCCCAACTGATCAATATCCCCTTATAATCTGCATTAACTTTCTTCAGTATCAACACCTGCTAAGCTTGTGTCATCTGCAAGGTGACTCTTCAAGCCTTGTATATTTGCATCCATCATCTATATATGATTGACAAGGGTCCCAACACCGAACCCTATCACCGGCCTCCATTCTGAGAAACAGCCTTCAACCACAAACAAGAGAAAATCTGCAGATGCTGGAAATCTGAGCAACACGCAAAATGCTGGAGGAACTCAGCAAGCCAGGCAGCATCTATGGAAAAGAGAACATTCGACGTTTCGGGCCAAGACCCTTCAAACTCTGCTTCTTACCTCTAAGAAAATTTTGAATCCATCAAACTCGTCCCCATAGATTCCATGAAACCTAACCTTCCAGACCAGCCTGCTAAGCGGGACCTTGTCTGAGATCATGCTAAAGTCCAACGAGATAATGTTCAATGTCCTATCCTTGTATACCTTTTTGGTTACTTCTTCGGAAAAACTCTAAAAGTTTTGTCAAGCATTTTCTGCACACAAAGCCATGTTGACTCCTCTTAATCATACTCTATCTATCCAAGTGTTGATAGGCCCAGTCACTCAGAATCTTCCAGATGATGTTAGGCTCACCGGCCTGTGGTTCCCTAATGAAAGCATATAGGATCCAGAGTGCGGATGGCAGTGTAGATGTCAAGATGGCTTCTCTAGTGGGACAGTCTCAAACAAGGGACACAATTATAAGATAAAGAGACAGTCATTTAAAACCATGGTATAGAGAAATTTCTTCCTGCAGAGGTGGTAAAGGCCAGATTATCAAGAGTATGCAATGTGGAAGCAGGTAAAATTTTAGAAGATCAGAGAACCAATGACTATGTAGGACAGACACAGAAATAGAACTGAGGCCAGCTTTCATCAGCAATGAATGTGAATGGAAGGGCAGGCTTGAGAACCAGGTGGCCTACTCCTCCTATTTTCATGGTGTTCTTGTAATGCTAAATTTTAGGCATTAAAGACAAGAGGATCATTTCAATGGTATGAAACACCCTGGCTTCCTTGGCTGCACAAGTCCAGGGAAGACGACCTCCGGCCCCGCCAAACTCCTGAGATTGAGGCGCAGTCGATCCCACCCCAAACCCCGGTTTGTGCGGATGCTGTGTCGTTTGCTACCCTGTTACAAATTAATGCCGCAAAGTAACAGATAGTACACTGCATACCATTAAAGGAACTATATTTATGAATCTTAACTAAAGGGTTACTAAAGAATAACAAAAAGAAAAGGGCCCATTCTAATTAAGCAGTCAGATGTGCACAAGTTGGAGTTCATCTTGAGCTTCTGTGTTACTCAACATGCTGGGCCCTCGGTCAACGTGAAAGCACACACCACCTTCCGAAAGTCGCTCGCAATCCATCTCGAACCAACAGGTCTCCCAGTGGATTGTATGCTACGACCGGTTCTCCCCAGCGTCTTCTCTCTTCATCTCAGCTCGAGCAAAAACTCCTAGCCCAACCTTAGTGTCCCTCACCAGAGAAACCTCCCCTTAGTCCGACCCTCCTAACTGGATGGCACACATTTCTCCTCATCTCTTATCTTCAACAATACCTGTAACCCAAACATAAGCTGAAAAGAAGCAGCTCTCACAGAACAGCACAAAATGAAATGCATACAGCATAACAGTAAAATATGATCCAGGGCACTACAGGTAAATCTAAATTTTGTCCGTTCTGTTTTTCTCTAAGTATTTTATGGTGTATTATTTTGTTTTGTGTTTACAAAATTACAAACATTATTTTCAATGTGGCAAAGTCAAACCGGTGTTGAACTTACACTATAAATCAAATTCAAATCAAATTTTTTTGAATTTGATTTGATAAGTTGTTGGTGAAGCCACACTTGGATCGCGCAAGGCCAATGAGAAGATTTAAAAAGCAAAGGGTTTCTTTTGACAGGAGATTCGATTGGGAGAAGTGCACAGGCACAATAGCTCATCATCACGCAAGGCCACTGGGAAGATTTAAAAAGCAAGGAGTTTCTTTCAGCGGGAGATTCGATTGGGAGAAGTGCACAGATGCAGTAGCTTGTCATGCAAGGCCACTGAGAAGGTTCCGGGATACAAGAGAGACACTGCCTAGCGGAGCAGTCGTTGGAGTGGCATGAGTCAGAGTAGTAGGACTTTGGCAAGGTAAGGCGGTAAGTTACTTTCATATCTCTTTTTTTCATCTAATTTAAGAATAGTGGGTATGATTGCAAGGCCAATTTTCTGCTCTGGGTGTCAGGTGTGGGCTATCCGGAATACTTCCAGCCTCCCTAATGGCCACATTGGTGGCAGGTGCATCGAGCTGCAGCTCATTAGAAACTGACTGAGGGAATTGGAACTGCAGCTCGATGGCTTTTCGGCTTGTCAGGGAATTTAAGGAGGTGATCGATAGGAGCTACAGGCAGGTAGTCACACTGGGGCCAAAAGAGACAGATAAGTGGGTGAATGTCAGGAGAGGGAAGGGAGAGCATCAGGTAGTGGAGAGCACCCCTGTGACTGTCCTCCTTAATAATGAGTACTCTATTTTGAGTACTGTTGGAGAGGGGGAACTGAGAGTGGCCGTGCTTCTGGCACTGACTCTGGCCCTGTGGCCCAGAAGGGCAAGGGACAGAAGAGGATGGCAGCAGTAATAGGGGACTCTATAGTTAGTTAGGGGGACAGACAGGAAATACTGTGAGCGTGAAAAAGAAACACAGATGGTAGTTCTTGGTGTTTCTGAACATGTCCACAATATCCTGAAATGGGGAGGGTAAGCAGCCAGAAACTATGGTACATGTTGGTACCAATGACATAGATAGAAAAAGTGAGGAGGTCCTGAAAGCAGAATACAGGGAGTTAGGAAGGAAGCTGAGAAGCAGGACCTCAAGGGCAGTAATCCCATGACAGTGAGTATAGGAATATAATGAGCTACTGGATAGAATGCGTGACTGAAGGATTGGAATGGGGGCGGGGATTCAGATTTCTGGATAATTGGGACCTCTTTTGGGGCTGGTGTGATCTGTTCAAAAAGGATGGGTTGCACTTGAATTCAAGGGGGACCAATATCCTGGTGGGGAGATTTGTTAATGCTTTTGGGGAGGGTTTAAACTAGATTTGATTTGCAGAGGGGTGGGAACTGAAGTGAAGAGGCAGAGGATGGGGCAGGTGGCACACAAGTAGAGACAGCTTGTAGGGAGTTTGTGAGGAAGAATAGGCAGATGATAGAACAAAGACGCACTCAGTCTGATCTGTCAATTTTAATGCAAGGAGTATCATAAACAAGGTGGATGAACTTAGAGCATGGATCAATATGTGGAACTATGACATTGTGGCCATTACAGAGATCTGGATGTCTCAGGGGCAGGAATGGCTGCTGAGTGTGCCAGGCTTTAGATGTTTCAAAAAGGACAGGGAGGGAGGCAGGAGAGGTGGGGGAGAGGCATTGCTAATCAGGGATAGTGTCACAGCTGCGGAAAAGGAGGAAGTCTTGGAAGGATTACTTACTGTGTCAGTGTGAGTTGAAGTCGGAAACGGGAAGGGGGCAATAACTCTACTGAGTATTTTTATAGACCCCCTCAATAGTAACAGGGACATCGAGAGGCAGATTCTGGAACGGTGCAATGATAACAGGGTGGTTGTGATGGGAGATTTTAACTTTCTTAATATTGACTGTTATCTCCTTAGAGCAAGGGGCTTAGATAGGGTGGAGTTTGTTAGGTGTGTTCAGGAAGGTTTCCTAATGCAATATGTAGAGAAGCCAATTAGAAGAGAGGCTGTACTTGATCTCGTGTTGGGAAACAAACCTGGTTAGGTGTCAGAACTCTCGGTGGAAGAGCATTTTGGAGATCACAACTCTATCTCCTTTATCATAGCACTGAAGGGGGATAGGAGTAGACAATTTGAGAAAGCATTCAATGGGATAGGGGGAAATATGATGCTATTAGGCAGGAACTTGGGAGCAGATGTTCTTAGTGAACACTTCAAGGACCATTTGCATGGCATTCTGCAGAGGTATGTTCCACTGAGGCAGAGAAAAGACTATAGGGTAAAAGAACCATGGTGTAAAAAGGATGTGCCGGGGGGGGGGGGGATCTAGTTAAGAAGAAAGAAAAACTTACAAAAAGTTCAAGAAACTAGGTACTGACAAGAGTTCTAGAAAATTACAAGGTTGCCAGGAAGGACCTTAAGAATAAAATTAGAAGAGCCAGAAGGGGCCATGAGAAAGCCAGGATTAAGGAAAACCCCAAGTCATTCAACAAGTATGTGAAGAGCAAGAGGATGAGCCATGTGAGAATAGGATCAATCAGATGCGATAGTGGAAATGTGCATGGAGTTGAAGGAGGTAGTTGAGTTATTTGATGAATACTTTGCTTCAGTATTCACCAGGGAAAAGGATCTTGGTAACTGTGGGGATGACTTACAGCGGACTGAAATGCTTGAGCATATAGACATTAAGAAAGAGGATGTGCAGGAGCTTTCCGAAAGCATTTTTGAAAAGATAATTCACTGGGACTGGGCAAGATATACTCCAGGCTACTGTGGAAAGTGAAAGAGGAGATTGCTGAACCCCTGGCGATGATCTTTGCATCATCAATAAGGACGGGAGAACTACCAGATGATTGGAGGGTTGCAAATGTTGTTCCCTTGTTCAAGAAAGGGAGTAGAGATAACCCAGGAAATTATAGACCAGTGAGTCTTACTTCAGTAGAAGGCAAGTTGTTGGAGAAGATCCTGAGAGGCAGGATTGGTGAGCATTTGGAGAGACATAATCTGATTAGGGATAGTCAGCATGGCTTTGTCAAGGGTAGGTCATGCCTTATGAGTCTGATTGATTTCTTTGAGGATGTAACAAAACACATTGATGAAGGTAGAGCAGTAGATGTAGTATGTATAGATTTCAGTAAGGCACCTGATAAGGTACCCCATGCAAAGCTCATTCAGAAAATAAGCATGCATGGGATCCAAGCAGCCATTGCTTAGTGGATCCAGAATTGGCTTGCCCACAGAAGGTAAAGGGTGGTTGTAGATGGTTCGTATTCTGCACGTAGGTCAGTGACCAGTGGTATTCTGCAGGGATCTGTTCTGGGACCCCTCCTCTTAGTGATTTTTATAAATAACTTGGATGAGGAAGTAGAAGGGTGGGTTAGTAAGTTTGCTGATAACACAAAGTTGGGGGGGTTGTGGATAGTGTGGAGTGTTGTCAAAGGTTACAGCGGGACAGCAATAGGATACAGAACTGGGCTGAGAAGTGGCAGATGGAGTTCAACCCAGATAAGTGTGAAGTGGTTCATTTTGGTAGGTCAAATTTGAAGACCGAATATAGTATTAATGGTAAGACTCTTGGCAGTGTGGAGGATCAGAGAGATCTTGGGGCTCGTGTCCATAGGACACTCAGAGCTGTTGCGCAAGTTGACAGTGTTGTTAAGAACGTGTATGGTGTGATAGCCTTCATCAACCGTGGGACTGAGTTCAAGAGCCGAGAAGTAATGTTGCAGCTGTATAGGACCCTCATCTGACCCCACTTGGAGTACGGTGCTCAGTTCTGGTCAGGAAGGCTGTGGCTATTATAGAGAGAGTGCAGAGGAGATTTACAAGGACGTTGCCTGGATTGGGGAGCATGCCATATGAGAATAGGTTGAGTGAACTTGGCCTTTTCTCCTTGGAGTGACGGAGGATGAGAGGTGACCTGATGGAGGTGTACAAGGTGATGAGAGGCACTGATTGTGTGGATAGCCAGAGGCTTTTTTCCAGGGCTGAAATGGCTAACACGAGGGGGCATAGTTTTAAGGTACAGTACTTGGAAGTAGGTACTGAGGGGTAAGTTTTTCCACACAGAATGGTGGGTGCATAGAATACACTGCCAGCAGCGGTGGTAGAGGCAGATACAATAAAATCTTTTAGAGACTTTTGGATAGGTACACGGAGCTTAGAGAAATAGAGGGCTATGTGGTAAGGAAATTGTAAGCAGTTCCTAGAGTAGGTTACATAGTCGGCACAACATTGTGGGCCGAAGGGCTTGTAATGTGCTGTAGGTTTGCACGTTCTATGTACTGTGTACAGTTCTGGTTACCTGTTACAGAAAGATGTAGTTAAACTGGAAAGAGTGCAGGAAAAAAAATACAAGGATGTTGCCAAAACTGAGTTATAAGGAGTAGAATGAGGGATAACTTATAGAAATGTTTATAGTTATAAGAGGCCTAGATAACAAGGTGGACAGTAGCATTCTTTTCCCCAGGGTTGAGGAGTCCAAAACTATCGGCGTAGATTTGGGGTGAGGAGGGAAAGATTTAAAAGGGACCCGAGTGGCGACTGTTCTATGCAGAGAGTGGCGAGTATATACAACAAACTACCAGAGGAAGTAGTTGGGGCAGGTAGAATGGGTATCTGGAGGGGTGGTCTTAGAGGGATATGGGCCAAGCACAAGATATTGGGACTATGTGGGTGGGTAGTAATCGGTGCAAACCTGTATCCATCTGAACTGTTCTATGATTCTAATGTCAGCAGCAACACAACTCAAATGGTAAAGCTGCAGCCTAAGTTTTGGCTACAAGGAGGAAGAAGAGATTCAATTATTTGTTCAAGGCTCTTGAAACAAATTCAGGTTCGTTTTATTTATTACACGTACATGGAAATATACAGTGAAATGTGTCATTTGTACCCACCAACACAGCCTAAGAATGTGCTGGGGGCTGTGAGCAAGTGTTGCCACATGTCCCGGCACTAACACAGCAACAATTTGAATGGTCAGGTAACTTTCTTTACCGAACAGTCGTGCTTATAATTTAATTGGTATTCATGATTTCCCGTCCTGGAAGACGAAAAAGTGAATGTGCTACCTCACTACACAACTTTTTATATTGCCACTCAACTGGTTAAAATGTCTTAAGAGCTAAAAAGGAAATAGAACTCTGTGTGAGTTAGAGGAACAGAATTAAAGGATGTAAAGAAAATTTTGTGTGTAAGTTTTACCAATAAGAAATACACTGAGCAAAACAAACTTGTTTGGGATTTTCAAATAATGGAATATTAGGGACACGATCTGTCCTATGCAGATTTTAAAAGTTGATCTTACTGTAATAAAAGGAAAAAAAATCATAGGTGTATTACCTCCTTTTGCTTATTAAAGTTACTTCTTATTCGAAGTTCCAAAATCTGAATTTTTTTTTACCGCTGACATGATGTCCCAAATGGAAAATTCCACAAGATGCTGGGAAGGTTCCCAGGCGATACACAGGTCCCTGTGCATCACAGACAGTTCTGAGAAGTGACCTCACGTATGTAATGAACAGAAGCTAATGGAAAATAGAAAACACTGCATGGAACAAAAAATGAAGATCTCAATTGTGTGTTGAAAGAGTGAATTCATCAGTGTAAACATATTTAAAGACATGTTGATCATGATACAAGCAAAGATCTATCACGATGAACTAGAAATTGGAAGTAATTCTGAATATTCAGCAGGCTGGTAGCAAAAGTTTAAGAAAAGGCATGACATATTAAATTTGTAATGATTTGTGGTGATGATGCATCTGCTGATCACAAAGCAACAGAGAAATTCATTGGTGTGTTTGCTAAGGTCGTTGCAAATGAAAATCTAACATGCTGAATGGCTGCGTCAATACATGCATGATGAACATGTGTAAAACAAAGACTGCTGACTGGTCACACATAAAGTCAAAGTTGGAAATGATGGCGATCCCAAGCTATCTCATTATATGTTCCAAAATCTGAAACACTTATGGCCCCAAGGAGTACTAAACCTATTGGAAATGGGATGTACAGATAGACATCTAGACAGCATTAGCAACTTCAGGGCAGACAGACCAATCAAATATCTAAAGAATTCAGACTGTCGATTAATATCAGGAAATGTGCAGCTGTGAAAGTTTCAATTTCCCTGTGCAAAATGAAGGGAGACACTCTTTAAAAGTTGGTACTTGTTTTCTTTTATTTACTTGCTCCTTGAACAATGACCATTTCATCCAAATAAATTACCTGCTAGATTCTGCCAAGAGCTCATAGGGGAATGGACAAGTTGGGAAAAACTATACAATCTTCATTTAAACTGCTTCACTAGGTAGCAAATGCACAAATTCATCTTTGCAAGGTTTCTATTCATAGCAGTGCAGCTCTGCATTGCTGCAGCAAGTTTGTATGACAACTCTGCCACAAGTCATCTACAAATAAAAAATTGTCCAGTGACTTTTGAATCAGTTTCAGTGTGTAACCATTCATATGCTGTTTGATAGTACTTAGACCAAATTAGTTGTTTTTGCTAAGTATGATACAAATTTCAACAATGCAATGAGTCAATCAAACACAAATGGAAATAGTACAGAACAGTTACAACAGTTTTATGCTCTTGGAATGTAACAGAAACCTGATATGGTATCACCCTACTAATCTTCAGTAAGATTAGTGATTTGAAATGATCAGTCAACATTTGTACTGCTAAAATACTTAACACTCTGTTAAATCTTTTGAAAATTCATTTCTCATTTAATGGCATGAATGCTTTAATTTAGCAACAACATAATCTGATTATTGTTACATAATTTTTTAAAAAATCATCTCTGCTGAAGTCCCTGTTTTTAATCTAGGAGTTGAATCCACTGCCCATTTCATAGGGTTCAAACAGGTGAGATTTTACGCCATGTTTACGAGGCTCATCTATTGGCTCCCCTTTGTTGTGCTTGAAGATGTGCTGCTCCATTTAGAAATGCTCCTTGCGGATCGTCTAACACCTGGTGACTGGATCTCAACCATTTCCGATTCATCGCCGTCCCCCTCAAAAGGATGATCCGACTCCGCACGGCGAGGCTCTGGGTAGGAGGGCTGGGAGTGTGGGTTTGGGTAGGGGTAGGACCCCTGGTACATGTACAGTTCTCGCTCATCATAATGGTCATAGGTTCGATGGGAGTTTGGAGGCAATTGTACTACAGGGACGTCTTGATCGGTTGGATCACTGTATTCACCTTAACCCACCACCACCACCAACAGTATCCATAGTTAGCACAGGAGGAGAGGCAGAAGATTGAATATGAGCAAGATATTAGAACATTATTTGTAAATTCATTAAGCTGTTTGGTGTTTGATGTACATTTTAACAGGTAAATTTAAAATACACAAATGATGAGTAGTGAAGATGACAAAGACGAGTAGAGGTTGTGACGCAAACACAGTACAACAATGTCCAGCACCAGGGAGATAGGAAGAAAGTCACAAGACAGGGACAAATGGGTTCTTTTTTTCTTAAGTTTTTCCTCGTATGATAGAAAAGCATGTTTGTTAGATGGTTTGGAATGAATTGGTGACTTTATGATGGTAAAGATGGCATTCATTGGTTTGGTCACTTTGTGTCAGGTTAGATCACAGCAGCATGTGCTCAGGAAGGACAATGCACCTTTAGACTCCATACATTTGCAAGTAGCAATCTGAAGGAATTGAAGTCAACCAAGTAACAATATGCACATGATATCCCTTCTCAGTAAGGACAATCAGAGAGCAATTAATGATAGCAAGGTTGGTGCCTCTTAAATAAGTGAAGCTGCATTTTAATTTCCTTTCATCATTAAAACAGATGAATAGTGAACAATGAAAGCAATATAGTTTCAAAAACTGGTAGGTCATTGTTAGCTTGATTAGTTTATAAAAAGTGATTAAAGGCTGTGTTCCAGCCATGGTAGCCTTGATACAAAAGTGTTTGTATCTGGTTTAAGTGGAAAGGTAAAAGCTGGTAATATCTGTTTGATGGTGGTTACTAAACCTGGATGAGGCAAGATTGACAGAACGTTTGCCCCACGACTCTACACCAGTCCAACATGACAGTGAACACTGAGAAGATCAGCTAGTACCTTGTTCCTAGTTGATAATCACTGTAAACTTCTTGAGCTTCAAATTATTGCCAGAATAGATGGGGTTGGTGTGGAAGAGAAGACAAGGAAAAACAGAAACCCATTTAACAGTCAGTATAAAAAACACAAACACAAGCAAGCAAATGCTAAAATAACTTTCACACTTGTTTTGAAAAGAGCAGCCAAAGGGGTGATTTATTGTGTAAATTTATTTTTCAATTCGCATTGCCTCAATCTTGTGTTAAAGTCAATCTCTGCCCACTAAGTATGTAATTTACAGTATATTTATTGTTATAGAATTACTTAAGGTGCCCTGAAACAAGACCTTAAAATATAGGAACAGAATCAGGCCATTCAGTCATAAAGTCTACTCAGCCAGTTCATTCTACTACCTTCTCCCCATAACCTTTCATACCCCAACTAATCAAGAACCTATCAACCTCTGCCTTAAATACACCCAATAACCTGGCCCCCACAGCCACCGCTAGCAACAAATTCCATAGATTCACCACCCTTTGGCAGAAGAAATTCCTCCTCATTTCCATTCAAAATGGACGTCTCTGTTTCTGAGGCTGTGTCCTCTGGACCATAAGACATAGGAGCTGAATTAGGCCATTCAGCCCATCATGTCTGCTCCACCATTCCATCACGGCTGATCCTGGATCCCACTCAACCCCATACACCTACCTTCTCTCCATAACCTTTGATGCCCTGACCAATCAAAAAACTATCAACTTTCGCTTTAAATATACGCACGGTCTTAGCCTTGGCAGCTATCTGTGGCACAGCTTTCCACTACTCTCCGGCTTAAAAAAAATCCTCCTTACTTCTGTTCTAAAGACCTTAAGACATAGGAGCAGAATTAGGCCATTCGGCCCATCGAGTCTATTCTGCCATTCAACTATGGCTGATCCCTTTTACCCCCTCCTCAGCCCCACTCCCTGGCCTTCTCCCCATAACCATTGATGCTGTGTCCAGTCCAGAACCTATCAAGCTCTGCCTTAAATACACCCAACAACCTGGCCTCCACAGCTGCCTGTGGGAACAAATTCCGCAAATTGATCCTAGACTCCCCCACCGTAGGAAACATCCTCTCCACATCCACTGACTAGGCCTTTCAACATTCGATAGGTTTCAGTGAGATTCCTCCCCCTCCACCCCCCCCCCCCATTCTTCTAAATCCCAGAGCCACCAATCGCTCCTCATATGATAAGCCTTTCAATCCTGGAATCATGAACCTCCTCTAAACCCTCTCCAATGCCAGCACATCCTTTCTTAAATAGGGGGCCCAAAACTGCTCTCAATACTCCAAGTAAGGTCTCCCCTGAACCTTCTAACACCTCAGCATTACATCCTTGCTTTTATATTCTAGTCCTCTCAAAATGAATGCTAACATTGTATTTGCCTTCCTCACCATCGAATCAACCTTTAGGGAATCCTGCACAAGAACTCCCAAGTCCCTTTGCACCTCAAAACTTTGATTTTTCTCTGTTTAAAAAACAATCCAATTCTCTATTCCTTCCGCCAAAGTGCAGCACCATACATTTCCCGACACTGTATTCCATCTACCACTTCTTGCCCATTCTCCTAATCTGTACATATCCTTCTGCAGCCTCCCTGCCTCCTCAACACTACCTGCACCTCCACCAATCTTCGTATCATCTGTACATTTGGCCACAAAGCCATCAATTCCATCATCCAAATCACTGAAGTACAACATAAAAAGAATCAGTCCCAAAACAGACTCCAGTGGAACACCACTAGTCACTGCCAGCCAACCAGAAATAGAACATAGAACATAGAATAGTACAGCACAGTACAGGCCCTTTGGCCCACAATGTTGTGCTGACCCTCAAATCCTGCCTCCCATATAACCTCCCACCTTAAATTCCTCCATATACCTGCTAGTAGTCTCTTAAACTTCACTAGTGTATCTGCCTCCACCACTGACTCAGGCAGTGCATTCCACACACCAACCACACTCTGAGTAAAAAACCTTCCTCTAATATCCCCTTTGAACTTCCCACCCCTTACCTTAAAGCCATGTCCTCTTGTATTGAGCAGTGGTGCCCTGGGGAAGAGGCGCTGGCTATCCACTCTATCTATTCCTCTTATTATCTTGTACACCTCTATCATGTCTCCTCTCATCCTCCTCCTCTCCAGAGAGTAAAGCCCTAGGTCCCTTAATCTCTGATCATAATGCATACTCTCTAAACCAGGCACCATCCTGGTAAATCTCCTCTATACCCTTTCCAATGCTTCCACATCCTTCCTATAGTGAGGCGACCAGAACTGGACACAGTACTACAAGTGTGGCCTAACCAGAGTTTTATAGAGCTGCATGATTACATCGCAACTCTTAAACTCTATCCCTCGACTTACGAAAGCTAACACCCCATAAGCTTTCTTAACTACCCTATCTACCTGTGAGGCAACTTTCAGGGATCTGTGGACATGTACCCCCAGATCCCTCTGCTCCTCCACACTACCAAGTATTCTGCCATTTACTTTGTACTCTGCCTTGGAGTATGTCCTTCCAAAGTGTACCACCTCACACTTCTCTGGGTTGAACTCCATCTGCCACTTCTCAGCCCACTTCTGCATCCTATCAATGTCTCTCTGCAATCTTCGACAATCCTCTACACTATCTACAACACCACCAACCTTTGTGTCGTCTGCAAACTTGCCAACCCACCCTTCTACCCCCACATCCAGGTCGTTAATAAAAATCATGAAAAGTAGAGGTCCCAGAACAGATCCTTGTGGGACACCACTAGTCACAAATCTCCAATCTGAATGTACTCCCTCCACCACCACCACCCTCTGCCTTCTGCAGGCAAGCCAATTCTGAATCCACCTGGCCAAACTTCCCTGGATTCCATGCCTTCTGACTTTCTGAATGAGCCTACCATATGAAATCTTGTCAAATGCCTGACTAAAATCCATATAGATCACATCTACTGTACTACCCTCATCTATATGCCTGACCACATCCTCAAAGGACTCTATCAGGCTTGTTAGACACGATCTACCCTTCACAAAGCCATGCTAACTGTCCATGATCAGACCATGATTCTCTAAATGCCCATAGATCCTATCTTTAAGAATCTTTTCCAACAGCTTTCCCACCACTGACGCAAGGCTCACTGGTCTATAATTACCCGGACTATCACTGCTACCTTTTTTTGAAGAAGGGGACAATATTTGCCTCCCTCCAATCCTCCGGTACCATTCCCATGGAGAACGAGGACATAAAGATCCTAGCCAGAGGCTCAGCAATCTCTTCCCTCGCCTCATGGAGCAGCCTGGGGAATATTCCGTCAGGCCCCGGGGACTTACCCATCTTAATGTATTTTAACAACTCCAACACCTCCTCTCCCTTAATATCAACATGCTCCAGAACATCAACCTCACTCATATTGTCCTCACCATCATCAAGTTCCCTCTCATTGGTGAATACCGAACAGAAGTATTCATTGAGGACCTCGCTCACTTCCACAGCCTCCAGGCACATCTTCCCACCTTTATCTCTAATCGGTCCTACCTTCACTCCTGTCATCCTTTTGTTCTTCACATAACTGAAGAATGCCTTGGGGTTTTCCTTTACCCTACTCGCCAAGGCCTTCTCATGCCCCCTTCTTGCTCTTCTCAGCCCCTTCTTAAGCTCCTTTCTTGCTTCCCTATATTCCTCAATAGACCCATCTGATCCTCGCTTCCTAAACCTCATGTATGCTGCCTTCTTCCACCTGACTAGATTTTCCACCTCACTTGTCACCCATGGTTCCTTCACCCTACCATTCTTTATCTTCCTCACCGGGACAAATTTATCCCTAACATCCTGCAAGAGATCTCTAAAAATCGATCACATGTCCATAGTACATTTCCCTGTAAAAACATCATCCCAATTCACACCCACAAGTTCTAGCCTTATAGCCTCATAATTTGCCCTTCCCAATTAAAAATTTTCCTGTCCTCTCTGATTCTATCCTTTTCCATGACAATGCTAAAGGCCAGGGAGCGGTGGTCACTGTCCCCCAGATGCTCACCCACTGAGAGTTCTGTGACCTGACCCGGTTCATTACCTAGTACTAGATCTAGTATGGCATTCCCCCTGGTCGGCCTGTCCACATACTGTGACAGGAATCCGTCCTGGACATACTTATCAAACTCTGTCCCATCTAAACCCTTGGAACTAATCAGGTGCCAATCAATATTAGGGAAGTTAAAGTCACCCATAATAACAACCCTGTTATTTTTGCACCTTTCCAAAATCTGCCTCCCAATCTGCTCCTCTGTATCTCTGCTGCTACCAGGGGGCCTATAGAATACCCCTAATAGAGTAACTGCTCCCTTCCTGTTCCTGACTTCCACCCATACTGACTCAAAAGAGGATCCTGCTACATTACCCACCCTTTCTGTCGCTGTAATAGTATCCCTGACCAGTAATGCCACCCCTCCTCCCCTTTTTCTGCCCTCCCTATCCCTTTTAAAGCACTGAAATCCAGGAATATTGAGAATACATTCCTGCCCTGGTGCCAGCCAAGTCTCTGTAATGGCCAATGCATCATAATTCCATGTATGTATCCAAGCTCTCAGGTCATCACCTTTGTTCCTGATGCTTCTTGCATTGAGGTACGCACACTTCAGCCCTTCTGCCATAGTACCTTTACACCGTTTATTCTGCTTCTCTTTCCTCAAAGCGTCTCTATATGTTAGATCTGGCTTTACTCCATGCACTTCTTTCACTGCCCTTTCACTCAGGGTCCCATCCCCCTTGCAAATTAGTTTAAACCCAAAATGGCTCCCTTTATTCCACTCTGCCTCCTGCCAATCAGCCAATGCTCTACCAACGCTAGTATTTTTCCTGTAATACCATGGGCTCTATTTTATTAATCAGCCTCACATGCAGCACCTTGTCAAAGGCCTTCTGAAAATCCAAGTATGCCATATCCACTGATTCTCCTTTATCTATCCTGCTTGTTATTTCCTCAAAGACTTAACAGATTTGTCAGGCAAGATTTTACCTTAAGGAAACTATGCTGACTTTAAGCTACTTTATCATGTTCCTCCAAGTTCCCCGAAACTGGTGCATAGTAATAGCTACGCCGCCTTTACCTATATTTGATTAACCTGATCACCACTGTTTTCTGTTGTATAGGCCATCTGTCTACCCACCCCCACCCCCATGACTATGCTGTTTCCCTCAATCACACTTTGAGGTGGCATGTTTCATTTATTGTTACAGTAACGGAGCTGTAGGTTCTTTGACTTTTAACCCCTTTGTTGCTATTTTTAATAAATGGTTTTTTTTAGCAGAGGAAAAGAACTTAGAATGAATTTAGAACAAAGAACGTAAAAGTCTCAGGACATTGCTGCAGAGAAGCTTCATGCATTTCAGCGGGTGCATTACTTACAAATGCAGTGTACTTTAATTGTTTTACCTATGCTCCATCTGTAACAGCGATAGACACAAGTACTAACCGCTGCAGCTTATACAGTGGCATGCAAAAGTTTGGGCACCCCCGTCAAAATTTCTGTTACTGTGAATAGCTAAGCGAGTAAAAGATGAACTGATTTCCAGTAGGCATAAAGTTAAAGATGACATATTTCTTTAATATTTTAAGCAAAATTTTTTTATTTCCATCTTTTACAGTTTCAAAATAACAAATAAAGAAAAGAGCCCAAAGCAAAAGTTTGGGCACCCTGCATGGTCAGTACTTAGTAACACCCCCTTTGGCAAATATCACAGTTTGTAAATGCTTTCTGTACCCAGCTAAGAGTCTTTCAATTCTTGTTTGGGGGATTTTCTCCCATTCCTCCTTGCAAAAGGCATCTAGTTCTGTGAGATTCTTGGGCCGTCTTGCATGCACTGCTCTTTCGAGGTCTATCCACAGATTCTCAATGATGTTTAGATCAGGGGACTGTGAGGGCCATGGCGAAACCTTCAGCTTGAGTCTCTTGAGGCAGTCCATCGTGGATTCTGAGGTTTGTTTAGGATCATTATCCTGTTGTAGAAGCCATCCTCTTTTCACCTTCAGCTCTTTTTTTTACAGACGATAGGATGTTTGCTTCCAGAATTTGCTGGTATTTAATTGAATTCATTCTACCCTTTACCAGTAAATGTTGAACTTGTGAATCCTGGACTTATTTCCTGGCATAATTTACATATTAGTATTTAACTATTTATGGTTTTATTACTATTTAATTATTTATGGTTCAACTGTAACGAAAACTAATTTCCCCTGGGATCAATGAAGTATGACTATGTTCCCTGTGCCACTGGCTGCAACACAAGCCCAAAGCATGATCGATCCACCCCTGTGCTTAACAGTTGGAGAGGGGTTCTTTTCATGAAATTCTGCACCCTTTTTTCTCCAAACATACCTTTGCTCATTGTGGCCAAAATTCAGTGTCAGAAGTTTGCAAAGGAACATCTAAACTAGCCTGATGCATTTTGGAAACAAGTCCTGTGGAATGATGAAGTTAAAATAGAACTTTTTGGCCGCAATGAGCAAAGGTATGTTTGGAGAAAAATGGGTGCAGAATTTCATGAAAAGAACCCCTCTCCAACTGTTAAGCATGGGGGTGGATCGATCATGCTCTGGGCTTGTGTTACAGCCAGTGGCACAGGGAACGTTTACTGGTAGAGGGAAGAATGAATTCAATTAAATACCAGCAAATTCTGGAAGCAAACATCACACCATCTGTAAAAAAGCCGAAGATGAAAAGAGGATGGCTTCTACAACAGGATAATAGTTCTAAGCACACCTTAAAATCCACGATGGATTACCTCAAGAGGTGCAAGGTGAAGGTTTTGCCATGGCCCTCACAGTCCCCTGACCTAAACATCATCGAGAATCTGTGGATAGACCTCAAAAGAACAGTGCATGCAAGATGGCCGTAGAATCTCACAGAACTAGAAGCCTTTTGCAAAGAAGAATGGGTGAAAATCCCCCAAACAAGAATTGAAAGACTCTTAGCTGGCTACAAAAAGCGTTTACAAACTGTGATACTTGCCAAAGGGGGTGTTACTAAGTACTGCCATGCAGGGTGCCCAAACTTTTGCTTCGGGCCCTTTTCCTTTTTTGTTATTTTGAAACTGTAAAAGATGGAAATAAAAAAGTTTTCTTGCTTAAAATGTTAAGGGAATGTGTCATCTTTAACTTTATGCCTTTTGGAAATCAGGTCATCTTTTACCCGCTTAGCTATTCACAGTAACAGAAATTTTGACCAGGAGTGCCCAAATTTTTGCATGCCGCTGTATAACCAAAACAAAGCTGTGCCTCAGCAGGGAAAGCAGCAACAGATTTGTATCTGAAGCTTAAGGCTTAAAATGAGTGACACCAACAAAAAAGACAAAATACAAAAGGGCAAACTTAGCGTTTCCTGACATTTTTTGCACTGCGAAACGGAGGCATAGCAACCAGAGCAGCGGTAAGGTGCAGGAGCACAGGCAGTAAGTAGTATGTCCTACCTCCAATATTGTAGCCAGCACAGGTAGAGGCATCACAGTAACCTGGTGGTCCAGGTGGTCCTCTTTGTCCTCTAGGTCCTGTACGTCCCGAGCTACCTCGTTGTCCTGGGAGCCCCGGAGGTCCTTGGCGCCCAGACCGTCCCTCACCCTGAGGGCCTGTAATAGAGATGGAGATGAACACAGCAGGTTTAGACACAAGTGAACAGTTGCTTCACACTTCACCTCTCTATTGTTGATCCTGCCTTTAGCTGCCTGGTTCCACAATTCCTCATTAGCTTCTGCATCTCACTGTTTCTCCTTCTTTAAGATACTTACTAATACTTACCCCTGACCAAACCTTTTCTCATCTGTTCTAATGCAGGGGTCCCCAATCTTTTTTTGCACCACAGGCCAGTTTAATATTGACAATATTCTTGCGGACCGGCTGACCGGGGTTGGGTGTTCAAGTAGGGTTAAAGCTCACCTCAACATGTCTTTTACAGTTAGTATTGCCAACTTTCTCACCCAAGTAAAGGACAAAAGTAGCAGTCAAATACGGGACGCTTGAGTTTACACCGAGAAAGATGACCATGACCATGAATCCTTGCGCGGGCACCTGTGTATACATGCTGATATTTTTCCACAAATCGGTTTTGCCTTAATCTTCCCGACTATACTGTACATACATTATTTCTACTTTATATAGGCTGTGTATTTATCATATCATTCCTGCTTTTACTATATGTTAGTGTTACTTTAGGTTTCATGTGTTACTTGGTATGATTTGGTAGGTTATTTTTTGGGTCTGGGAATGCTCAAAAATTTTCCCATATAAATTAATGGTAATTGCTTCTTCGTCTTACGCCATTTCACCACGAAAGGTTTCATAGGAACGCTCTTAGTGGGAGAAATACGGGTCAAGGGTAGTCCCGTATGGGACAAACCAATTTAGCCCAATATACGGGATGTCCCGGCAAATACGGGACAGTTGGCAACCCTACGTTCGAGTTCAACAGTACGTGACAGGGAATGAAGAGAGGTGCAGCTGACTCACATCATTTCCTCACGGCCCAGTAGCACATGCTTTGCAGCCCCGTACCGATCTGCGGCCCGGTGGTTGGGGACCACTGTTCTAATGTCATGGTCAAATTCTGAACATCTCAGTCCCACTCCCATTCAGTCTGGTTATCCACTGATGTCTTGTGGAACACAGGAGAAGTTAAGCGAGGGTAAAAATGACAATGGCAGTGATGTCCCTGTGAAACCAATTAGCTTCCTGCCATGACAACTAACTGGATTGACGTGACACCTCTCGCTTTTAAAACATCCCTTCAGGATGGAATTCCAGAGCCAGAATCAAGACAGTGGAAGGCGTGGCTGTCAGTGGTAGAGTGATTAAAGGCATGACTAAAGACATACATAGAACGGTCATCAGGCTGGAGGGGGTTATAAAGGTAGGGGCTAAGCTGTAGAGGAATTTTTAAAAAGGATGAGGATTTGAATCTGCTGCGCTGTTTAACAGGAGCTGGTGAAAGTCAGCCAGCACGGGGCAAATGGGTAATCAGATCTTGCTGCCTGTGTTCAAAGTTCAAAGTAAAGTTATTATCAAATAAAGTATATCACCATATACAACACTATAACTTTCTTGTGGGCACACTCAGTAAATCCAAGAACCATAATAAATTCAGTGAAAGACTGCACACAACAGGACGGACAAGCAATCAACGTGCAAAAGATAACAAACTGTGCAAATACAAATGAAAAATAATAAATGAGCAATAAATATCCAGAAGGGAAGATGAAGAGTCCTTGAAAGCGAGTCCATAGGCTGTGGGAACATTTCTGTGATGGGGTAAGTGAAGTGACCCCATTGGTTCAAATCCTGATGGTTGAGGGGTTCCTGAATCTGATGATGTGAGTACTGAGGCTTCTACACTTTCCTGGTGGCAACAGCAAGAAGAGAGCAAGACCTGGGTGTGAGGAGCCCTGATGATGGATGCTGCTTTCCAGGTAGGTGTGCTCAAGGGTGGGGAGGGTTCTACCGATGATGGACTCTGGACTTTTTGTAGAATTTACCGTTCAAAGGCATTGGTGTCTCCATACCAGGATGTGATGCAGCCATGTCAATGTACTGTCCACCACATATCGATTGAGGTTTATCAAAGTTTTAGATGTCATGCTGAATCCTGACAAACTTCTTTGCTTTCTTTGTAACTGCACTTACGTGCTGGGCCCAGGACAGGTCCTCTGAAATGAGAACGCCGAGGAATTTAAAGTTGCTGACCCTCTCTACCTCTGACCACCCCCCCCCCCCCCGATTAGGGCTCACGGTCCCCTGGTTTCCTCCCGCTGAAGTTAATAATCAGCTCCTTGGTCCTCCTGACATTGAGTGAGAGGTTGTTTCAAAGTTCAAATTACATTTATTAAAGTATGTATACAACCTTGAGATTCGTCTCCTTACGGCAGTAACAAAACAAAGAAACCCAACAGAACCCATTTTAAAAAAGATCGTCAAACAGCCAGTGTGCAAAAAGAAAACAAAAGTAAGCAAATAACATTTGCAACTGAATTTCACGAAAGTGAGTTCACAGCCACAAAGCTGCTACAACCAATGCAGGAGCCTGTTAGTTGCAGGCCACAGCCTCAGTTCAGTGCAGAGGTGAGTAAACCTCACGGAGTAGTGAGCTGAACACTGGCCTGTCCCTTGCCTCCGGCCCCAACACCCAGACATTTTCAATCTAGCCCAAGATTTAAATCGGCCTCACTCTCAGACCCGGGACCCACTGCTTCGATACCCTCAGGCCCGGAATCCACCACTTCGATTCGGCCCGCCGTACCCGACCTTTTCAACTCGGCCAGGTATTTAAATCGGTCAAACTTGGGCTTGTTCCACCCTCTTAGGCCCAGGCCTCACCTCGACTCTGCCGCTTCAGATTGCAGCAGCGGCCAAACATTAGCTCTTACCCTGCTCTCAGACCCAGGCCCCACGGCCTCGATTCGGCCCATAACACATCGTCCTGAACCTTCAAGACTTCAAGTCACACCGCAAAAATGCCAGCTTGTACAGGCACTTCACAAGGGAAGTTACAGGCTATTGCTATAGTGATCATTTGAGAAAAAGTGAGAGGAATAAAGTTCACAGTGATGTCTGCTTGCAGCACTACCTTAATCTGGAAAAACAGTTTAAAATGGTGCCACTCAGCCAGATTTTCAATCTCTCTCCTATATGCTCATTTGTCACCACCTTTGAATCAGCCAAGGGCAGTATGTCACTGATGCTGTGCTTAGCCACAGTCATTAGTGTAAGTGAATAGAGCAAGGGGCTAAGCATACAGGTGCACCTGTGATGATGGAGATTCTGGAGGAGATGTTGTGCCAGTCCAGACTGACTGGGGTCTGCAAGTGACGAAATCAAGGATCCAATTGCACAAGGAGGTATTGAGGCCAAGATCTTGAAGCTTATTGATTAGTTTTGAAGAGATGATAGTACTGAATGCCAAGCTGTAGTCAATGACAAGCATCCTGATGTATGCATCTTTGCTGTCCAGGTGTTCCAGGGTTGAACAAAGAGACAATGAAATAGCATCTGCTGTGGTCCTGTTGTGACAGTAGGCAAATTGGAGTGGATCCAAGACACTTCTCAGGCAGGAGTTGATATGTTTCAACACCAGCCTCTGAAAATACTTCATCATAGTGAACATAAGTGCTACCAGACGACAGTTACTGAGGTAGGTTACCATGTTCTTTGGTACTGCTATAACTGAAGCCTGCTTGAAGCAGGTGGGTACCTCAGACTACTGAAATGAGAGGCTAAAGATATTGGTGAACACTCCAGCCAGTTGATCAAGGCAAGTCTTTAATACTCGGCCAGGTAGCCTGTCTGGATCAAGTTATTTCCATGGGTTCATCCTCCTGAAGGATGCTCTCATGTCGGTGAGTCTCAGAGACTGAAACCAGAGGGTTATCAGGGGCTGTGAGAGTTCATGAAGGTTCCCCATATTCTGATGGCAAAAGCGAGCATAGAAGGCATCGAGCTCATCAGGAAGCAAAGCCCTGTTGTCACTTATGCTGCCAGACTTCACTTCGTAAGAGGTGATAGCATTCAAGCCCTACCACAACTGTCGAGCGTCCTTCAGTGATTCAAATTTAGCCTGAAATTGTCACTTTGCCCGTGGGATGGCTTTCCAGAGCTCATTCCTAGACCTCTTGTATCGTACTTGGTCATCTGACCTAAATGCCACTGATCTGGCCCTCAGCAGATTGCAGATCTCATGGTTCATCCATGGCTTCTAGCTGGGAAAGAATCTGAATGATTTTCGTTGGTACACACACCTCTACGACTGTTTCATAAAGTCTGTGACAACCATGGTATATGTGTTCAGATCCTCATGGCCCAGTCCACTGACTTGAAGCAATCCATTAGCCTCTCCTCTGCCTCCCATGACCACCTCTTTGTTGTCCTAATCTTTGGAGCTTTGATCTTTAGCCTCTCCCTGTATGCAGGCAGGACAGGCAAGTGATCAGATTTTCCAAAATGCATTCTGGGCATGGAACAGTAAGCACTCTTTACCTTAGTATGACAGTGGCCTAGTGTGCTGGGACCTCTGATGCTATGGGTTAAATGTAGATGGTAATTGGGCAGAGATTTCATCAAACGAGCCTGATTGAAATGCACCGGGGTGGAGTGCAGTGCCTGGAGACTGGAGAGACCTCACTATGGGAAGTGAAACCGGGTGGATGACTGGGAGTACTTCCGAATAATAACAAACATGGGTGAGAGGTTCGGTAGCAGAGGAGTTCAGGGGTGAATTTTATTTGAATTTCTCACCGCTACCATTGTATTACTAACACTGTCAACTTAACCCCTTTGTTTCAGCCACTGTTCTACCAGTATGGCTCTGGGTGAGCTGTGGCTGCAGAATCCCACAGCATTACAGAGCAGGCAATGGGCAGTTTTAGTGGTGAAGGGTTTAAAGGAGATGTATGGGGCATGTGGTCTTCACATAGACTGGCAAGTGCTGGGAATGGGCTTCCAGAGGACTGGTAATACCCTTGGAATAATGGCGAGGATTAAAATGTTGTTAGACACATAAATATGCAGAGAATGGAGAGATATGAATCATGTACAGGCAGAAGGGATTTACTTTAATTTAGCATTATGGTGGGTACAGACACTAAGGGATGATGGGCCTGACCCTGTGCTGTACTGTTCTATGAGTCAGGCATGAGCCTGGTGGAGAGAACAGCAAGGCTACCACGACAGTGTTTCAGTTTCAGACAGTTGTCATGAAGAGGGATGGAGTTCCTATTTGTAACTGAAGGTTGCGATATTCATCCACAAATATTTAACCTGCATGCTCATGCAACTGCCAAAGCTTCCCTTACTGTGGTATAGGAGTGAGCCGGGATTTGAGCCTAGTTTGTAGCATTAAGTAAATGGTCAACTTCTGCTCCTTGTACAACACAAAATGATTTCTACACTGCTGTTTGGACCGGGCATCTCCCCAGAACTTTCTACGGTCAATGACACCCTATTAAAGTACGGTGACTGTTGTAAGACAGTAGTCAAATTGTGCATAGAAAGAACCCACAAAACAACACTGGATTATCTGTTAAGTCTCATACTGCAAGTTTGACTGGAAGCATTGACAGTTCCTTTCCACCCACAGATGCCACCTAACCTGCTGAGTTCTACCATCAAGTTTGCTGGCCTATATTTAACCCTTTCCATCTTCAAAATTATGGCCTAAGGATTTTTTTTTTTTTTTTTTTACGGCCACCTGGAAGGGCAGGCATGCCTCAACCTTATAGCATGCCTGTCAACCTGGACCTTACGGTCAACACCTTAAAGTGGGACCTGAAGATTTTTCACAAAGTCTGCCGATTAATTTGAGAAGCATCAGCCCGAGCTGGAATCACCAACACAGATACAAGAAGGACTTTACCTGGTGCTCCGGGAGGTCCTCTCAGGCCCTGCTTACCGACGCCTGGAGATCCCCGATCTCCCTTTTCACCTGTCAGACCTAGGAAAAATGAGACTTAAGTGACTCCGCCAAACGTATGACATGAGCTAGTGCTTACTTTGAGAGCAGTACCATACACATCATCATGTCAACCAAATGACAGCCTTTGTGTCAACCAGACATCTTCATGGTACCAGTTTCCAAAGGCTAGAAAATGGGGAGAGATTAATGAACCACACCAGTATCAGCAGTTAAGTGGGGTTTTTAAAACTTTGAAAGAAATCAGCATGGTGAATTTAAAGAAATTTATTTCACCGGGGTCAAATGTGGGACAAAGGGACGTGATCAGTCCCTGGGAGGAGGGAAGCAGAGGGGAGTGGGAGTCCAACAAAAAGCAGTGGATGCTGACAATTGATTTATACTGAGATTAAGGAAGCTTTCCTAGTTAAGGCCACAGAGAGGTGGCTGGGTGCTGTCAGGATACAAATCAGGCAACTGGATAAATCTTCAAGTTCAATGGCCAAGTGATGTTCAGGGGGGTGTAAAGAACAGAGGCGAGGAGAGTTTTGCTTCAATTCTGAACTAAGCTTTTACTTTTGTTTATTCTGTGAGGAAACTTTTTCTTTCAGCTCTTCTAGCTAATGAAACATCAAATCAACCCAGATAACTTATCCCTTCCCCAGGTGGAAGAAAAGGGATAATGATTGGTGTTGCAAACCTGCTGTTGTTCGCTGCTTGAAATTTCCAACAGCTATTTATATTGTGACATTCTTCTGAATGCTTGTGTGGCCTGAAATATAAAACTCTGTTTCTCCCCCTTAGATGCTGCATGGCCTGCCGAGTGATATTGGAATTCTTTCAGGCTTTTAGGATTTGAACGACTGCAACATGCACCTTTATTATCCTCAGCAGGATGATGCTCCTTATCTGTTGCTCTGTCATAGGTGTGCATCTATATTTTGGCATGATTCTAAGGCACTCCTCTCCCCTCTCATTAAGTGTAGTCTGTATTGGATAGCGTCCTGCTTCAGCCAGCTAGATTCATATGAGAACAGGGAGAACGTATTGCCCTTTGAGGTGCAGAACAGATTCACCAGGAAGGAAAGGGTTAAAAATACAGACAGGCTATGCAAATGATCCGAGAGAGATGTTTAAGCTGATCCACAGATGTTTTCCCTAGTGCAGAGAGTCCAGATCAAGGGCCCGAAGATCAGAGCAGGTTGTTTGGAGCTGACGTCGGGAATCTTCTCCTCACACAGGAGGGTGGGGCAAAGCTGGGATTTTTCAGGCTGGAGGTCAAGGGGAATATTTCACTCTGAGAGTGATGGATCTTTGTCATGCAGAGTGTATTAAAGGTTGTGGAACCAAAGAGATAAAGTTGAGGTACATGTGAGCTTTGATCTCATTGAATGATGGATCACAACTTAGGGAGTTAAATAGCCCCCTGGCTCCACTAAACCTTTTGAATGTCCCTCATATTACAGCTTGCCTTTGTGCTCCCCATCTGGATATTTAATATCCAAGTTCTAATATCTGTTCTGACAGCTACCTTGTTAGTGAGAATACTACATGGGTTGCTGCATTGGTGAATTTTAATGACAACTATTTTATTTCTTGTTTCCAAAGCTGTCTTCACTGTCTGTTTTTCCTTCTGTTAGCTGCAACCTGTTTCTTTCTTGGCAGAGAAATTCTCCTGACAGGAGAGCAGGTTAACGGCAGGTTTAACAGACGTGTTCAAAATTATGAAATGTTTTCAGTAAATTTTTTAAAAAATGCTCCCAATGGCAAGAGTGTCAGTGACCAGAGGACATTAATTTAAAACGGTCCACGGGAGAAACAGATGAGGAGAAATATTTTAGAATGCACAGCCTGAATGGGTGGCAGAAGTAAGTTCTATAAGTACTTCCTGAAGGAAATTGGGTTACCACTTGAAAAGGGAACATATTAGTATTAGTTTATCATTGTCATAGTTACCAAGGTACAGTGGAAAAACTTGCTTTTGAATACGATCCATAAAGATAATTTCAAAACAAGGTAGAGAAAGTGCAGTGTAGGTAGACAAGGACCACAACAAGGTAGACTATGAAGTCAAGAGCTCAGTATTATCGTACAAGATGTCATTCAAGAGTGTGTTAGCAGGGGCATAGAAGCTGTCATTGAGCCTTAAGGGAAAAGTTAGGGAGCATTTTCAAAGGCCTAGCACCAGCACGGCGGGCTGGAGGAGCTCCAATCATTTATACTGTTACCTCTTTCCCCTGGTCGGCCTGGTATTCCTGATGTGCCGGGGAACCCTGGTCGACCTTGAGGACCTGGTTCTCCTGGTGGGCCTGCAGGCCCCTCGCGGCCTGGTTCTCCTGGAGGCCCTGGCGCTGCCCTCACTTGGACAGAGTTGCTGGGGACATGGTTGAGAATGGAGTTGTATCGTGATAAGTGACCTAAGGAGAGAGAGTACCCAGACATTAACACCCATTCCATGGGTACCTGCTCAGAGCTTGCCGTGGCCCCAAGAACAAAGCAACATCTTTGCAGGAATGATTCCAGCACTATTGAAAGAGATATCTTCTAACCTCTGAACCATCTGTAGACATGACCATACAGAATTTCACAAAGCGTGTGGCATTTTAGTCCTTCTACCTCACACGAGTTTCCTACGAGCAGGACCTTTGATCTCATTTCCCTTCAAGCGTTTATTAAACTTCCTCTTAACAACAGCTGCACAAGTGTAAACCTTTTCAATTCTATCCCACTAGACACGGACACACTGCTTTGTTTGCCCTTTTACAGATCGACTCATAACAAGAGTTGGCGATTTGTTTCTAATGCAGGAAATGCAGCAGTCAGTTTAAGAACAGCTGCCTCTTACAAACATCAGTGAGGCACTGACCAGATGATCTGTTCTGGTCTCGTTTGATGAGGGATGAATATTGACTTCGGACATTAGAGAGAACACCAATCTTTTCCAGATAATAAAAACACCACAGGATCTTTTACGTCCCTGGCGGACCTGAAAGTCAGCACTGTACCGGAATGTGTGCGCTGATTTTGTGTCCCCGTCTCAAAAGTGGAATTTCAAGCCAGAACCACCTTGTTCTGAGGTGGAAAGCCGAACATTCTGACATTAAGATGCATCGTAGACATTAAGATGTGGTACAGCCAGCTGAGGTATTGACTTGTCCACCTCAAATATCTTTTCAAACAATTTGAAAGAAATAAAGAAAATGCTGAAGTGTGACAATCACAAAGGCCTCTGGTGCCATAGTAAGGCACAACACAGAAACAGACCCTTTGGCCCACAATGTCCACGTCGACCATCAATCACTCACTTACACTAATGCTACATCAATCCCATTTTTTTTATTCTCCACACCTTCTCAACAACTTTCCCACAGAGTATATCACTTATCTACATGTGGGGCAATTTACAGTGGTCAATAAACACACAACTTGTGCATCTTTGGGATGTGGGGGGGGGGGGGAACCCACAGAGAGAAGGTGCAAACTCCACACAGACGACACAAGAGGTCAGGATTGTACCTGGGTCATCTGACGCAGAGTGACAGCAGCTCTATCCACTCTGCCAGCCCAAGCCACTTCCATCAAATCCCCCGCAGGTCCTGTACAGAACTACTCACTCTGGATAAGCTGCTCACACACTTGCTGGGCAATGACACGAACCATTCCCTGTGACTGGGCATCTCCCTGAAACAGTATCAACAGTAAAAAGGGTTTAGGCAGAGTCTAAAAAAACTCTTTGACAGTTTTAAGAATAATGCAATGGCTACAACAGAAGGCTGTGAGATTAGTTTGGAGAGATAGCACTATCTGTTAGAACACAGGTTTAATACAGTTTCTGCTTCAGCAATGATTGCCCAGGGAAGTCATCATTCAGTTTGATCTGACATTGTTTGTACTATGATGTATTTCATCCATTTCTGTTGACTATGCAGAACTATAATCTATGGTTACAACTGTACCATATTTCAGAAAGCTAACATTCATGTGTAATTTCTCCCATTAGATCCATATAGGTGGAAATGCCCAAGAACACTTATTCCTTCTGTTTCCATGGAAATAAAGGCAGGCCATTCAACCCTTCAAGTTAGTTCTACAGATTGACCTATACTAACTCCCATCCCTCGATCCCCTTAATATCTGGAAATCTCTCCATCACTGTTTTCATTGAGTTCTGCATTTAAGCTTCCATGGATCTATGGGATGGAGAATTCCTAAGGTTTTCAACCTCTGCATGAAGGAATTTCTCCTCAACAGTCTTAAACTTTCCATACCCTTTGGTTTTAGACTCATCTCCCTGCTGCCACCATATCAAATGCTGGAGAATGAGGCAAAATTCAATTAGATCTCCCATCCTTCTAAATGCAACACAGGCATATTCTAATCAATCTGTCCCCTCACATGGTAAACTGACTATCTGGGAAGTAGTCTAGCGAATCGTTACTGCATTCTCCCTCTATCGCACCTATATCCTTTTGTAGATAAGGAGACCAAAATTGCCCATGTACTCCAGGTGCAACCCCAACAAGGCCCTGTAAGACTTCTCATAATAGAGGCCAATATACCTTTAACCTTCCTAATCCTTTTGTGCATCTTCACTTTGACGTTCAGTGACTTTTATATAAAATCAACTAGGTCCCTTGGAATATGAACATTAGCCAATCTGTCACTATTCAAAAATATTCTGCTTTTCTGTTTGTGTATTGGCATGGATAGTTTCACCTTTATCTACTAGCGCTCAGTCGCCGAACTATCTGATAACCCACTGGTCACAACCTGTCAACCCAAGAAAAAGTAATATTTTCCCCATGTTTTATGCCCTATCACCAATACTCAACCCATGTTTGTAATTTATCCCCATCCTAATCTGTTCTAAACTTGTTGATCATCCTTCTATACAGGGCCTTGAGGAAAATCTTCTGGAAGTCCAACTGCATCACATCCCCTTTACCTGTTCAAAGAGTCACATCCTCTAAAGCTTCAAACATGACTTTCCTTTCTTAAATCCACATGGACTCTGCTCAATCCCATCATTCTTTTCAAGATGTTCTGTTATTACATATTTCGTTAACTCCAATGCTTTTCCTTTTATTGGCATTAGTCTACAACATCAGTACTTCCCAATTCATTTCCTCCCATCTCCCTTCCCCCACCCACCTGGATTCACCTATTTCCGGCCTACTTGCGCTCCTGCCTTTCTCCCTCCCTTTCATTCTGGCTTCTGTCCCTTTCCAGTCCTGACGAAGGGTCTCAGCCCAACATGTCCACTGTTCATCTCCCTCCATAGATGCTATTAAACCCGCAGAGTTTCTCTGGAACTTTGTGTCTGTTGCTCAGTACTTCCCAATTTTTAATCTCTCTTTCAACTGTTATTCTTAACACCTGAAGAATAATTCATGAATTTTATGGAAGGCAATACCCAAGTCGTTCACTATATCTAATTACTCTTTCAAAGTTTTGGGATACAAGTCTTCAAGTCCTTGGCATTTATTGGATCATAGTCTCAGCAAACTCTCCACTTTTTCCACTTATTTCATTAAGACCATAAGACATAAGAGCAGAATTAGGCCATTCAGCCAAACAAGTCTTCTCTCCCATTCCACGATGGTTGATCTATCATCTCGCTCAACCCCATTTTCCTACCTTCTCCCAGATACCTTTGACCCCATGACTAATCAAGAGCTTTCAGTTCCTTCAGGTTTTTTCAGCTGCTCATTGTCACTAAGCTCTTTGTTCTCTGGGTTTACTGACAGGTTTCTTAAATTGTTTAATTCTACTGCCACAGTCTTATTCCCGTACTTCTGCGAGGAGCCCATGTTAACTTTCACTCATCTTTTTCCTTTTACACACCTTTTAACAGCCCACTTTTAGATTTCTTACCAGTTAACTCTCATATTCTAGCCAGCGTTTCTTTAACAATTGTTGGCCCTCATTCACCGAGCCTAAAATCCACCTAATCCTCAGGCCTCCTGTAATTTCTGGCAACTTTACAGTCCTCATCTTGAACTTAATACCATCTTTAATTCTCCTGGCAGTCATGAATGGACCGGTTCTCCTGCTGGAGTTTCTATGCCCTAAGAGATTGTATTTCTGCAAATTCTAGTCATGGGCTGTCCACTATACTTTCCAATCAATCACAGCCAGCTCTCCCTTCATAACTTCATGGTCTGTTTAGCTTTAGGACAGAGTTTCGCCACTTTCAAAAGGGATGCAAAATTCCGTTGCAATATGGTAACTTTTTCCTTTAGTGCCTTTACAACAAGAACATTAATTTCTCATTGCACGAGGTCTAAACTAAACTCTACCCTCATTGGTTCCTCAGCGCATAATCCCTATTGGATGAAGTATAAAGTCGTTAAGCCTACAAGAGAGTAAAATAATTATAGCCTTATGGACATGGTGCATTCAAACCATAATTTTAGAACATATTCTTTTTTTTACTATTTCCAATGCCTCTGGCAATTATTCAATGCATGTTCCTTGTATGCCTATTTCAATGAGCCCTGTAGAAGCCACAAACTGGGCAGGTACCAGTGTGTTTTACATTTGGTCAAAATCTCTTCGAAGGAAGACGAATTTGTCTGTGGCAGCCATCACCTAACACCCGAAGATAGTACCCGAATTCATCTCCTCATAGACAGCTTCACCATCTTAAAGACCAGAATATTTTAAAGTCAGTGCCACACTAGCAAATTCTCCACTCTATTGAATATTATTCCCATTAATACCCACATACCAATTAAATTCACGTATTTTAGATGCTACACCATTTTATAATGTTCCAATGAACCCAGTAAATTTTAAAGTGTGAGGGTCCTGGGAAACAGGGTCCCAGTGACTTTCGGAGAAGTGCAGGAGCCAGGGCCCTGGTGAATTTCAGAGGTAAACCATCTCTCTCTCTATCTCTAACACTATCTCTCTCTCTCTCTCTCTCTCATTCTTACTTTTATTCTAACTCCGAAGACTTTCTCTTTCTCTCTCTCTCACTCTCTTCTGCAGTCTCTCTCTGATGTAATGCGAGTACAGATGGCAGCCTAACTCTAATAAGGTTAACACTAGTGGTCAAAGACAATTTTCTCTCTAACCAGCTCCAGTTCTATAAAATCCTTTGGCCTCTCATCACTTCCCTTGTTCCAACTTCTTCCACACCCTCTACTTCCACCAGTGCTGGTCCTGCTTACCAATGTTTAGGCTCCGTACTCCAGATACTCAGCTTCTCCTATCCTCCTTCCTTCAGTATTACTTTTTGCCACAACATTTAATTGCCTTTACTGTCACACTCAACCTAAGTGCAATCTGAGAGGCATTTAGAAAGTTTTACTATGTTAGAAGTACTGAATAAATCAGATAGTTTTGTTGTAATATAGATTCCATAGCTATAGTTATCTGTGGTTGTAGATGAACAGTGGGAGTACAGTCCTATGTTCGTTTCTCCAATGAATTCACACAGGTGGAAATGCCAGGAGCAATTTTACCCAGAGGGCATTACCTGCCTCTTCTCAGTGCTATTTTACAGAAGGAATGCCCTTTAAACACCCACAAGAGAAACAAAAGACACTAAAACTTCAACACTCTGGCCTACTCCCTGAAAGAGTTTCACAAAGGACATCCATTGTCATTTGCAGTACACCATTGTCCTAGTAAAAGTACTGTTTTGTCTTTAAATTCTAAAGTTATAATTTGAATGGATTGTGTCCACAAGACCACGAATGGTGATGCCACTCTGGCAAATTCTCCGGACGACTGGATGTAATTGCCATTAATACCCCAACAGTTTGAATTTACTTTTTCTTTAGACGTTACACCATGTTACAATAAATTTTCTAGTGAACCTAGCGAGTTTAAATAGCCTGCTGGAAACAGTCCCAATGAGTTTCGGGAAAGTGTGCTTTCCCAAAGAGGAAAGGGTGCTTGTGAGTTTCAAAAGAACACCATTTTTCTATCTATAAGATTCAGATTTATTTATTGTGCATATGGAAATGTACAGTAAAATGCATCATTTGCATTAACAACCAATTCACCCAAGGATGTACTGAGGGCAGGCTGCAAGTGTTGCCATACATTCCAGCATGACCACAAGTTCTCTCTATGAACACACACAAACGTGTCAAAGATTGCTGCAATAAGGGAACACACAAGAGGATTATGTACACCTAGCCTGGGCAACCTGCTTTTAACCTATTTGACTTGGTCAATGCAGTTTGGAATGGCCAGGATTTGAGCACTGTAACCCAGGACCAATGAGATGTTCACTCCTGCATCTCCAGAGGTACATTCTCTGTGACCAGTATGTTGAACAATCCCCAAGTACATCTTCTCCAACAAGAAAGCTAAGAAAAGGCAGGAAGACCTCTATTCCTAGATTCTACATGGAAGGTGGTATACTGCAGCAGGAAATCACCAGAAAAGATTAGGAGCTGTTCAGAGAGCAAACAGCACCTAGCCAGGAAGTTTGAAACAACTGGTTTCATGTGGGAGTCCTGAAACCTGTACTCCCAACAGTTCAGTAAAGAACTGCCATCAAAGACCACGCCAATAAGACAGCGATTTTTGTTTTAATTTATTAACTGCTACTTTAATACACCATTCTACAGATTACCATGTAATCAAAATAAAACTGCCAAAGCAGGCGCTGAGGCTACTGCACAGTAAATCCCATGTAGTGCATTCTAGCGTAACATTATTTAAAACTAATTTATCCAGACTTACCCTTGGGCCCCTTTCTCCTTTCAGACCAGGAGGACCCTGCAACAGAATTAAGAGTAGATTAAACAGAAATATATGAAGTTTAGAGACAACAAGCACCTCGAGTCTACACCACAGAAACAGCTGTTCAGCCCAGCTTGTCTTTGCTGACTTCTTTCCTCCTCTCATCTCTCTCCTGCCCCTTCTCATTTCATCCCTTTTCTTGAACCAACCAGAACAACTCTAATCACTACCTCAAGTATAGTGACACCATTGCCACTTTGCATGACAATGGTCTTTTATTCTTGTTCCAACTGTGTTCTTTCTCATAGAATGTATGTTAGTGTTTTCATATAAATGTTGCGTCTCTAGTGCTGTGTTTGTAATGTTGTAAGTTTTTCTTTGCACTTGTGTATACATGTATTTATGCACATGACAATAAACTCAGCTTTTACTTTTCCACAGAACCTGCTGTTCATTTCTCCCTGCCCTTTATTTCACGCATATTCTCTGTGGACTTTCACAAGGGAGATCCCTTGAGTTACATAAAAGCACGAAGAACAGATTAGTAGAGCACACAATGTTGTGCCAACCTTTAACCTACTCCAAGATCATCTTAATTCTTCTCTCCCACATAGCCCTCCACTTTTCTTTCATCTCTGTGCCTATCTGAACAACTCAATGTATCTCCCTCTACCACCACCCCAGTAGCAAGTTCCCTGCACCTACTACTCTCTATATGGAAAACTAAACCTACCTCTGACATCCCCACTATACTTCCCTCCAGTCACCTTAAAATTATGCACCCTCATGTTAAGTTAATTCTGCCCTGGGAAAAAAGAATGTGCAAAACAAGATACTAATGCAGAGACACGTTAGAAACAAGTCCATGTTAATGCAAGAGGTGGTCTATGGTATTTAATTGTTGAGGAAGATTAGAGTGACTTCTACATTCATCTGTAAGAGGTAACGTCCAGTCAAGACACTGCAGTGTTTCATGTATTTCAGTCAGGCCACTTCTCATTTTCCTAGTTTTCCATTTACTCAATGTGTTCCTGCGTATTAACAGCTGGATTACAGGAACAGTGATGTATATCATGCAAGTCTATTGAAATGTTCTAAAAAGGAAATCTAACCCACAATGGAATGTAGAGGATTTTGCAAAGATTTGGTGACTTCAACAAATCCTGAATCATTGTAGCTCTGAGCCATAACATTAAGCACTTGCAACACATTCTAATGTTCCCTGCTTGGACTGATCATTCATAGCTAGCCCCAAAGCTCAGATTTTGAACTTCTTGGGGAGCAAGAATATCCTTGTAATCCATAGATCACCCTCACTGGTGTCAAAGGTACTGAAAAACCAGAACTAAGTCAACCCAAAGCTCTCTGACTCCAAGTAGAACACCAGTGAAGGGACAGCACAAGAGGTAGTGCTGCTGTCTCACAGCTCCAATCCTGACTTTGGGTGCTGTCAGTGTCTGCTTGATCTCCCTGTGACTGTGTGGGTTGACTCCAGGTGCTCCAATTTCCTCCCACATTCCAAAGTCGTGCTGCTTGGTTAACTGGCCACTGAAATTATGGTAGTTTAGTTAAGTGTCAAAGTGATAAAAGGGGAGTCAATGGAAGATGAGAGAAAATACATAGTGGAAGTACAGGGAAATGAGATGGAGAATGGAGTGATGGGACTCTTTGGCTAGGTGTTAGCAGCATGTGATGGGTCAAATGCCCTCCGATGACATACTACATAACTATTCAAGGAAAACAACGATGAAAGTTCCTAATCCTAATCATTGGTCCTGCAGCCATTAATTTGTGAGAACAGGGAGCCCATATTTTCCAAAGAGATAATGTCAAACTGTTCTGTGTTCCCGAATCACTTGTTATCCCGACAACAAGGAGGCATAATTCATTGTCAGAAGCATGACTTTAGCTAAAGAGAGCAAATCCGTTACACACCAGCAATTACTGGGTTTCCTGATACACAATTCTTACAGATTTCAATCAGTAACTTTCCTCATTTTCCACACAACGGCTGTCATTGTTTAAAATTCCCACTGAAGATCAGATCCATGTGACTTCACCCAACTTGTCCCCATAAATAAAAGCAAGCATTTTCAGCAAATTTGTTCATGCCAGGGTCACATTCACCGACTCTTCTAAGAAACCTACAACTTTGTAAAGTCACTTTCTTTCTGTGGGATAGATCCTTTCTGTGGTTGTAATGAATAGATAGTGTCTGCTGACTGATTGGAAAAGTTTGCTCTAAATTAGAATCTAACAGATAAACAACTTCAATCAAACTTTGGCTAGAACTATTGAGAGTGAGGAAGTTCCAGGTATGTCATGTATATTGTAGAGTGTAATTAACTGAGGGAATGTTTATTTAGTTTGACCTGTTCAGTGTTCAGACTCAGCAGAATTTGTAGGCTCGTTCATTGCCTTTTAATAATATAATAGAATCCTACAAATGGGTTTCTCATTCCTCAGTGACACTGGTGCATCAATACTGAACTGAACTGTTAAAGCCACTGTATTACATTAAATACAGCTTTAGCAACAGGTGTCAACTGGAGAGCAGGGATACAGAAGTCATCCAATGCTACACTCAAACTTGTAACATATGGATGCCGGACTCCACTTTTGAAACCAGGACCTACTGATTTAATGAATGGACATACATATTGGAAGCCTCCTGGTGCCAGCTCTGAGAAACATGGCTAAAGAAGAGGGAAAAGACCCTGTGGCCCTGAGGGAAGAAGAACTCCGTGCTGGAAATAAAGTGGCAAATGGGACAATCAATCGCTCTTTCAGTTGTTCAAGATCAGATCAGTTGGGGCCAGGAATCCATTCCTGGAATACCAACTTTTCCTAGTGCCAATGGAAAAGTAGAGGGAGAAACTTCCAAGAAAATTCTTCACTGGGGGATAGGGAGTGGAGGCACACATTTTCTGGCTCAGACTCCCAAGATCTGAAGATCAACGTCCAAGAGGCTTCTCATCAAAAATTACCAGGGCATCAGAATGAAATTGAGCACTTTCATCTTCCTGGAATGTTAGTGTTTCCCAGTTATAGAAGTTGTGATGGGTAAAGGGGCCAGGGATAATGAGGATGGACATAGCTATGGTGTTTGGTATGAGGCAACTAGAGATGGCAGGTCATGTCACAAATATGATCAACTCCCCTTCAATTCCAACTAGAACTGTGGTCTTCAATAGACTTCATAGCTTTCTTTATAAACCTTTGGTTAGGCAGCACTTGAGAATATTGTGTACATTTCTGGTCACCCTATTGTAGGATGAAAAAGGAGATTTTGAAAAAGCCACAGCAGAGGTTAGCCAGGATTTTGACCAGAAAATCCAAACAATGCACACAAAATGCTGGAGGAACTTAGCAGGCCAGGGGGCATCTACGGAAAAGAGTAAACAAGATGAGAAAATCCTAGTGAGTCCTGATGAGGGGTCTCGGCCCAAAACATTGACATTTACTCTTTTCCATAGATGCTGCCCAACCTGCTGAGTCCCTCCAGCATTTTGTGTGTGTTAACTAGGATCTTGCCTGGATTAGAGGGCATGTGCAATAAGGGGAAGTTGGACAAATTTGGGTTGTCATCTCTGGAGTAGAAGAGGCTGAGGGGAGACCTGATGGAAGTTTAAAAAACTATGAGAGGCATAGATAAGATAGAAGATCAACATTTTTTTTCTGGGTTAGAAATGTCAAACTCGAGGACATGCATTTAGGGTGAAATGTACCGCTTAAGTTTCTCTTTAAACAATAGGAGTGTTGGGTGCATGGAATGGCTGCCATGGAAGGTGGTGGAATATATGGTAGAGGCATTTAAGAGGCTGTTAGGGAGATGCATGAATATGGAGAAAATGGAGGCAGGATATGGTTCCTTTGCAGTCAGAAGAAATTTAGTTTAATTCAACGTTGTGCTTCACACAAACATCGTGGGGCAAGAGGACTGTCCCCATGCAGAAATGCTCAATATGCTATGTACTGAAGTCTACACAAAACTAGATACATTCAAAGGTAAAATGCCAATAAAGCCATCCCATCACCGAAGATAGAAATGCTCTATGGTGCTTATCGTCCATCTTGTTGTGTATTTCAAGTCTAAGAGAACATCTGTGGCTCTGCTGCAATGATTATCCAGTCAGAACAAAAAAAAAAGCATCTGCACATCTGTTTCTTGCTCAAAATATTCAAATGTTGGCCTATCACAACACATTCCTACTGATATCCCGTCACTGAAATAAGAGATTAATTTTCTGCGTCATTTTTCCTCTAATTCTAGTTGAACAATGCTTTATCATTGGCAGAGGTACGACCAGTAGACGTTCTACTTACGGGAGGTCCTATATCGCCCTGAGGACCGGGACTTCCTGCAGCTCCAGGGGAACCTGGGACTCCTGGACTCCCCTATGAGGTCATTCAATGCAACATTAATTCCACAGCACAGATGCACTAACTGCTTTAAGCATATTGATTCAGACAGATATGGGGCTCGTAAAGACCTTGCATCAAAACTGGCTGCCCCACAGGGGAAAGGAAATGAGCATTTAACTTTATTATGAGCATCAGGAAAACTTGAGGCTCTCAAAGCAAACTCTGCCATTGTTTCATTTGTATTATTATTTTCCATGTAGTTGACGATCTTCGAAAACATCAAATGAAAATGTTGCAAAATGATCCAAAAGGAAAATTTTTTAAAGCATTATACATTTGAGCATTAATTAGCCCTTTTTACATTTTATATAATAATATTTATCATTATACAGGTATTTAATAATAGATGTTTAAAATACCTTTTCTAGATTGTTAACAGACCTGTACTCTTTAAGTAGTTAGAATAATAGTGCAGAAAAAACATACAAAACAAAAAATAATTTTAATATAATTGGTAACCAGTATAAAATTGTTGATAAAGGAGTTAATTTACAGATGTCTTCCCTTAAAAGAAACACCTTAGTGCTTTCACTCATAGCATCAATATTATTTCTGGAGAGGAAAGGATATCACAGAACTGATGGGGTGGGTGGGATGGAAAGCTGTTAATGTTTAATGTTTATAAATATTCCTTATTGGGTGTTGCCTATATTATTAACAACGTATCTTGGGAATTTCAAGAGAATACAGACTTTTAATCACAAAACATAGGATTTTTGGTTTGCAAATATATTACAAGCAACTGTCAGGGATAACTGAACAAAGGCTATGAGAACGATAGATCTTTTAAACAATATACAGTACAATCATATAAATAATCAAACACAAAGACATTGTACAAAGTATAGAGGGTCTCCAAGTTCTTTGAAAAAAGTGTCAAAGGTATTTTGCAGCAAATGAATTTGGTAAATCATACCCCTGGATATTTACTAAAACCTGGAAGCAGACTGAAGACTCAGCCATAAGCATGTTCATAGTTCACTTTCCTCCCCTCCTATTGTGAAAAAGTTGTTACATTTCCTAATGTGTTAACATTGTTCAAAAAGTTTAATATAAAAAACCTGTAATTAAATGCACGTAACTCTTCAGGTGCTACAGGCAAATACATTAGGGATTTTTAAGAAGCTCTCCGGTAGGGCTATGTAGGAGGGAAGGATCAGATTGATCTTAGAGTAGGCTACATGGTCAGCACAACGTCGAAAGCCGAAGGGCCTCTACTGTGCAGTAGTGTTATATATTCTAAGTGTTGAAACAAATAACAAAATCAATGCAAAAGATAAAAAAATGAAAACTAAATCAATGCATTAAGGATTCTGCTCTATAACATTGTCCCAATCTTACTCTTTATATCCAAATTAAATGGATGAGCACACAGGAAATTGTGCATTGCTTTATTTACATCTGTCTCTGATCCAGAATGTTATGGTTGGAGCAATGAAAGCATTTTTTTAAAAAAAGACTGTAGCTCATAGTTTCACCTTGAGAAAGCCAACAAAGCTCAAGGGATTTGCACAAATGTGCAGGTTTGAAGCATTGTTATTACAATGAGATGGTTGTGTCAGAACCTGATGAATTCTTTTAAAGAGATCCTCCATACTCTGTTATTATATGCAGAGAGGAGATGGTGTTAGCTTCATCACATACTCACATTTAGCTGGTTAGAGCTGGCCATTAGGTCGAGTATGAGTCTTTAAACCAATATTAAAACTTAGTCAGCTTGCTTATGTTCCAGTTCTGGTCTGGGGCAACAAACTTAGTCCATACTTAACCTGTAGTGAGGTATTTAATTTTGGTTTGGATTCCAGAATGATATATGGGAATTTCTTCACTGGCTTAAACACAAAGAGCTGAAGATAGGTGTCATTCTCCATTGGTCTGTCTTTAGCCATAAGTGGTTATGGTTTTGTGGTCTGAATTGTAAATATGGAGTTCTACACCTCCAGCAGGCAGAGGCACAGCACTAATATACTTCAAACTTGCTAGTTCTTGTTCCAGATTCCAGCATCTTTGATCTCCTTTGTCTTCCTACTCACTGTGGAACCTCAGTTTGAACTTGGGAGCAGAAATTATGGGATCAGCAGCTTCCTCTGATTTTAGCTCCTTTGAATAGCACCCTGAGAGGCGGGTGTGGATGAATTTGATGTTGAGCTTACATGTTAATGAACAATGCCACTGCATTCCATTAGGAAGTATGTGTGGAAATATCAGTTCATGCATTAAGCATTGGATTGGGTCCATGGTGGTAAATAAAGCCCCAACTGTCTTCCAAAATATCTGCATTAGAATGAGCAACAGGGTGACCCCAAGATGATAACTGTTACTACTTTGTAATATCTGCCAAGTACCACAATCAGACATATTAGCCACCATTTAACACACAGCTGGCATTATTTAGCTCAGCCTTCCTCTCATCCTGCCAACTATGTTTTGGCGAATTTTCTGCATGCATTCACCAGGATTTTTTGTTCTTGTCAGTTTCCTAGGAGTGGTCTATATGACTGCACAGTTCCTGCCAATCACTCTGATTAATGCCACTCAGTTACAGGGTGGGTACTACTTTTACATATGCCCTGGTGCTTGGAGAGCAAAGTCCATTTAAGGGAAGTGAAAGCAGGAGTGTGTGAAAGAGGTCAGTCACTCTGGAATTGAATATTCAAGATCCACCAACAACTTGATGGGGCCAAGGAGCAAAGTTTTGCCAATACCCATAGAATCACATACCCGGGATACCGAGGGAGCAGGAAGCAGGAAACACTTCAAGTTTCTACAGATCTTCGGGAAGTCCATAAAGAGGAATCAAGTGATGAGAGTCTCGTTAGCCCACAGGCGGACTGTGCCTCATAGACAAGGAATGCATGTTGGGAATGTGGGTTCAGAAACCAGAGGCCATATGTTTATTTTGCCTGTAGTAATAATAATAGTGTCCTGTTTTCACATCCCAATTCTTGACAGATGGGCTGAATCCATTGAACAGGTAGGCAGAGTAAACAGAAGGCAGGCCAGTGCTGGGAGATTGGAAAAGCAAGTCTTCTCTACTAATTCACCTTTATTTCTTGTAGAAACGCCAGTGTAATGATGTTGCATTGAAGGATGTCTTCTAATGGCAGAAGAATACTAAAGACACTCATATTACCTCAGTTCAGAGTGGCCGTTTCAGGCAACAACAACATTGAGCTTCCCAGAGTGCATTTCATTCAAAACAAGGAGTTTAAAATTAGACAATGGATCCAGTTCACACAAGAGGCGTGGTTCTGAGGTGAATAATCCCAAAGTAGCCTCCCTGAGATTTTATTTGTGAATTCAAAAGGTTTCTGGAAGGGCCGGCATTCATTGCCCTTTGTTAACTCCCCCTGTGAAGTTGGTGTCAAGCTGATGCCTTAAACTGTTACAGCTGGAGCTAATTCTAAGGCAATTTATAAACAGGCATTGCCTGGTTTCAAGAAGTGACAGTATGAAGAGTCAAGTATGGGTGGTGGTAGACAAACAATGTGGTAAAGTTGAAGGATAATTAAAATATTGAAGGAAATGGACCGCTGAGAGAGGTCAGTTTTTGAATCAAGTGGGATCAATCTTTATAGGAAGCCATGGAAGCATATTAGAAGTAAACATGGACAACAATATATGTCTTAAAAAGAAAGTCCGGCAGAAAATAAAGTGATCCCAGATCATTGCTCTGCTTCAGGGCCACGAGAGTATTCCATAATTTAAAATGTTCAGTAGGTGCACACACAGCCAACAGGTAACAGCCCCCTCACTGGATGAATGGGTACTTGATCAGATATAAAGTACTACGTTGGAACGATGGGATGCAAAGGTGCAGCCAATTGCAGTGATTTTATGGTGTTATTCCTTAGCTACATAAAATAAACTTACCCTCCCACCTGGAAAACCAAGTGGTCCCAGAGGACCCTCCATAACTCGTCGACCCTGAAAAATTAACAGTGTTAAATACTTATGTATAGATGAGGCATGCAAATGGACTCACCACTGGCCCAGGTGAACCTGGTGGCCCAACAGATCCATCTTTACCCATGGGACCCTGGATCAAAAGTTGATGGCAGAAGTCATTGCATGATTTTGCAAATATGAACTCATACTGATATATTTAAGCCCACAGACAATTCATTTCAATTGCAATGAAATGTGGTTCGTGGAAACAATAAATTCAATTTTACAAATTTCCACATTCTGGTTATTGTCACGACAGGAAGAACTTACAGCACCTTCAAAAACCTTAGATGTCCTAAAAATCTCTATCTCTAATAAAATATGTTTGAAGGTACATGCTATAATGTACAAAATGTGACAGGCAGTTTGTGCACAGCACCCTCCCACCAAAGGCAGTGTGATAATGCTGAGATATCCCTTTTTAATGGTGTTTGAGGGATTAATATTCGTCCCACAACACCATTGATTAGCCTCTTCTTTTTTGAAGTATTGATTCTTTTGAAGAATGATTTACGTTCATTTGGAAGAGAAAGCAGGGTTTTAAATCTGCCTTACGATTTGCTTCTTTAATTGTGCCGCACTCTCTCGGTGCTGCATTACCGAGCACCACCCTGGATTTTGTGTTCAGAAATCCATTGCAGGACTCCAACCCCGACATATCATGATTCAGCTCCCTGCTTTGTGATCCTCATAGTACATAATTTATGGCTTGATAATCTACTCCCAAATGTCAAGCCAGCTGAGAAAAAGGAGGTACTTTCTGAGAGGTATGAAAAATGAAACCTTGGATGTCACAGCCAATTAGGTTATGAACCATCTGTGGTGAAGGCTGGAAAGACTTGACTCGTAGAATCAAATCCTCACACAGCCTGGTGAAATGACGATATGGAAGAAGATCTCCTCAAACAGGAACTGTGACTTCAGGGAAGATCGGAGAGGGAACAGAGGGAAAAGGGCAGGGGTGAGGGGTTAGAGCAAGGGGATGGGGGAAGGGCAGTGGTCAGCGGGTAGGACAGGGGAAGGTATAGATGGAAGGGGATGGTGTTTGATGGATTATATCCGATCATGAGGGAGCAGAGGTGGTGCATGATGGGTGGTATCAGACCATGAGAGGTGGTAAGTGTGTACAATAGGCAATATGAAAAAGATGCAGCTAACCCAATTTCCCCCTATATTAACCAAACATTACAACACGATAGCACTTGGGTACAATAATCAGACTGGATAGACTAACTATTTACCTAAGCTTTGTCATTCCTGATGTCATGTCCTTTGCTTGTGACAGATTATGATTCACTGTAACCTTTCTCTTGCAGGTTTTACTGGTCTTTTTTGCTTAGTGGATGTATGCCAATTCTATTTACATGACAGTAAACCGTATCTGGAAGCTGAGTGGTGTTCAGGGCCTTGTAGTAATTAAGGACAGCACCTAGTGGTCTGGGACTTAGTGAAGATAGAGGCCAGTTAAACTCTAGTGAAGTCTGACAAATCAAAGAAGCCAACAAATTCAGTTGCCAAATGAATACTAATTAATGCTAAAGACAACTCCTAAATTAAAATGTATAATGGTAAAATTCAATCAGAAGAGCAGAAGTAATTGAAGATAACCAATCAGCGCCTGTTTTGTGCTCTACTCAAAATTTTTTTTCCTATCCCATCCAATGAGACAAGGGTATCTGATTCAGCACTGCCCATATGGTTCTTCCTCCCATGGAACTGCACCTCCTGTGTTGGTGGTCCTCTCTGTGCACACCATCCATACACTTCAATAGAGGGAATGTTTTGGGGCTTTCTAATTCATAGCCCCTCACTCCCAACAAAAAGCTCCAGAGTTCCAGGCTCTACAACAAGCCAATGCACACCCACTCAAATCCCAGGCTTGCTCCAGTGCTGGCTCTGCGAGAGAAATGGGCCTAAAGGAGGATAACAGAGTAAATCCATTAGCATCCAGATGGAATATCAAGGCTTACCCTTTGACCTGGTGGCCCATCTCGTCCTGGGAGTCCTCGGGGACCTGGCAGACCCTGGACACAGAAGTGACAAACAAGATGGAATCAGACACAAAAAGCATTCCTGCATCTCTGTTGTGCTGTTGCCACCCCTTAAATTTTGTATAATTTAGTCTCATGTGTCTGCAATGCCACTATTGGTATGTTTTCCAGTGCCTCCATGCATAAAATGTGCTTGTGCATCTCTGACAGTAAGATTGACTTGTCTTTGACACCTGAGGGGCTTCACAACCAGTAACATATTTTCGTCTGAAATGTAGCCACATAGGAAACGCAGTCGTCTCTTTGACACTGGTGGGAGCTTACAGTGCACGGCACGGTAACAAGAAGATTAGGCTGGCACAGCAGCATGGTGGTTAGCGGAACATCATCACAGCACCAGCGACCCCACATCAACTTTACCGCCGTCTGTAAGAAGTTTGTACATTCTCCCCATGACCATGTGAGTGTCGTCTGGGTACTCACATTCCAAAGACGTATGGGTTAGTAGGTTAACTGAGGAGCAGCACTGGCGTGTAGAGGTTGCTGAAGTGCCAACAACCCAGTTTCAGTTCCACAGCTGTTGGGAAGGAATATGTACATTCACCCCATGACAGTGCGATTTTCTCTTGGGTGCTCCCGTTTCCTCCCACTTTCCAAAGATGCACAGGCTATCGGGTTAATTGGTCATAGGGTTTTAATTTGGCATCACGGGCGCATGGAGCCAGAAACCTGTGACCACGCTGTATTTCTACATAAAGTAAATAACCCGCTCTGAATTGTAGGATAATCCGGGTTCCCGTCACTCCTGGTTGAAAAGGTGACTGAGAGATCGGGTTGCAGATACAGTAAATCCACCTGACGGGGTTTCATTTTAAAATCTCAGTCTCTAAGGCAGCACCTCCAGCAGATGCTTATGGTATTTATCTGAAAACAGATGAGGGCACACCTGGCAGTAGCCACGCTCTTCGTCCATCACTGACTGTTGGTGGGCCTGTTCCTGGGCCTTATCATTGCCCTAACAGCCTGTGCTCATTCAGAGATGAGGAGTGAGATTGTGATAGCTGACAGAAGTCAAGCCTTTTCCTTTTCACAGGATCACAAGACAAAGGAGCAGAAGTAGGCCATTCAGCCCATCGAGTCTGCTCTGCCACTCCATCATGAGCTAAACTATCCTCCCATCTAGTTCCAACTTCCAGCTTTTTCCCCATATCCCTTGATACCCCGACTAATGAGATACCTATCAATCTCCTCCTTAAACACCTTCAATGATCGGGTCTCCACAGCTGTATGTGGCAATGAATTCCATAAATCCACGACACTCTGGCTAAACAAAAAAACTCCTCATCTCTGTTTTAAATGGTACCCTCTAATTCTAAGCCTGTGGCCTCTTGCCCTGGACTCACCCACCAAGGGAAACAACCTTTCCACATCGACCCTGTCCAATCCTTTCAACATTCGAAATGTTTCTAGAAGATTCCCTCTCATTCTTCTATACTCTAATGAATACAGTCCAAGAGCCGAAAAACGCTCCTCATACGTTAGCCCCTGCATTCCAGGAATCATCCTCGTAAATCTTCCCTGAACTCTCTCCAACATCAGTACATCCCTTCTAAGATAGGGGGCCCAAAACTGCACACAGTATTCCAAAAGAGGTCTCACCAGTGCCCCATAGAGCCTCATCAACACCTCCTTACTCTTGTACACTATTCCTCTTGAAATGAATGCCAACATAGCATTCATTTTCCTTACCGCCAATCCAACCTGGTGGTTAACCTTTAGGGTATCCTGCACGAGGACCCCCAAGTCCCTTTGCACTTCCGATTTTTGAATTTTCTCCCCATCTAAATAATAATCTGCCCGATTATTTCTTTCAAAATGTACAACCGTACATTTCTCAACATTGTATCTTATCTGCCATTTCTTTGCCCACTCTCCTAAACTGACCAAGTCTCTCTACAACCTTTCCGTTTCTTCAACACTTCCTGCTCCTCCACCTGTCTTGGTGTCATCTGCAAACCTAGACACAAAACCAATTAATCCAAAATCTAAATCATCGATATACGTTGTAAAAAGAAGCGGCCCCAGCACCGACCCCTGCAGAACACCACTAGCAACCGGCAACCAATCAAAATAGGATCCCTTTATTCCCACCCTTTGCTTTCTGCCTATCAGCCAATGCTCCACCCATTCCAATATCTTTCCTGTAATTCCATGGGCTCTCATCTTATTAAGCAGACTCATATGCGGCACCTTATCGAAGGCCTTGTGAAAATCCAAATACACAACATCCACAGCCTCTCCCTTGTCAATCTTATTTGAGATTACCTCAAAAAATTCCAATAGGTTGGTGAGGCAGGATCTTCCCTTTATGAAACCATGCTGGCTTGGGCCTATCTTGTCATGCACCTTGAGGTATTTCATAACCTCGTCCTTGAGGATCGCCTCCAATGACTTTCCAACTACCGAAGTCAGACTAGTATGTCTGTAATTTTCTTTTTGCTGCCTCCTTCCTTTCTTAAACAGCGGAACTACATTTGCGACCTTCCAGTCCTCCGGAACCATGCCAGAGTCTATTGATTCCTGGAAGATCATTTCCAATGCTTCCACAATCTCCAAAGCCACCTCCTTCAGAACCCGTGGGTGCACCTCATCTGGTCCAGGAGACCTATCTATTCTTAGTCCATTTAGCTTCCCAAGCACTTTCTCTCTAGTACTCTTGACTGTACCTAATTCTATTCCCTGAGACCTCTGGCTATCAGGTATGTAGCTAACGTCTTCCACTTTGAAGACCAATGCAAAATACTCATTCAGTTCCTCTGCCATCTCTTTGTTACCCATTATAATTTCTCCAACATCATTTTCAATCGGTCCTATATCTACCCGTGTCACTCTTTTACTCTTCATATATTTAAAAAAACTCTTAGTATCCTTTTTTATGTTAATTGCCAACTTCCTTTCATAATTCATCTTTTTCTTCCTAATGACTTTCTTAGTTTCCTTCTGTAAGTTTTTAGAAGTCGTCCAGTCCTCAGTTTTCCCACTAATTTTTGCTTCCTTGTTTGCCGTCTCTTTTGCTTATATTTTAGCCTTAACCTCTCTTGTTAGCCACATTTGTGTCATTTTTCCATTCATGATTTTCTTTTTTCTTGGAATATATTTTTCCTGCACTTTCCTTATTTCTTGTAGGAATTTCATCCAATTCTGCTCTACCGTTCCTCCATCTGGCTTACTTTTCCAATCAACTTGGGCCAGTTCCTCTCTCATACCACTGCAATTTCCTTTGTTCCACTGAATAACAATACACCTGATATCAGCTTCTCCTTTATAAATTTGAAACTGAACTCAAACATATTATGATCACTACTTCCAAGGGGTTCCATTACCTCCAGCTCCTTAATCGCCTCAGGTTCATTACACAGCATCCAATCCAAAACAGTCGATCCCCTGGTGGGCTTATGGACAAGCTGCTCCAAAAAGCCATCCCGTAGGCATTCTACAAACTCACTTTTGACACTCACTTAGCAATGCCCTTGAATGACCTCCCTTGTGCAACTGGGTTTAGCAAGGGTCAGGATCTTAGCGAACAGGCAGTTTAGATAATGCTTAAGCCTACTGATAACAGAAGCATCCACCAGCTGCAATGCACTTATAATGATAATTTCAATTCAGGTTAAAACAAATAACAAGACAGGACAGGTTACATTTCCCATGTGCCTGAGCAATGCCTAAGGTTATCAATCTTTCCAACAATTGTGTCCAAAACACAGCAGTACTTTATGCTGCCTTATCAAATTCGAACTGATAATCAGATATTCTGAAATAAATATAAATATGCAAAAATACCCGATGTAAAAGGAATAACTATAATTAAGTGGTAGCATTCATATACCATTCTAATTGCTGAGTGACTGGGTTAACATATTAAATGCATACCTGATGACCGATGGGACCAATCTGCCCTTTCTCGCCCTTTTCACCAGCACTCCCCTGTGGAATTGATAACACCATTCAGACATCAAACTTCAGCTTCGACAGCCAAGAATAATGAGAGGATTTCCGCCCTCAATTGAGCTCAGAGAAGTTATTAAAGGGATCACAAAAGATTATTCATAATTTCCCTCTGGACAGCAAAACCTCATTAATAACTTACAGCTCTGGTGCAGGGTGGTAATGGAAGAGTTTCTATAAGGGAGGTTGAATTCATCCCAAAGTGGCAGATCCAGTTTCAAAGTTCAAAGTTCACAAAGTAAATTCGTTACCAAAGTATGCATATATCATTGTATACTACCTTGATATTTATTTTCCTGCAGGCATTCATAGTGAAGCAAAGGAATACAGTGCAAAACTACACACAAAGACTGACAAACAATCAATGTGCAAAAGACGAGAAACTCCAATAAATAGATAGATAATTAATTAATATTAAGAACACGAGGTGAATAGTCCTTAAAACTGAGTCCACAAGTTCAGAGTTGAGGTGAGTGAAGTTATCCACACTGATTCAGAGTGCTGATGGTTGAAGTTATCTTGCACCATCCACTCTATCACAGGGAGAATAGTCCCAATGGTTTAAAACTGACCAGCGACAACCCCAACACGATACGAGTCAAATTCACTGTGACTTTTCTCTTCACTGTCTTGTACAATTTATATTCTGTGTGCTGTCTGTACCACGTGCCTGTGATGTTGCTGCAAGCAAGCTTTTCATTGTACCAGCACCCTACTGTATGACCCCTGGTCTGTGTTGTTCTACTGCCCACAGGCTATTCTTATGTTCAATCAGATCAGACCTCAGGAAAGCTAAAGAAAACTTTCTACTAATGTCAAAGAGTTAAGGACCCCACGGGGGGATGGGGTGTAAACCACTCACCGGAGGACCTTGAATCGAGAGTCCACTTGGTCCCTGTGGCCCAGGCTGACCCTGAAGACCTGGCATGCCCATCTCACCCCGCTGACCACCAGGACCCTGCACCAAACAGAGACACATCAACAGCCAGGTCCGAACAGGCAGTGGCCTGATGATGCAGCCTGAAGCTCACGTAGACCTACAGACTGTAGCTTTGAACTTCTGAGACACAGAGATCTGAAGACTGAATGACATTGTCTTTTGCCCAGGGATTTCAGGGGAGGGTAAGGCTGGGTGGGATTGGAAACAGGTTGGGAGGGATGGGGGCACCATGAGGTGTTGGATGGAATCATATTAAGGATGTTGGAGGGGTCGGGATGGTAAGGCTAAATGGGATTGAGAGAGGTGGAAGGATCAGGGAGGGGCAAGGTTGAGATCCGGGTTGGGGGGGGCATTGAGTTTTCCACTTCCAGTTCCAGCGTGGATCTGTAGCAATAAATGTACTGAATGTCATCATCATTTTCAAAAGGAAAAAATAAAGGCTTTTGCATGCTGGGTTAACAGGCTTTTTGTAAGTTTGTATTGGAAACTCTTACCCGTTGACCTTGTTCTCCCCTCTCACCTCTTGGCCCTCGTAAACCCGGGCTGCCCTGTAAAAGAGACATCAATAGGAAAGTTCTGTATCAGTGGGAGATTTTTAGATCAATGGGAGAGGTCAGTACCAATGGGAGAGTTCATTATAAACCGTATTAGTGGAAGAGTTCTATGTTAATGAGATCCTTGCATGAAGGGGTGAGTTCGATATCAATACTCCTGTATAACAAGCAGCAAGAGTTAGATCCCATCAAATGATTCAAGTGTCACACACAAACTGCTGAGTCTGGTTTTATCGTCGTGCACTTTGATGGAAATACAAACTACTTGCTGGCAGGTGCCAAACAGTGTCCCCATCACTCCTGCGGACTCGTTGCCATCGATATTCTCAAGGCACGCAAGTTATTGCTGAGACTCTGGGAATACTGCTCTAAGGAAGACACCTTGGAATGAAATGCTGGAACAGTTATAACAGAAGCGTAAGCACTGTGAGAAATGGGAAAAAGTTCAAAAAGAGTTAACAATCAAGACACAAGCTATTCAGCCCAACTGTTTCTTGCCAGGAGTTCTGCTTCAATGAACAGCTCCCGCCCATCTTCACCACCCCATTTGAAGTATTCCTGGAATTCCCCAAAGGATTTTGTGGCTGCTGAGAATATTCACACCCCACATCCATTCCTGATGCCAGGATGCCTGGAATACTCAGAGACCAACAGGAACATTCTGACGATTGGGACTTATCACAGCTGCTTCCCTATTGAGTACCAGTGTGGCGGCAGGCTGCCTCCCCCAGCCCTGTGATGTCTCTCCCCATCCCTGCTCCCTGTGTAACAAACTTGCCCAATCCTTGTCTTGTTCTGGGAGACCCGGTGCCCAACACTTGCTTCAACCAGTTTTACCTGTCTCTCTCAGTGCATGCCTGTAGCAAAGTCAAAGCTCAGGAGCTGATTGAGCTGGAGAACAACAGCTTCAAGCAAGTGGGATTCCTGTTTGAATACCCTGATCATATCTTCCATTTACTTCCTCTGCTCTGACCCCAGCTTCTCTTCTCAGGACTGAAGTCTTTCACCCCTAGAACCATTCTCTTCCACTCCCTCTCCAGAGCCTTGATATCCCCCCAAGTGGCAGTGCCCACAGACTAGATGCTCAATCCAATTGTCTATAAAGGTCTAACTTCCTCCCTCAGTAGTAATACTGAACTCAAGAAACTAATACCATATTATCAACAACGAAAAGCTGAAGAAACCAAGTGACGCTGCATATTTTTTTTACAGACCAGTTTTTTCTTCCAATTATCCTCTTTCAAACCAACCCTCTTACCGGAGGACCCAAGGGCCCAGGTGGTCCTTTACTGTCTTGAGAACAAGTGCAGGCATGAGGAAGGGCTGGACAGTTGCCTTCATCTCTCTGAAAGAAATAATCATTTCATCATACCAACGACCAGTCGTTCCCTTCCAGATCTCCCACCGAGTAAACGGATAAATTGGTTTATTGTTGTGCATGTACCACAGTACACTGAGAAACTTTATTGATCATTTCATCCCACCGGTGCTTTGTGGTGGTAGAAGGGGAAAGCAATAATAGAGTGTAGAGTAAAGTGTTACGGTTACAGATAAAGTACAGTGCAGCCAGACAATAAGGTGCAAGCCCACGACATGGTAGATTGTGAAGCCCAGAGTGCATCTCATCATACTAGGCGCTGTTCAGTAATGTAATTGCTGGGGATAGAAAGTGTCCAACTCTAGGCAGAGTTTCACCAGTGTGGTGACACTATTTTTCCCCTGTAAACAAATCCTATTGCACTCAAGGCCAATGTATCATTTACATTCATGACTGCTTGCTGACCCTGAATGCCTGTTCTCAATGACTGGTGTACAAGGACACACAGGTCACTTTCCCCACTCTATCACCATTCAGATAATAATGACTTTCTGTGTTTGTAACCAACATAGATAACTTCACACATTTTCACATTAAACTGCATCTGCCACGCATTTGCCCATTCAGCCAACTTGCCTAAGTCACATCAGAACAGGGAACAGTACAGCACAGGAATAGATCCTTTGACCCAAGATGTCTTTGCTAATTATAAGGCCCAATGAAATGAATATATTCTGGAAAAGGATGCAGTGTTATTTGTAATATAATCTGAATAGAATTTATATCCCTGCTTTCCCTGCACGTTTCTGTATTTGCCTAACAGACTGTCAAATGCCACTATCATATCCGTTTCCACTACTACCCCTTGCCAATTCTCACTTTAATCCCACTTTTAGAGTGAGATTACCTACATTCATCGAAACCTTAGGCAGTTCACAAGCCCTGTGTACTAAATCTCTCCTCAGAGGTCAAACCTTGCCTCTTGCTCCCAAAAATCAATGCAGTGAACCGTCATTGTCCTCCCACTAAAGTGGGAAACGACACATTAGAGTAAAAAGCAAAAAGCTTTGGAAATCCAATGGAGGCAAAGTGATAGTTGATGTTTCAGTCAAGACCCTGAATAAAGGATGTACAAGAGCAGTATGCATACTAATACTACCACATAATTATTACATAATTTTACTGGAAACATTGTGGCATGTACATAGTAGTCTTGCTGTTGCTAATATGTTTTATAAAGATTCCACACATTTTCTCTTAATTTTATAATGCAAACACCAAGAATTCGGCAGATGCTGGAAATTCAAGCAACACACATCAAAGTTGCTGGTGAACGCAGCAGGCCAGGCAGCATCTCTAGGAAGAGGTACCATCGACATTTCAGGCCGAGACCCTTCGTCAGGACTTTTATAGTTTTATAATCCGTGCCTTAGTTCATGAATGCAAGAACTTCATACATCTTATTCACTATTTCATTCAGGGGTCTTGAGACATTTGCTCTCTTTATTCCTCTATATTTCCCAGTTGGCCCAACAAACTGTACCTTGCCTTGTTTGTCTTCCCCAGAATGCATGACCTCACACATCCACACTGAGCTCCATTTGCTATCTATGTGAGCAACGCACACACACACACACACACACACACACACACACACTTCCCCCCCCCCCCCCAAGTGCTGGAGGAAGCCAGGCAGCATCTATGGAAATGAATTAACCGTCAAAGTTTTGGGCCAAGACCCTTCATCAGGGCTGTTGCTATTTCTTCGCCTACCTCACAAATCCATTAAAACATTCCCTTTAGAATTACAGAGCTATACAGCATGGAAACAAGCCCTTCAGGCCCAAATAATCCATGCCTACCAAGATGCATGTCTAAGCAAATTCTATCTGCCTGCATCCCTCTAAGCCTTTCCTATCCATGAACCTGTCTCCAGCCCCTCTGGCAGCTCTTTCCATACACACTCAGTGGCAACTTTATTAGGTACGGGACTGCAGGATAGTTGTTCTACTTAAATACTTACCTGGCATTTGTCGGTAATTTCCAAGCCAATAAGCATTAACACAACTTTTTAGTTCTTGGAAAGCAAATGGATTTTGTGATGTTTAATAGAACAATTCAAGTTATCAACGTTGCTGCAGAAAAATAATAACTGGCTCTTCTACAGGGTCCTTGTGACTCCTTTAGAATGTCCCAAAACATTTTACAATCAATGGTACTAGTTCAGATTTAGATTAGCTTGTTATCCTATATACCAGAGGGCAGATGAGAATGGCCAAGGAGGCAGATATCCTTGATCAACACTGTTAGCCTTCCTAATGCAACGGACCAGGAAGATGGACGAGATGGAAGAAGTGAAGTGTAGGCACTGGTGCGTTATAGAAAACACAAAGACCAGTTTATTGTCACGTGTCTGCTGCTATAGCCCATCCACTTCAGGGTTCGACGTGTCGTACATGCAGACGTGCTTTTCTGCACACCACCTTTGGAACATGTGGAAATTTGAGTTATTACTGCCCTCCTGTCAGCTTGATCCAGTCTGACCATTCTCCTCTGACTTCACTCATTAACAAGATGTTTTCACCCACAGAACTGCCACTCAGTGGGTGTTTTTTTTGTTTTTCACACCATTCTCTGTAAACTCTAGAGACTGTTGTGCATGAAAATCCCAGGAGATCAGCAGTTTCTGAGATACTCAAACCATCCTGTTTGGCATGAACAATCATTCCACAGTCAAAGTCACTTAAATCATGTTTCTTCCCCATTCTGGTATTTGATGTGAACAACAACTGAACCTCTTGTCCATACCTGCATGCTTTCATGCATTGAGGTGCTGCCACATGATCGGCTGATTAGACATTTGCAGTAAGGACCAGGTGTACATCTGACCTAATGAATTGGCCACTGAGTGTATTACCACCCCCTGTATGAAAAACCTACCCCTCAATCCCTCATAAATCATTGTCAAAGCTATAACCTCTGGTAAACTCTGGGGAAAGCAGAGCAACTCAATGCTGCTCAATGTTAAACACCTCTCGACAACGTCACATCTCAGTCTCCTTTCTCTCCAAGTAAAACAATCCCAGCCTATCCAATCTCTCCTTATAACACAAACTCCCCGTAGTCTAAACTTTCCTTTTGACTATGAACACACACCATTTTACGCACTCTCTTCGAATCTTTCACCTATGCTCCAAAATTTTCTCTGTAAATCTCTTCTCCTTGCAAAATGGCTTTCCGATTCAGATTCATTTGTTTAGCACATGCACATCAAAACATACAGTGATAAACACAAGGGATTCTGCAGATGCTGGAAATCCAGAACTACACACACAAAAAGCTGCAGCAACTCAACATGTCAGGCAGCTTCTATGGAAATAAATCAACAGTCAATGTTTCAGGCCGAGATCCTTCTTCAGGACCGAAAAGGAAGGGGGAAACAGTGATATGTGTCGTTTGTGTAGACAACCAACACCTAAGAATGTGCTGGAGGCAACTTGCAAGTATTGGCACACATTCTGGCACCTACAATGCTCGCCAGAACAACACAGAATACAACAAAACGGAACACAAAAGGCAACCAAACAACAACAACAAAGCAAGCCCCTTTCCACCCTCCCACCCACCTGCGCACACAGACAGTCCCCAAGTCCACCCCTAAAAACAGCTGAGTCTGAGCTACAGGCTTGACAGAGACCACACCATGTTGACCAAAAGATTTTTTCCTGCAAAGCAGTTTCACTCCCGCCCCTCCCAAGCCCAGGAATAAAAAGACCCCATTCTCATTCGTTCTTATGCACATGTTTAAGATCATAACAGTATTGCAAATTCATCCCTTTTGAGTGAGGGTTCATGAACATGTGGGTGTTTTAATGAATTGGGAATGCTGTTCCCAATGCCGGTGGTCCTGATGCATTCTGCAAACTAGAGCCACAGTATGGGTCAATCTTCTCAGACAGTGCTAGGGAAATCAGGGGAGTGGAGAGAAATCCACAGCTGCGGCCCACACACCTGCTTCATGAAAGCCCTTGGAGGCTACTTAGCTCCAACACCACTCTCTTTCTTAATGACTGAAACCAGTGGGTAGAAAGCTATTGTAAATTGACAAAATGAAGCTTTTACAATCCTAACACACGTTTGGCTTTTATGTTATGGATTTATGGCATTAAACCCAAATGCAATTAGAAGCCCACATAAAACATTTTAAGACATGAGGTATTGAATGAGAAGACCCTGAAGGCTTGAAGAGAATGATCGGGCAGATCCAACATTAACACGTTTCTTCTCTCTCTGCAGATTCTGCCTGATCTGGTATTTCTATGGATTTCTAGTATTTCCTAGTTTTATTTATTTCCATATCTACTACAGTGTTAGCAACTCTACAGATTTTTGCTTAATGTTAATCCTTTCAATTATATAACTCAAGGGAAATCCAAAAATTTACTTCAAGCATGTACAATGCATCCTCAAGGGATCTGATGCATGGGAAAGGCTGTAATCACCCAATGTCCAGTGTTGTTTAATGGGTAGACAAGTTAGGCACCTTATACGCCGGTTGTGTGAACCTCTCCCACCCCAACTACATCCCGTTCCTGTCATCTGATTCATATGCTCTCTTTACATTGTCATTAAACAACCAAGGGCAAAGTACATTGTGACATTCCCTCATATTGTCAACTGGATTGTAGTGTCACTTCCAAACAAATCACCATTCACCAAGAATGCCCACAAAAATAATGATAACTGTGCCAGAGTTAGCTAGCCCTGTGTAAACTGACAGAAGCTTGAAGTCTCATACCACCAGGTTCAAGAACCTTGAACCATTACACTCTTGAACCAACCGACACAGCCCTGATCACTACCTCAGTATAGCAACACTCCAATCAATTTGACCACTTTGCACCACAAAGGACCTTTTTAAAAATTCTAATTGTGTTCTTTCTTGAATTATTTAGTATAATTTATGCTTAATTTATGTTTATCATGTGACTGCTGTATCTGTGATGCTGCTGCAAGTTTTTCATTGCACCTGTGCATATGACAATAAACTTGATTTGTACATTCTCAGAATCATCTCCCTGCTTAAAAAAAAATCAGACAGTACATGCAGAAATCACTGTTATTTTAATCGTTACTCACCAGAGCAGGAAGTTCGCAGCACTTGTCCTTGTTTGCATAGGACGTGGAACAGGAAATATCAAAGCCTTGCAACTGGAACTGAAATTTAAATGAAATAATGAAAGGAAATCCTTGTGAGGCACCAAACAGTTTAAATCGGCAATACAACTCTGACTTGCTGGAAATCACTCTGCCCACATCAACCCTTTAAAAGTTGACCTCTCAACCATATTTCAAAACAAGCAGAAATGAACCACCTCCCATTAACATTCAGTGGTGCTAGCATCATTGAATCCCCCCGCCCACCTAGGATCACTGTTCAACTGGACCAGCCACATGAATACTGCAACCACAAGAGTAGATCAGAGATTGGGCATCCTCCGGTAAGCGATTCAACTGCTGAACTGCCAAAGCCTTTGAAATATCTATAAGGCACAAGTCAGGCGTGTGATGGAATACCTCTCCCTTTGTCAAGATGAATGCAGCTTCAAAGCTCAATACAATCAGAACAACCCAGTTCCCAGCACCCATTCACTACCTGAAACACTCACTCCCTACACCACTGGCACACAGGGGCTCCAGCTATGTCCCAGGCCTTTCCAACACTGTGAGCACCATCAGAAACAAGGACAAGGGAAGCAGGAACATAGGAATGCCACCATCTCTACAAATCACATACCATCCTAACCTGACACTAACCTGCCTTCACTGTCACTAAGTCTGAATCCTTGGACCTTCTCCCCAATTTCAGCATCATTATCATGTGGCTGGAAGGGTTCAAGGGGACAGCTCACCTCCACCATCTTAAGGAGCAATTGGGGAGGGGTAGTAAATGCTAGGCTCACCAGTAACATCCTCATCAACTGAGAGAATAACATAAGGGAGGAAAAAAAATTTCCAATGCTTCACTGATAGCATTTACAGGTCCTCCATGGGTTAGGACAGGGTTCTGTTCCAGTGAACAGTTCCTAGTCTGGACAGTAACAAGTCAGAAATACTGCCACAAACAGTGTTCCCACCCGGTAGGGGGTTCATGCGGTTCTGCTGAAGCCAACAAGTGCATCCCAGCAGTCAGTCAAACGCACAATCGTAATGTATGGGTGTTCAAAACACAAACACAAGAAATTCTGCTGGAAATCCAAAGCAACACACACACAAAGTACTGAAGGAACTCAGCAGGCCAGGCAGCATCTATGGAAAAGAGTAAACAGCTGATGTTTCAGGCCAGTCTTGATAAAGGGTCTCGGCCTGAAACATCAACTGTACTCTTTCCCATAGATGCTGCCTGACCTGCTGATTTCCTCCAGCATTTTATGTGTTGTTGCCTTGGGTGCTCATAACTTTTGGAGGAGCTGTTCTCTGACAATGCCCCTTATAAAGACTTGGACTACACAAATATACAGGTATAAGGTCTGAAATGGATAACATTCAGGTTTTTTTGTGTGCCATACTCTGTCAGAGCCTCGGCGACCACTTTTTTCAAGTGGTTGTCTTGGAGGAAAGATTCTGTGAGTTATCCCCCACGTCCTTCTCATAGCGCAGTTTTTTTTAATGAGGCCGAGTTGCGAGCTCGACACTCAACCCGAGCATGCCCGGGAGCGGCCTGACTGGATTCGAACTCGGGAACCTTCGCTCCGGAGTCCGGCGCCGATGTCACCGCGCCACCAGCCGGCAATGTTCAGGTAATTGATGATAGGATGCTGATAAATCTTTCCATAGAAATCCAGCTTCCCTGCTCATCTTCAGTAAGTAGCAAAGAAACCTTTCCCATCCAGATGAGAGAGCAAACAGCACCTAAGTGTAACAGCTCAGCTGAAAGCCAACACCCCTGGTCACGCAGCGCTCAGTCACTTCTGCAATACCTTGGCCAGACTCCCGGCAGCTGAACCCAGTGACTCAGAAAGGTAAATGGGACCCTCTGCTGGTATCACCAAGATCCCAGGGTCCCACCTCCATAAAGCAATGCAATCTGCCATCGAGGCTTTCAATATCCCTCACTCAGTTGAAAGATATGAAAATCAGAAAAACCCTCTTTACACCAACTCTGTCGGTGATGTGAACAGCACAGGCAGTGTGACCACATCAGTTTCTCCACTAACAAAGCAGTGAAGAGAAAGTCAAAACTACATTCAATGGTTCTTTGCCCTCACCTCAACAATAAGCAAATGCTTTGAGAGGCTGGTCAAGGATTACATCTGCAGTTTGTTACCACGCAAACTGGACCCCTACAATTCGCCTACTGACACAACCGATCGACAGACGACGCAATAGCCACAGCTCTACAAACCGTCCTTACACATCTGGAGAAGAAGGATGCTTATGTGAGAATGCTGTTCTTGGACTACAGTTCAGCATTCAACACCATAGTTCCATCCAGGCTCGACAAGAAGTTCAGAGACCTCAGCCTTGACCCTACTTTGTGCAGCTGGATCCTGGACTTCCTGTCAGATCACCGGCAGGTGGTAAGAGTGGTCTCCCTCACCTCCAACCTCTGACTCTCAATACAGGAGCCCCTCCTGGCTGTGTACTGAGTCCCCTCCTTTACTCTCTGTATACCCATGACTGTGTCACCACCCACAGCTCCAATCTGCTAATTAAATTTGCCAACAACTCTACACTGATTGACCTAATCTCAAACAATAATGAGGTGGCCAACAGGGAAGAAGTCATCTCTCTGACACAGTGGTGTCAAGAAAACAACCTCACCCTCAATGTCGCAAAAACAAAGGAGCTGGTCATGGATTACAGGAGGAATGGAGACAGGCTAGCCCCTATTGACATCAATGGGTCTGGGGTTGAGAGGGTAAACAGCTTTAAGTTCCTCGGCATCCACATCACCGAGGACCGCACTTGGTTTATACACACCAGCTGTGCGGTGAAAAAGGCACAACAGCACCTCTTTCATGTCAGACGGTTGAGTAAGTTTGGAAGGGCCCCCAAGTCCTAAGAACTTTCTACAGGGGCACAGTTGAGAGCGTCCTGTCTGGCTACATCACTGCCTGGTATGGGAACTGTACCTCCCTTAAACGCAGGACTCTGCCGACAGTGATGCGGACAGCCCAGTGCATCTGTAGTTGTGAACTTCCCACGATTCAGGATATTTACAAAGACAGGTGTGTAAAAAGGGTCGATAGGATCTTTGGGGACCCGAGTCACCCCAACCACAATCTATTTCAGCTGCTGCCATCTGGTAAACGGTACTGCAGCATAAAAGCCGGGACCAACAGGCTCTGGGACAGCTTCTTCCACCAGGCCAACACACTGATTAACTCACACTGATTTGAGTGTATTCTATGTTACAATGACTGCTCTGTTTATTATAAATTACTATGATTGCACATTGCACATTTAGACAGAGAAATAACGTAAAGATTTTTATTCGTCATGTATGTGAAGGATGTAAGAAATGAAGTCAATTCAATTCAATGTGTACTTGGGTCACTCCAGATACAACCACATCTAGCAGACAACAATGAACAGACGCAGCATTTTCTCTAACCACACAGGGAAGTTTATGGCCCACTATCCATCAGCCTCTGTCACCTTACTAAAGCAATCATTGACAGTGGAAAGCAAAAACCTTTTCTAACAAGTTATCTTTGGAATTACCTTGTGAACTTTTAAAATGTAGACGTAACGATTAACTGAGCATTAATGTAAAACCAATTAATGACATTGACAAAGAAAGTCAGTCACACATATTCAAATAAATTATAAATAACATAATCACAAAGGGGCAACTTAGTAGAGGGTATTTCAAAATGTGTTACAAGTAATGAAAGACCTTTAAAGTGTTACAAACATTGTATTAAAGGGAACAAGGAAAAAGAATCTGTCGTACACATAACAACAATAGTGATGAGATCATCTATGGTAGTTGCAAAGTAAATCAGTCACCAGCACAACATCCACCTGAGAATACAGTCCAGACTTCATTTTAATATCTTCTGAAAAATCATATCCCTCGTGGTGTAGCACTCTCTTGGTTGGGAGAGACCTTGTTAGACGAGAGTGCTACACCATGAGCCAAGACTTACAGTTTACAATGTATAAGATCAGTGGAAAGACCAAAAGTATTTGGGCTGGAATTGATGGTTACAGGTGATGTTGTAAAGAGCTGTTAAAGACAAGGAGATGGGACACAGGGGAAATCATGATGACTTTATTGGTCCAGATTGCATTCCAATAAAACAGAGAGCCATCTCTTCTTTATAGGAAAAAGGTCTGCTTGTATGTATGTGAAAATAATATCTCATTCAATTAAACTTAACATTAAACCATGTTTGAACATTATCTACAAAGAAGCCAGGTGTAAACAAAAGTTTGATGATAGCAAATGTTAGATCTTCCTCAGATATTGTCAAGTCCCTCAAAATCAGATATTATAGCACTGAATAAAATCTTTACTGCATCTGTAAAGAATATCATCTCCATATGAAACTCCAGCAAATTGAAAAATTGGGCAACACATTCCCAGACAGGAAACATGCGAGTGTGTCAGACAATGACATCACTGTTTGTGTCGTGCTCAGTGATGTCACTCTCCATGCACCACACAATGACATTATTCATTGGCCCTCCCAATCACATCACTATCCATGCGCCTCCAGTTCCTTTCCATCACAACATGAACTGGAGCTGAGATAGTTGTACATTAAGGTGTCCCATATGCAACACCACCAGCAGCTCTCATTAGCCAGATTCAACTGACCCGGTTTCTCATTGTACAGTGCTGTTTAAATGCCTAGCACAGAGTTTGTCATTACAATTGAAAAGTCTTGCAATAGGCCTACTAGTCTGCAGGGAAACCTGATCAACATCACTCCATGAGCCCTGAACTTGACATTCCCAGTCTTTATGCAACTTTTACAGACTGTTAGGATGACCAACAATGCCATTTTAATGCCAAAATAGGGAGAATGGAACAATTCCTAGGTCCCCATTTGTCCTCTCTGTTCAGTGAATGGTGGCCAGACACTATTCTGAAAAGCACTCCAATAGTAATCCCTCGAATAATAGCATTAAAACAAATCCCTGGTCACCACTGGATCATGGGAGATGGCCATGCTGTACATCAGCCAGTACAACTATGGCTTCAGAAGTGCCCATTTAGCAGTAAGTTGCTTTAGCTACAGAAGTACAAATCTCTTTCCTTCCTTCTTGACTAAAATTCCCATAGTTGCATGAAGTGAAGTAGAATTTCCCTTTGTTAGTTCAAATCTCTCAGTCCTTGGGAAATCCAGCTGCTGGCTGATTCAATTATAATATTGTTAGTACATATTTTACAAGCAACACTACCCCAATATGACCTCACCCCTCGATATTCTCCCAACCCCACATCAACACCTCTCCCCAGACTGATGATAAAATGACATGCACTTTCCAGGCGATGAACTGCATCACTTACTGATGCAGAATTGTCCCTCGGGCTCCTGGAGCGCACCATCCGTCCCAGGACTTCCACCCCATTGGTGCTGATGTTTCCTGCTGCATTGATCGCTTTCTCCCCTACTTGCTTGCAGTCAACCACCAGCTTTGCTTGGGTTTTGGTGATCACCACGTGCACCTGTTAGCAAAGAATGCAGAGCGTCATCACAAAGACTCGTAGGTTATTTGAGAACGGAGCCTCAGCTTTCCCATCCTTTCCCAATGGCCCATTCTGTCTTCTCTACACTTTCTGTAACTGGGGTGCAAAGTACAAATGTGAGCATATGAAATACAAATAGGAACCGATCATTTGATCTCTCATACTTGCATCACCATTTAATGTTATAGACGATTCTGATTGTTTTCCTTTCCCCAATTCCCCTGGTATCTGGAAGATCAGTCAATCCCAGTCCAAGAATATACTCTGGGAAGAGAATTCCAAAGATTCACAACCTCCCTAAATGACCTGTCCCATATCCCGATTTTGTGCTTCAAGTTCTAGACTCTCCAGCTTTGGGAAACAACCTCGCAATACCCAACCTCTCAAGATTCTCGGAGGAAAAGGATACAGTAGGATAGAGATCAGTTGCAACTTAGGTGTAGAAATGGCAGATGATGTTTAACCCAGGCAAATGTGAGATGTTGCACCTTGTGAAATCAAATAGTCAGCAAAGTGTGCAGTAAATGGCAGGACCCTTAGGCATATTGATGTACAGAGGAATATTCAGGTTCCAGTCAGAAGTGGTGGTAAGAAGTGATGGTAAGAGGCATATGGCATGTTTGCCTTCATTGGTCAGGGCATTGAGTGCAACAGGCACATTGCAGTTATATAAAACTTTGCTTAACCTGCATTTGAAGAATTGTGTCTAATCTAGTTGGCTCATTAGAGGCCAGGGTTCCCACCCTGGGGTCCAGAGACCCTGTTAAAGGTCAAGGTTCATGACATAAAAAAGGTTGGGAACCCCTGATTTAGAGGCCTTGGAGAGGGACACAGAGAGGTTTATCAGCATGATGCTTAGATTAGAGAGTATGAGCTATGAGGAGAGGTTGGACAAACTTGGATTATTTTCTCTGGAGCACCAGAAACTGAGTGGAGGCCTGTTGGAAGTTTATAAAATTATTACAAGGTAGAGATAGGATAGGAAGTCTTTCTCCCCCAGAGAAGAAGTGCTAAACACAAAAGGCATAGATTTAAGATGAGAGGGAGAAAGTTGAAAGGAGATATGTAGAACAAGTTTACAGTATTTTGTACAGAGAGTAGTAGCTGTCTGGAATGTCCTGCCAGAGATGGTGGTGGAACCAAACACAATACCTGAGCTCAAGAGGCATTTAGATAGGCAAGTGAGTTTAACTTGGCATCATGATTGGCACAGACTTTGAGGACCAAAGGGTCTGTTCCTTAACCAATACATAACCAGTACCGTTATGTTCTTTCACAATGCTGTGAGATCACCATTTCCATGCTCCAGATCCACACCAATCATTCTCTCTTCTAGGAATTCCCTTCCAGTGGGAATCGGTCCCTACTGCCTCCAAGGCAAATACATCCTCCTTTATATAGAAAAACAAATTGTGCACGGATACAAGCCATTCAGCCCACTGAATCTATACTGACCATCAGCCATTCATTTACACTGATCACATCTAAACTAATCTTACTGTATTCTCCCCACATTCCCATCAGCTCCCCCTAGATTCCATCACTCACTTACACCACAGGCATCAGACAGCAGTCAGTACTGCACGACCCTGGGATAGGGGAGGAAACTGAAGCACCTGAAGGAACCCCATGCATTCACAAGGAGAGCGTGCAAACTCCACGCAGGCTGCACCCAACAGCCGAGGACGAGATGGCACCCGCATCCGTCGGGACACTGTGCTATTCAGTCTGATCCGGAGACAACAGAAGTGCAAAGATGTCTTCCTTCTACTCCAGCTCCCTCTGAAATAAAGGCTAGTGTATCTTTCTCCTTTTGAATTGCTTGTTGCTCCTTTAATTGCCACACCCCAAGAATGTACACGAACACGTTCCATAATATTCAAGCAGAACAAGTTGAGTAAACTTACACCTAATGCAACAATGGAAGTCTGTTAGCTAGCGGTAGAACTGACCTTATGAAAACTGCCATAGAAAATCTTCTTAACCTCTGGATCATCGAAGGTGACAGTTTGGAACTCATCCTTGTAATCGTAGTTAAAATAAGTGAGAGCTTTCCTGCCATCTAAACGTAGCAAGTAAGAGATTAAAATTGAGGAAACACTTGTTTTTTCCCCCCATGTAACAATTAGCAGGCAACTTACATGGTCAAAATAAACTTATAGACAATTTTACAACTTAAAGCACTGGATCCTTTTTCAATTTTACAATTTAGTCAGAGCTAGTGACACATCTAGAGATCTTCTGTAAAGAACTAAAAGAGGATTGGTGAGGCTGATAAAGCGTTACTGGGTCCACGTGACAGATACCAGTGTTGGTTCAATGACAGCACAGCTTATACCCCGCTGTCAACAGATTCAGGGACGACCCCTCATACGCTAAAGATGAACTCTTGATCTCTCAGTCTACCTCGCCGTGGCCCTTGCATTTAATTTGTCTACCTGTAATGTACTTTCTATGTCGCTGTATTACATATATGTTATATTACACACAGAATGCTGCGGGGACCCAGCAGGCCAAGCAACATCTATGGAAATAAACAAACAGTTGAAACATTGGGCTGAGACCCTTCTTCAGAACTGCTTTTCTTTTTACTACCTAGATGCATTTATGTACGTTTTGGATGTCACACAAAACAAAAAGCTTTTTCCATAGCTTAGTACATTGGCCCACGATGTTGTGTTTGTTGACCTACATAAACCTACTCCACCATCAATCTGATCCTTCCCTCCTACACAACCCTCCACCTTTCTGGCATCCATGTCCACTCTATCTTTGCCTCTCATAGTCTTATACTCTTCTATCAAGTTGCCTCTCCTTCTTCATCGCTCCAGGGAGAAAAGCCCCATCTTATGCAACCTTTCCTCATATGACATGTTCTCTAATCCAGGCAGCATCCTGGTACATCTCCTCTGCACCTTCTCTTATGCTTTCCCATCTTTCCTATAATGAGGAGACCAGAACTGAACACAATACTCCAAATGTGGTCTGACCAGAGTTGTAACGAGCTGCAACATTACCTTATGGTTCTTGAACTCAATCCCCCAACTACTGAAGGCCAGCACACTAAATGTCTTCTTAACCACCCTATGAACTTGTACATGTGATGCAAAAAAAAAACAAATATGAGTACCGGTATCGACGAGATCGCTCTCAATACAATACAAGAGGACAGCCATACTATCAGAAATGCGCTCTTTAATGTGAGATGTTAAACCAAGAACTTTGTTTGTCTGGTGATAAGGTTGCACTTAGGAATGCATAGGACAATAGTAATACTATGTCAGGCTATCGTTTATTGGCTACAGCTCAGCATTCAACACAATCATACACTCAGTTCTAATCAAAAAGTTCCAAAACCTGGGCATCAGTACCTCCCTCTGTAACTGGATCCTTGACTTCCTCACCAGGAGACCACAAGTCTGTGCAGATCAGAAATAACGTCTCCTCCTCACTGACAATCAACATTGGTGCACCTCAGGGATGTGTGCTTAGCCCACTGCTCTGCTCTCTCTACACCCACGACTATGTGGCTAGGCACAGCTCAAATGCCATCTATAGGTTTACCAACAACACAACTATTGTTGGCAGAATTTCAGATAGTGACAAAGAGCACGTAGGAGTGAGCTGGTTGAGTGGTGTGGCAGCAACAACCTTGCAGTGAACATCAGTAAGAACAAGGAACTGACTGTGGATTTCAGGGGTGGTAAGTCAAGGAAACTCACACCAGTCCTCAAAAAGGGATCAGAAGTAGAAAGGGTCAGAAGTTTCAAGCTCCTGGTGTCAACACCCCTAAGGGTCTATCTGGGGCCAAACATACTGATGTAATTACAAAGAAGACACAACAGTGGCTATATTTCATTAGGAGCTTGAGGAGAATTGGTATGTCACCCAAGACACTCGCAAATTTCTACAGATGTACCATGGAGAGCATTCTAACTGGTTTCATCACTGTCTGGTTTGGAGGGGCCACTGCACAGAATTGGAAAAAGCTGCAGAAAGTTCTAAACTCAGCCAGCTCCATCATGGGCACTGGCCACCCCAGCATCCAGGACACCTTCCAAAGGAGATGCCTCAGAAAGGTGGCACCCCCTCAGCCAGGACATGCTTCTTCTCACTGCTGTCATCAAGGAGGAGGTAAAAGGAACCTGAGGACACAGCTCAGTGTTTCAGGAACAGCTTCTGCCCCTCTGCCATCAGATTTCTGAATGGACAATAAATCCATGAGCATTAGCTCAATATTTACCCTTCTCCCTCTCTTTTTGCTCTACTTCTTTAATTTATTCTGATACATGTAGTTCTTATTGTAATTTAGAGTTTTTATGATTATGTTTTGCATTGCACTGCTGCTGCATTGCAACAAATTTCATAACATATGCTGGTGATATTAAACCTGATTCTGATTCTGTATTTAAAAAAACAAGTTTGAATATAGGAATAAGACGAGGCACTTTCGTCTCCAGAGCCCCATCCACTAAACAAGATTAAATGCGTTGACACCAAAGATCTATTAAAGAAAAGCAACAATTCCTCCTTTTTGTATTCCTGCCCCCCCCTTGAGACCCATTTATATTTTTAATGCTATTAGTTCCACCTGTTCTGCTGCATTTAATGGTAGCTGAGTGCTTAGGGAGACAGTCGGCTGAGAGGAAGCTGGGTGTGATTATTTGCCTGAAGCTCAGGAAGGGTAAGTTACATCTGTCTGCGGGCCACGTGCTGCTTCATGCAGTCGGAAGGGACCGGATCCACTCTCACACAGCCCCTGCTTGAAGGGCTAACGCATAACCAACACGCGGTGGCTCAGTGGGCAGCACTTGCCCCTCTGAGTCATAAGGTTGTGAGTTCAAGTCCTATTCCAGGCACTTGAGCACCCAGTCTGGAGGGGGAGAGCCACGCTCTCAGACATGTGATCCTTTGGATGGGCCTTTAAGTCAAGACTTGTCTCTGTATTCTGAAAGTTTTCCCCTGAAGATCTGGGCAAAATTCATCCCTCAGCCAACATTAACAATGTCAATCTTTCAGGTCATTTTCTACTGCCATTTGTGGGATCTTGCTGTGTACCACTTAAACCACCATGTTTCTTATAGCAGGGGTCCCCAACCTTTTTGGCACCGCGGACCAGTTTAATATTGACAATATTCTTGCGGACCGGCCAACCGGGAGCGGGGGAGGGGGTGGTGTTCAAGTAGGGTTAAACTCACCTCAACATGTCTTTTACAGTTAGGGTTGCCAACTTTCTCACTCCCAAATAAGGGACAAAAGTAGCAGTTAAATCCTGGGACACTTTACCCCAGGAAAGACTACTATGACCATGAAGCCTTGCATGGGCACCTGTGTGCGCATGCGTTACGTGCACATGTGTTACGTGCACGCGATGTGCGCATGCGTTACGTGCCGATTTTTTCCGCCCACAAATCAGTTTTGCCTTCTCTTCCCGACTATACTGTACATACATTATTTCTACTTTATATAGGCTGTGTATTTATCATATCATTCCTGCTTTTGCTATATGTTAGTGTTATTTATTTTCGGTTTTATGTGTTATTTGGTATGATTCGGTAGGTTATTCTTTGGGTCTGGGAACGCTCAAAAATTTTTCCCATATAAATTAATGATAATTGCTTCTTTGCTTTACGCCATTTCGGCACGAAAGGTTTCATAGGAACGCTCTACCTTAGCGGAGGAAATACGAGACAAACCAATTTAGCCCAATATACAGGATGTCCCGGCAAATATGAGACAGTTAGCAACCCTATGTTCAAGTTCAACAGTGCGTGACAGGGAATGAGGAAAGGTGCAGCTGACTCATATCGTTTCCTTACGGCCCGGTAGCACATGCTTTGCGGCCCAGTACCAGTCCGCGGCCTGGTGGTTGGGGACCGCTGTCTTATAGGATGAGGTTACACTTAAGAATCTTCGGTGGCTGTAAGATGTTTTGGTATGGGAAAAATTGTACATAAGTGTGATTTCTTCTATCAAACAGCTTTGGTTCATATCCAGCTCTTGCTTGGGGTCAGGTCTGAGGAGGAAGGATGGGGACCAGCTGAAACCACACCCTGTGCTGAACAATCAAACAGAGAAGTTTGGAGGCTCTTACTGTCCAAGATGACTCCAACCAGGGGCTCACGCTGCTTGTTCAAGATCTCCCAGAGGGCAAAGGGCTCCTGGGGAGTGTCGGGCAGCAGGCGAAACAGAAAGGTGATGGTGTAATCCGATGGCAGCCCCTCTGGGTGGATGTTCCTGGGAAAGATGGACTGCAGTTAAAGCTCAGTGATCCAGGTTAATGAAATCCATAGGCAACCAACACATTCAATGCACAGCACACAGACGGGCTGTCTCACCCACACCTGCCTCCACCCCCCCCGCCCAAAACATGTCCTTCTGTTCCTTTCTCCTGCATGTGTTGAACCTGTAGTCCGTACACACATCACTGTTCATCCCAGTCACTCTCCACTGGAACGGGGACACTGATGGAAATGTTTCTCCTAAATTCCCTACCTCACTTGTTAATGACCATCAATCCTGTAAGCAGAAATAACTTTCACTTATCTGTCCCACTCAACCCTCTCCAAAGACCTCTATTAAACACAGCAAACACACTGTTAGATAATCTCAGCAGGTCAGGCAGCATTTGTGGAGGGAAATAGGCAGTCAACAGGTCAGATCGAGTCCCTTCATCTGGACTGCATCTACAGTCTGTTATGTCCCATCTTTACTAAACGATCTGGCAGTGTTTTGTTTTTTTTTTAATTTCTAGAGTATCCCAGCCTGATCACCTTCTGATGCTTGTAAAACAAGCTGCACACGGCAATACACACGCCATTACAGTGGAGTCTCTGATCCATGAGCTGCTCCAAGGGACACACACCGAGGCAGACGTCATCAACTCGGGTAAAGGACCCCCTTTGACCTTTCAGCAGAGTTAGCTGTCCGTTAGGGACTACTGCTGGCCAGCTGCAGAAGTAGGTACTGAAGTTTGGTGCAGCCAGTATAAAGGCTCTGTGGGGAAGGACCACAGTCTAAGCCCCTGACTGCACATGGAAGGGTTGAGTCTTGGTGCAGAAGCCTCTCCAACATTGAAATGGTGTATCGTTCCACCGGGCCACATTAAATCGCAATGGTGTTATGGTTTCTAAAACAAAGTCAACAGTACTGAATGTGAAGACTATGAATGCAAAAGTTTTGTACTGTTTTCTTCTTCTGTATATTTTTTTTATTATGAATAAAGTTTATTTTTGAAATAGGGAAAAGGCAGAAGGTGCAGACAGTCCTGTAGCAGCTGGCAAACCCAACCCACCAGTATTCCAAACATACTTTCCTATGTGCAGACTGTACATAAGTCAGACATTCATAATCCATGAGGACTTGCATTAAAACTAATTACCTTGCCATCCTTGCAGTATATAAGGAATGTGGGATCTTGCTGTGTGCATACTGGCTGCTCTTGTTGCTACAATTAACACCCCAAACATGCTGCAAGGTGTTACAAAGATACTAAGCAGAGAAGACATTCTATAGCCTTCTGATCAATTGACATGCTGATTACACAGAGGAATATTCGTAATCTTCGGTTTTGACACCTACCTTGTGGGTTGTGAAACAAGGGCGTTTCTGTGAAGCCTGAAACAGGGGAAGCTGTTGAATGAGCCGGACTCCAATGACACACCTTCTACAGAAGCATATTCCTTCTCAACCAACCCAAACATTTCCATCATTCTAAATCCTGCAAGGAAAATTTACAGTGTTTTCACATTATGATATGAAATTGGGAAAATACTCCAAACAGTTCAACTAGTAACTTTGGCACAACATTTCTGTTTTGAATGTTAATAAACTTTCTTATTAAAGAATGTATGTGTTTCCAACCTGGGGTCTTCGGTAATGGAGAGTTGAATTGTTACTTGCACCTCCTTCTCTAGTAGTTCATGAGAATGCCCCAGTTGTTCTCTCCTCTCCACTGTTCTCAGAAACAGTGGTAATTGTGGCTATGAGTTCCACATCTCTCAATGACAGCACCAATATAAGGGAAGTGCAGTCAAGGGGTTTAGATAAATGGGTCTTACTGAAGCTCACAACACAAAGAGGTCTTGCAACCAAGTTACTTCTGTTGCTTCTTTGAAAAAGTTCAAAGGAAATTTATTATCAAAGTACGTAACTGTCACCATAATCTACTGAGATTCATTTTCTTATAGGCATTAACAGTAGATACAAAGGAGCACAATAGAATCAATGTAAAGATGGACAAGCAACCAATGTGTAAAAGACAACAAATTCTGCACATACAAAAAAGAAAAAAAAACAAACAAATAAATAATATTGAGGACCTGAGTTGTAGTGTCCTTGAAAGTCAGTCCATATTGTGTGGAATCAGTTCAATGTTGGGGCCAGTGAATTTATCTCCTCTGGTTCAAGAGCCTGATGGTTGAGGGTAATAACTATTCCTGAACCTGGTGGTGTGGGATCCAAGGCTTTTGTACCTCCTTCCTGATGGCAACAGTGAGAAGAGACCATGGCCTAGATGGTGAGGGTCCTAGATGATGGATGCTGCTTTCCAGAAACAGCACTCTTTACAGATCTGCTCAATGGTATGGAGGGCTTTACCTGTGATGGACAGCTGCATCCATTACTTTTTTAGACTTTTCCGGTAAGGGCATTGGTGTTTCCGCGATGCAACAGTCAGGCCACTCTCCATTGTGCATCTATAGAAGTTTGTCAAAGTTTTAGATAACATGTCAAATTCTCACAAACTTCTAAGTACCACACAGACTCAACTTCACTGGAGCTTTGCAAATGTTTCCTCTACCCAATTCTCTTTCTTCAACATCACCTCTGACTCCACTGCCGATCCACTAGGACCTAACTGGCCACATAATTACTTAGCACTTCTCAACCAATTCCATTGCCAAGAGGAGTGTGTCACAAACCTCTTCTGATGGGCCTTTCACACTGAAAACAAATGCTGAATATCTAGTCACACCTTACATCATATGTCCATTTATTCCGTGCAAGGGGGACTCTCACTCTGCACATCTAATGACAGCTGAAGCAATCTGTCAAAACCACAGAGGATCAATAGATTAACAAGCTGCTATTCATTCTTTCCACATTATAACAACCAACTACATTTTGAAATAATTCATATCTTCCCCTCTTGTTCTTCTATTTGTGTCTTCTATTAGACCTCTTGCTAATTGAAATAGTTTCCCTTTATTCCAGCAAAATTAAACCTTTCCTTTGCTTAGCAACATATACAAAATGCTGAAGGAACCCAGCAGGCCAGGCAGCATCTATGGAAAAAAGTACAGTCGACGTTTTGGGCCAAGACACTCGGCAGGACACTGAAACGTCGACTGTATGTTTTTCCATAGATGCTGCCTGGCCTGCTGGGTTCCTCCAGCATTTTGTGTGCGCTGCTTGGATTTCCAGTGCAGAGTTTCTCTCCTCTGTGATTGCTTTCCTTAACTTGCTGAGTTTATGCAGAATCGTCCCAATTTCTCCAATCTCTTAAGCAAAAACGTTTTTTGAAATGTATTTGTCTTCTTAAGGGAGGAAAAAGAAGCAAGGGAACCCCTTTTTTTTCCTCATTACATCTTAACCATGCTGAAGACCTTTTTTTTCCAGGTACTCCATAGACATTGATGTACAGCAGGAAGCATTCGGACCGATTGCATCACAGCCTGCTATGGAGGCTCCAATGCACAGAAAGCTGCAGGGGGCTGTGGACTCAGCCAGTTCCATCACGGGCATAGCCCGATCCACCTTCAAGGACATCATTAGGAGGCGGTGCCTCTTACCATCCAGGACATGCCCTTTTCTCATTACCACCTTTGGGGAGGAGGTACAGGAGCCTGGAGATCTACACTTACTGATTCAGAAACAGCTTCCTCCCCTTCGCTTTCATATTTCTGAACTGTCCATGGACCCATGAACACTACCCCATTATTCCTTGGTTTCCTGCAACATTTATTTCTGCTGTAATTTATAGTAAGATCATGCCTTTGCTCTGTACTGCTGCCGCAAAACAAAAAATTTCACATCATACAAGTCAATGATAAATCTGATTCTGAAACCTGCCTCAGCAGCATAGCACTAAGAGAAACTTCCCATCATAATCACTATACCCATAAAGGCAGAGGAACAAATTAGGCCAGCCAGCCCATTGGGTCCGCTATGCTATTCCATCATGGCTGATTTATTATCCCTCTCAACCCCATTCTCCCACCTTCCCCTGTAATCTTGACATCCTTACTAACCAAGAACCTATCAAGCTTAACTTTAGATTTTCCAAATGATCTGACCTGCACAGCTGTCCGAGGCATGGAATCCCACCCTCTAGCTAAAGAAATTCCTCCTTATCTCTGTTCAAAGGGGAACCTCCTTGTGTTCAGAGGCTCTGCCCTTTGGTCCTAAACTCCCCCAGAATGGGAAATACTCTGACTACATCTACCCTATCTAATCTTCGAAGCATGCTGGTATCTTTCCTGGCTCTTATCTCACTTCACAGCCTCATATGCAGCACCTTGTCAAAGGCCTTCTGAAAATCCAAGTAAACAGCTTCTGCTGCCTCCCCTTTGGAATGCCTGTTATTTCCTCAAAGAATTCCAACAGACTTATCAGGCAAGATTTCCCCTCAAGGAAGTCATGCTGACTTCAGCCTATTTTATCATGTGCCTGCCGCCAAGTACCTTGAAACCGCATCCTTAATAATGGACTCTAACATCTTCATAGGTCAGTCAACTGGCCTATAATCTTCTGCCTTTTGCCTCCCTCCCTTTTTAAAGAGTGGTGTGACATTTGCAATGTTCCAGTCCACCAGAGCCAATCCAGAGCCTAGTGATTCTTGAGCTACCTCTCTCAGAGTCCTGTGGTGTACTTCATCTAGTCCAGTTGAATTATCTACCTTCAGACTGTTCAGCTACCTAGTAATACCAGCAGTCACTTCTGCTCCAACATTCTCGCATTTCTGGCATACAGCTGGCGTCTTTCACAATGAAGGCTGATGAAAAATACTTAGAGTTCATCTGCCATTTCTTGACCCCCATTATTACCTCTCCAGCATCATTTTCCAATGGCCTGATATCCACTCTTGCCTATCTTCTAGTCTTCATAGTTCTGGAAAATACCATTAGTACCCTCTTTAATAATACTATTGGTTAGCTTACAGTATTTCATTTATTCTCTCATTTTTTTAAATTGCCTTCTGTTGATTTTTAAAAGATTCCCAATCCTCCACCTTCCCACTAATTTTTGCTATATTTTTATGCCCTCTCTTTCGCTCCAATGCAGTCTTGTCAGCCATCGTTGCCTTGTCCTCCCTTTAGAATATTTCTTCTTCTTTAGGATGAATCTATTCTGTGCCTTCCAACTTGCTTGCAGAAACTCCAGCCCTTGCTGGTCTGCCATCATCCTTGCTAGTGTGCCCTTCCAATCAACTCTGGCCAGCTCTTCTCACATGCCTCCGTAGTTCCCTCTACTGCACTGTAACACTGATACATCTGATTTTAAGCTTCTCTATCTCAAACTGCAGGGTGAATTCTATCATACGATGATCACTGTCTCCTAAGGGTTCCTTTATCTTAAGCTCCCTAATCAAATCCAGTTCATTACATAGCACTCAACCCAGAATTGTCTTTTCCTTAGTGAACATGACCACAAGCTACTTTAAAAAAACATCTTGCAGGCATGCTACAGGATGTTCACTGCCACTGATGGTGGATTTTTAGACATTCATGTTTCAACCTTTCTGGAATCAATTGCCGATGAAGTTCTCCCACACATTTCACCCATACCAAAACTGACAATAAGTTCAGGTGTCAACACAGGCAGAGAAACTGCCCAGTCACTGGGGTTTATTGAGGGAAGTGACTGTGTGGTACCTCTTGAGGTTCATGTTCCAGTTAGTGATAGGAGTAGAAACTCTCAGAAGGCATTCTGTGGCAGTACACCAGGAGTGTCACAGAGATGTACAACACGGAAAGAGAGCTTTCAACCCACCATGTTCATCCTGACTTTCTCAATCACTCACATCAATCCCATTTGCCTGTATAAAATTGCACCCAGTGCTGTCAAACACAGAACAGTATAGCACACACAGGAACAGTCCCTGTTGTCCATGATATCCATGCCAAATTCAATGCCAAATTAAACCAATCCCTTCTGCCTGCACATGCTCCATATCCCTCCAATCCCAGTGTATTGATTTGTCTACTTAAAAGTCTCTTGTATGCCACTATCATACCTGCTCCCTCTACAACCCTTTGCAGGTGTTCAGGCTCCCACCGCTTGGTGTAAAAAAACCTTGCTCCGTACATCTCTTTAAATTCCCCTCCTCCCACCATAAAACTATGCCCTATAGTATCTGACATTTTTCCCCATGGGCAAAAGGTCCTACTGTACCCTATCTGTGAGTCACATAATTCTGTAAACTTCTATACGGAGTCCTCTCTTGCCTCTTTCATAGTCTGGCTAAATGCCTCTTAAACACAATGACTATATCTAACTCAACCAACTCCTCTAGCAAGACATACCAGTTAGTAGAGTGGTGTCACAGCCCACGTCAATAAAACCAAAGGACTGACTGTAGACTTCAGATAGGTAGGACGAGCCAACACACACCAGTCCTCAGAAGTGGAGAGAGTGAGAGATTTCAAGTTCCTGGGTGTCAAGATCCCTGAGGACCTAACCTGGACCGAACATTTCAGTGTAGCTATAAGGAAGGCAAGACAGAGGCTATATTTCATTAGGAATTTGAGGAGATATGGTACGTACTTCCGGTAAGTGATGCTGGAGAGCGAGCTGGTCCAGATGTCATAGGAGCCCATCGTGATATCCGAGGACCCCACTGGGGTGTCGAAGGAGCCTGCTGGGATATTGGAGGACCCCACTGGGATGTCGAAGGAGCCCGTCGGGATATCGGAGGAGATGACCTGGCTGCAGCCTGTGTTGCTGCCCATTACTCAGAAGCATCAAAGTTGGTGAAATATCACTATGGGAAATTGTCCCCTCTAGTTCCGGATAACCCCGTGATAGAAACATGATCTAAATTCCAGTGAGTACAGGCCCCAAACTGCCAAATGCTCCTCATATGTTAACCCCTTCATTTCTGGAATCATCTTCGTGAACCTTCTCTGGACTCTCCCCAACAACATCACATCCTTTCTGAGATATGGGGTCCAAAACTGTTGACAATATTCCAAATGTGGCCTGACTAGTGTCTTATAAATGCTTGGCATTATCTCCTTGCTTTTATATTCTATTCACCTTGAAATAAATGCCAACATTGCATTTGCCTTCTTTACCACAGATTCAGCCTGCAAATTAACTGTCTGGGTCTTGCACGAGGACTCCTAAGTCCCTCTGAACCTCTGATGTTTGAACATTCTCCCCAGTTAGATAATGTTTAGATAATATCCACACTATTGTTCCTTTTACCAAGATGCATTATCATACAGTTCCATCTGCCAGTTTTTTGCCCATTCTTCCAATTTGTCTAAGTCCTGTTGCAATTGCATTGCTTTCTCAGCATTACCTACCCCTCCACATATCTTCGTATCGTCCACAAACTTTGCCACAAAGCCATCAATTCCATTATCTAAATTACTGACAATGTGAAAAGTAGCGGTCCCAATACTGATCCCTGAGAAACACCACTAGTCACTGGTAGCCAACCAGAAAAGGCCCCCTTTATTCCCACTCGCTGACTCCTGCCTATCAGCTATTCCTCTATCCATGCAAATATCTTTCCTGTAACACCACAGGATTTTATCTTGTTAAGCAGCCTCATGTGTGGCACCGTATGAAAAGCCTTCTGAAAATCCAAGTAAATGACATTCACTGCCTCTCTTTTGTCCACCCTGCTTGTTACTTCCCCGAAGAACTCTAACAGATCTGTCAGGCAAGATTTCCTTTTACAAAAACCATGCTGACTTTGACTTACTTTATTATGAGTCTCCAAGAACCTCAAAACCTCCTCCTTAATAATTGACTCCAACACTGAGGTTAGGCTAACTGGCGTATAATTTCCTTTCTTTTGCCTTCCTCCCTTTTTAAACAGTGGAGTGACATTTGCAATCTTCCAGTCCTCTAGGACCATGCCAGAGTCAAATGAATCTTGAAAGATCAACACCAATGCATCTGAAACCTTTTCAGCAACCTCTCTCAGGACTCTGGAATGTAGTCCATCTGGTCCAAGTGATTTATCCACCTGAAGATCTTTCAGTTTGCCTAGCACTTTTTCCTTTGTAAAAGCAATGGCATTCACTCCTGTTCCCCAACACTCACGGACCTCAGGCACACTGCTGGTGTCTTCCACGGTAAAGACTGATACAAAGTACCTATTAAGTTCATCTGCCATTTCTTTGTCCCCCATTACTAACTCACTAGCATCATCTTCCAGTGGTTCAATATCAACTCTCACCTTGTTAACTAATTGAAAAAAAACTTTTGGTGTCCTGCTTTATATTATTGGCTAGTCTGCCTTGATATTTCATCTTTTCTCTTCTTATAGCTTTTGTAGTTGCTTTTTGTTGGATTTTAAAAACTTCCCAATCATCCAACTTCCCACTTATTTTTGCTACCTTATATGACCTTCCCTTGGCTTTTCTGCAGTCTGTAGCATCCTTTGTCATGGACTCAGGTGGGCAGGCTGGGGCTCTGTTTATCTCCAAGGCAACTCCTCAAACAGTGCAGCATTCCCTCAGTGTCCCAGAGAACCACCAGCCAGGATCTTTGTGCTCACAACCCCAGACCAGGACTTCAATGACTCTGAATTGGATACCCTGAACTATGACAGACAGGTTGCACTGATTTAACACACATACATTAGGAAAATAATAAACGCAAGAGATTCTGCGGATGCCGGAAGTTCAGAGCTAAGCACGCAGAATGTTGGAAAAACTCAGCAGGTCAGGCAGCATCTAAGGAGGGGAATGAATAGTTGAAATTTCAGGCCAAGACTCTTCAGGACTGGAAAGGAAGAGAGAAGACACCAAAATAAAAAGGACGGAGGAGGGGGAGGAGTTCGAGCTGGTAGGTGGAAGGTAGGTGGGTGGGAAGGGTAAAGGGCTGGAGAAGAAAGAATCTGACAGAAGAGGAAAGTGGACCATGAGATAAAGGGAATGAAGGAGAAATCAATGTTCATGCCATCAGGTTGGAGACTACCTAGGTGGAATATGAGGTCTTGCTCCTCCACCCTGAAAGTGGCCCTATCATGGCAAAAGAGGAGACCATGGACCGACACGACGGTATGGGAATTGGGATAGGAATTTAAATGGTTGACAACCAAGAAATTCCACTTTTGGCGGATGGAGTGGACATGCTCCACAAAGCGGTCCCCCCAATTTACATTGGGTACCAGCAATGCCGATGAGGAAACATAGGGGACCCCGGATACAGAAATCGACCACAACAGAATTGCAGTTGAGGTGTTGCCTCAACTAGAAGGACTGCTTGGGACTGTGTATGAAGGTGAGGAGGAAGTAAATGGGCAGGTGTAACATTTCCGTCACTTGCAGAGATCTGTGCCACGTGGAAGAATAATTGGAAAGGACGAATGGACAAGGGAAAAGCTTAGGAAAATAATTTTTGTTTAGTTTTATAACTGTGAGAATATATATCCTTGAACAAATTATTGCTTTATAGGTCACCATGGAGCTTTGATTGTGATGCGATCATTTCCAAATGATAGGGAGACAATAAACAATTTCAGCAGAACATCAAAGAGAAATCAAAGGGAAACTCAACAGTCTTCCTCAGTATATGAGTACACCATCGGCTGGAGACCTCCAGTGAATGATGACGTGTCAGCTGATGTCCCTCACCTGCCAGGTTGTTTTCTCCAATGTGGACCATCGGGCAAGCTGGAAGTAGAACAATTACACACGTCAGTGCCAGGAGTCATTCCACAACCCCATTCACAAAGGCTCCTAGCTATCCAAGACACACGGAGCTCACATTCCTGATCACAGACTCCCAAACACATTTACCGGATCCCAAATTCCCAATCACACATTCCAGATTTCAGACACTGGGTCACACATTTTCCACCATAGATTCCAGATCCCACATTCCCACCACAGACATTGGGTCAGCATTCCCAATCACCCACTCCAGATCCCCATTTGGTCACAGACCCTGGATCCCACTTGTTAGGGATTATTTTGGGGTTATGTCAATATAACAGATATCAATAATAAATAAAACAGAAGCACTACACTACAGCAGAGAGAGGAGAGTGAACACATACACAGGCAGCAGGTTCACTTTTGTGATGGAGCATTATTACCTTATGGTTGAGTAAACTTGGACTTTTCTCCTTGGAGTGGCAGAGGATGAGAGGTGACCTGATAGAGGTGTAGGAGGTAATGAGAGGCATTGATCGTGTGGATAGTCAGAGGCTTTTTCCCAGGGCTGAAATGGCTAGCACGAGAGGGCACAGTTTTAAGGTGCTTGGGAGTAGGTACAGAGGAGATGTTAAGGGTAAGTTTTTTTTTCACAGAGAGTGGTGAGTGTGTGGAATGGGCTGCCAGCAACGGTGGTGGAGGCGGATACGATAGGGTCTTTTAAGAGACTCCTGTATAGGTACATGGAGCTTAGAAAAATAGAGGGCTATGGGTAGCCCGAAGTAATTTCTAAAGTAAGTACATGCTCGGCACAGCTTTGTGGGCTGAAGGGCCGGTATTGTGCTGTAGGTTTTCTATGTTTCTATGACATGGGCACAGAGGGCTTTTGTAACCTCAACAGGTGCAGGCATTCAGCACGGGCACCCAATACGAGTACTGCTCAAAGCAGTGAAGTTGCCTGAAGAGGTGGCAGTGATTAAAGTAAGGCTCACCAGAGAAGGAAAAGTAAAGAGCAGAAAAGGAATAAATGAGCAGACCTCAGGGCAAAAAGAGCCGAAGAAGAAAGCAAATCAATAGAAATTGATTTCTGTTGAAATTTGGCACAGAAGGAAAATCTAACACAGCCTATCTAGTAAAACTATATGAGGATGTGGAAGCAGAGGAGAAGGAGAAGTGGAGAAGAGGAGGAACAAAAGAGGGACCAAAGGCATGGGGAAGGAATAGTTGTAGCCCCAGCATGTATTAGGCAGATACTGCTAAAGTTATATCATGGGTCAATGCATCAGGGAAGGCACAATATGGTCCCAACCCTCCAGCAGTCTTGGTGGTGACCAGAGATGGGCAGGGACGTGGAGAAGTTTTGCTGGACATGTATCAGTTGTGCCCAATGTAACCGCGGAGGGATACAAAGGTGCAGCTAGCAAACCAAGGGGGGGCCTAGGAAATCATCCAAATGGACTTAATGGGACCTTGCCAAAAATCAGGGGGAAAGGCTACTGCCTGGTGATCATGGATCACTTCAGCTGATGGGTAGAGGCTTTCCTGACAAGGCATTGTACCACCAGCACGGCGGCATGGATTTCACCTCAGGAAATCCTCCCCAGGGTGGGGAACCCCAGCCCAGGTGGACACCGATCAGTGACCACAATTCACAGGAAATGTGATGAAGGAAATGTGCAAGCTGTTAGGCATTCGACAACGATTCCATGTACTCTGTCACCTTCAGAGCTTTGGAACGGTAGAAAGGATGGACTAAACAATCAAAACTGCCTTAGCTAAACCTATAGACATGGGCTGATGCATTGCCAGGAATCTTGATGGGATTGCGAGCAACCCCAAACTGCCCGATGGGTCTCAGCCTCCATGAATTACTGGTGGGACAAGCAACTCGACTCCCTTACGAAGTGATCACGGATTGCAGTAAACCTTGAACTTTTAGAGATAACATGGCCAGTATGCAAGGAGCCTCTGTAAACAGCTTAAAGTGTTGAAGGGCTGATCGAAATAACAGCATCACCTTGCCAATCAGAGAGAGAGCCAGAGGAAGAGAAGATCATCCTCCCACAGCCAGGAGACTAGGTCATGGTAAGGGAGCTACCTGAAAAGGCTGGGTTCAATTCCAGATCGATAGGACCACAGGCGGTGCTTCTGACAAATGACACCTGTGTCTGTGCGCAGACACGGCGAGGCAGCCAGTGGAAACACTGGACCCAGGTCAAACTGTACGACTCACCTTGTCGCCCTCACAGATAGAACAAGGGATCAAGTCCACCCATTAACAGTGTCATTACAGAGCTTCACCAGCCTGCTGTGTCACATCTGACCACACCTGATGGAAGTAGACCCACAGATGAAAGAAAACGGAGAGGTGAAAGCTGACGGCACAGAGAAAGCATGTCAGCAAACCGTGAATAAAGTGTTGCAGTATACCAGGAACTGCACTCTGTAATGAAGGCTGGTTCTGGGAGATAGGTGATTAGCTGTATAGATCAGAATAGGAAGATATTGGGGAAAATAGACAAGGGGGGATCAGAGTTATGGCAGAGACATCAAGTTCCACAGCCTTGGTGGCAAGGCAGACCAAGAAAGAAGAAATTGTACACAGCATCTGAAGGCAGCCACCCCAACCTGGAATGGGTGTGGACACAAATGACATGGGCTCTTTCAGTCTTCAGGCCAGCAATCAAAACGACAGACCAGGAGGGGGTGCCACCTGGGTGAGATCCAAATGGACATCACTCTAAACCCTCCCGTAGTTCAACTGAAAGGGCTGAAAGACTTGCCAGATTATTCTGACAATCCCCTGTCATGGCATGGAATGTGAACTGTTGCCTATGGCACAGAGTAACTACTGAAGCCACACTCAGGTTGGAGGAACAGCACCTTATATCCTGTCTGGGTAGCCTCCAACCTGATGGCATGAACATTGACTTCTCTAACTTCCGCTAATACCCCACCTCCCCCTCGTACCACATCCGTTATTTATTTATATACACACATTCTTTTTCTCTCTCTCCTTTTTCTCCCTCTGTCCTCCTCACTATACCCCTTGCCCATCCTCTGGTTTTTTTCTCCCCTCCCCCTTTTCTTTCTCCCTGGGCCTCCTGTCCCATGATCCTCTCATATCCCCTTTGCCAATCACCTGTCCAGCTCTTGGCTCTATCCCTCCCCCTCCTGTCTTCTCTTATCATTTTGGATCTCCCCCTCCCCTTCCCACTTTCAAATCTCTTACTCACTCTTCCTTCAGTTAGTCCTGATGAAGGGTCTCGGCCTGAAATGTCGACTGCACCTCTTCCTAGAGATGCTGCCTGGCCTGCTGCGTTCACCAGCAACTTTGATGTTTGTTACTGTTAGCCACTGTTGCGTTTTAGCTCTCAGATATTGAAGGGGCAAAGATAAGGATATGTAGACAGCAATGGACCAGCAGGGAAGGAGGCAACAAGCACATGAATGACAAAGCTGCATTTTAAAGACTGGTTTATATCGAGAGGACAAAAGTATCCAAGAAGAGGATCTGATCAAATTTCTGAAATGTTTTATTGTGGTCTTTTCTTAGTCTTGTAGATACCCAATTAGGGATGATAGAGTAACATCGATGCATATAGGGATGTCATAGGTTAGCAATTGGGGAAGAGATGCAAAGTGAAGGGTATTCTCACTGCCCTATTTAATTAGATAGTCCTTAAAGTTTAGACTTCCTGAGACAGATTGCTGTCTAGGAGTCAAGAGGAAGATATGAGGGAGTATTTTGGAGTTATGTCAATATAATAGATATTAATTCATGCAAGAACCAGTTTTCAGTTTTTATTGTAAATTACAAGCAGTAAACTGCAGATAAAAACCCATAGATAAGGTTTGCATATTCATGACTCCAACATTAAGACAATGGGGTCGTGTTAATTGGCCTGCATCAAACCCGGCAACATGGGCTAAGTTGTTTGCATCATTGTGACTTGAGTTCAAGCTGGCAAACCAGATGGATATTCTCACTTAGCATATCAAATATGGTCACAGGTATAGACAATCAATATTTTTTGTGTAGACAGACAGTTCTGACAACATTAATTTTGGGTGTCTGGCTCTCTGTCGTCAGAAGATTTTCAAATATCTGTGCTAATTATTTTCTCTCAACAAAGGTGTTTGAACCTTCAAAGGTGTTTTATCAATCACTGTAAATATGTACCTCAAAGGAATCATCCATCAAGCCAAAGTATTGAAGTAAGCAACGTCATTGTAACTATTGAAATTGCATTGAACCACCTGCTGCTATCTTTGATCTTAAGGGTATAAAAGTGTGATGTACCTTTGTGTTTATCAGCCTCTACCAAGAGCGTCTCCAGAATGAAGCTTGCTTGTTGTGATGAATAAAGATCGGGGACTTCAATCACAGTCACAGCACCATTTTCCAATCATGACGCAGATTCACACATTCCAAATCCCAGACTCTTTTTTTTAATGCATTCCCAATCATGGGATTTCTGATTAGACACTCTGATTTACACAATCTGAATCATAGAACAGGTATCATGGGCTATCCAATCATGGGATTCCCAATCATAGCCCTGAAGGTGAACTGAAACTGAGAGACTGATGGATGTAAATACTTGGCAATATACTCAGTGATGATATACTGTGACAGTCGAATAATTGAGATTTTCATTCGACATCCCTCAGTCATTTCTGCACCTGACGTGCACCACGTTGATCAGGGTAAACTATAGGTAGCATACCCCAGCTATCAACCACTCTCTGTGTAAAAGTCTGTCTCTCAGATCCCCTTTAAAACTCTTTACTCTCATCTTAAGATTTGTGGCACTGAATACCATTATTCCCTCAGGACTAATCACCAAAATCTGGGTATCTGTACCTCCCTCTGCAATTGGATCCTCCACTTCCTCATCAGGAGAGCAGTCAATGTGGATAGGCAATGATATCTCCTCCACGCTGACAACACAGGTGCAGCTCACAGAGATGCCCATCTCTCACAGAGCCCACTGCTCTACCCTCTCTACAGTCATGATTATGTGGGTAAGCACAGAACAAATGTTTCCATAAATCCAACACTGACAATAGTAGTGTTGGTAGAATCTCAGATGGCAACAAGGTGGTGTACAGGAGTGAGCTGGGTCAGCTGGCCGAGTGGTGCCACAACAACAACCTTGCACTCAAAATGTCAGCAAGACCGAGGAACTGATTGTGGACTTCAGGAAGGGGAAGTCGGGAGAACACACACCAGTCCTCATGGAGGGGTCAGCAGCAGAAATGGTGAGCAGCTTCATGTTCCTGGGTGTCAGCATTGCAGAAGGTCTATCCTGAACGCAAAAGCATGCCAGTAGCTCTACTGTGTTAGCAATTTGACAATCTGCCCATCTACCCTATCTATGGGATCCAAGACTAAGTTTGCCTCAAATGGTTATGGCACCTGTGAAAGGAGAAACGGTGTCCCAGACCACTGGTCACACAACATAGCAGGAAAACCCTTGAGTGAGTGTGCAGCCTTTCCCAAGAGAGTTCTGCCGAAGCTGGGAGCATCGTCAGAACAGGATCAGCAATAAAATAGCACATGTGAACCATAGAATCTGGATCAAATTAAGTGTCTTCCACAGGGAACACTGGATGAAACACTTTGCATTGCTGAGATGGGGTGATATTATGTTTGGAGATAAGATCCAGTCTGGAAACCGGAAGGGGGAACACGGCACAGCATGTGGACGGGAGGGTGACCCACGAGACCAGCAGTGAGGGTATGAGAAAGTTGGACTATCAGCTGTGTGTGAGCATCACTCAGAACCCAGAGTCAGCTCGCCAAGCAGTGAGGCACACTGAACTAGTCGCAAGACAAGACGCCTCACTGAGAGGGAGGGAGAGTTGAGAGCAAAAAGGTATAATGACCATTGACAGTTCCGCCACAAATCACTGAACTGGGAGGCCAGTCTGAAACTCATACATATAAGCAGCAAGGGTTATATGGAGGAACTCAGCAAATAATGCAGCATCGATGGAGGGAAGTGGACAGTGAATGTTTTGGGTCAGGACCCCTAACCCTGCACTATTTCTATCTGCTACCCAAGATTCACAAATAAGACTGCCCCGGTAGGCCCATTATTTCTGCTTGTTCCTGCCCTTTATAGAACCTCTCCACCACGGCAAAGGCTCATCTCTGCTACCCACAACCTACCTGTTGACAAATCTGACCAGAGTCATTAAGAGAGACTAGAGAATGGAAGCCATGCCCCTTATCAGCCATGTGAATTTTGTATCTAAAGAAGGTGTGCTGGTCTAGAAAAGGTTCACAAGAATGACCCAGGAATGAAAGGTTTAACGTACAAGGTGTACTTGATGTCTTTGGGCCTGAGCTCAGGATGATGGGGATTCTGAAACCTCCTGGATACTGAGTGGTCTGGATGAAGTGGGCATGGAGAGGGTGTTTCAATCACTAGGAGTCTTGGATACGAGGGCACTGCCTCAGAATAAAGGGACATCATTTTAAAGCTGAGATGAAGAGCAATGTTCTCAACCAGAGGTAGGTGAATCTGTGGAATTTGATGCTGCAGAGGGCTGGGGATGCCAAGACATTAGGTGTGCTCAAGGTAGAGATTGATAGGTTTTTGATTAGTAAGGGGTTTAAGGGTGATGGAGGGAAGACAGGAGAATGGAGTTGAGAAAAAAAATCAGCCATGATTGAATGGTGGAGCAGACTCGATGGGCCAAATGGTCTAATTTTGCTCCTAGAACTTACAGTCGTGTGACAGATCTAGCCCTAATTCGAGGTGCCCACAGAACACCTTGACCAACAAGATGGACATCAGGCACTGAATGAGTGAAGGCTTTCCACCATAGTGGACAGGGTGCATGGAGCTCCAGAAGAAAGCTTTAGAGACACCCTCATAAACTTATTGGTCCCCTTAATGCAGCGACAATGCACTTTAAACTTCAGACTCACCGACAGGTAATAAATCAACTGAATTCCAATGAAGATTTGGTCATCTCCAGATCTGACTAACCTTGAATTTCCATCACTTTACCACAAGCAGTCGTGTCTTCAGCTGGGTCCCAAGTTCTGGCATTTCCCCACCAATTCCCTTCAGCAGTCTGCCCTCAGAATTTCCCTGCAGATCCCCTCCCTCAAACTCTCCTTCCCACATGAACCCTTTTGCCCTAAAAACCTCCTTATACAGCTCAACTTCAGTTTTAACTTAGTGGTAGTGCAGTGCTCCCCACAGGATATTAAAATGCTGGAGGAGCTGTGGAAGTAAAGATTGTTATTATTAAAATGTTTAGTCACAGGGACTCACTTGCAGAGGCCGTCTCACAGACAAAGGTGACAAGCTCATCCTCAATCTTCTTGAAGGCGTCAAAATCGTCCACGAAGAAGGCATGCCTGTTGCTGGGTTTGTTTGCAATGCTGATAAGCTCTGTGTAATCAGCATCAGCGACGCCAACTGCAAAGATACTGTACCCTACAGCAGAAGGAGAAAAGGAGGAGGGGAGTGTGTTAATCTCATGTGATCCTGGAAGGACTGGACTAAAGCTGGTTCACTCACACTCCCCTCCCCACACCCCATCCCTTGACCTTGTCAGTCTCAAAAACACCATCCAGATGGGCTTAAGACATACATGGGTCAAGGTACCACAACTATGGGAACTTCCATTTTAATTGCAATACAGAATGCTCCTGGTCATATTACAGTCTGTATATGGGTTTTCACAGCTCAGACACAGGCCACTCAGTCCAAGGGCTCCAATGCTGGTGATTCTGTCCCACAACAGCCCCCTTACATCATTTCCATTTCTTTCCACTATTTCTCCCCAGTACGTTTCTTTCTCTTTAGTGTATCTGCATTAATTGCCTCAAAACACTCAACGTCAGAGGGGCTTTGAAATAGTGGTACTCAACATAAATTAACTCTCAATTTGTCAATCAGGAGAACACTGACTCCATGGACCTTGCCTCTGATTTTATCCTCAGCTATCTAAAACAGCCTGCACTCAGGAGCTCTCATCTCCATGCACCATCGTAAACACTTTGATTGCCCCACCCCTCCCTCCGGTTCCCCCAGTCTGAATGAGTGCAGAGCCAGTCCACTCATCAAGTGCCCGTCCTGATACTATTGAAGCATCTCCACCAGATTTCTCATTTGCAACCACCATTCGAGTTTCCTCCGATTCATTTTTAGCCACTTCAATAAAAAGTACTCAGGTTTTAGTCATTTCCTTTATAGAGAAAAGTTTCTTAGTGTTTAGCCTCTTTACATCCCTCAGTTTTGTGCATCTCTATCTGCTCTCCCCTCAAACTCCGCTGCTTTCCCACCTGATCCCAATGACCAGTGTCCAATGGCCTATCGATCCCAACATTGAATATTCTTGATGACTACACATCCCCAGCGAGATCCAGAGATCAAGCAACACAGATCAAAGTTGCTGGTGAACGCAGCAGGCCAGGCAGCACCTCTAGGAAGAGGTGCAGTCAACGTTTCGGGCCGAGACCCTTCGTCAGGACTAACTGAAGGAAGAGTTAGTAAGAGATTTGAAAGTGGGAGGGGGAGGGGGAGATCCAAAATGATAGGAGAAGACAGGAGGGGGAGGGATGGAGCCAAGAGTTGGACAGGTGATTGGCAAAAGGGATATGAGAGGATCATGGGACAGGAGGCCCAGGGAGAAGGAAAAGGTGGAGGGGGGAGAAATCCCAGAGGATGAGCAAGGGGTATAGTGAGAGGGACAGAGGGAGAAAAAGGAGAGAGAGAAAAAGAATGTGTGTATATAAATAAATAACGGATGGGGTACGAGGGGGAGGTGGGGCATTAGCGGAAGTTAGAGAAGTCGATGTTCATGCCGTCAGATTGGAGGCCACCCAGACGGAATATAAGGTGTTGTTCCTCCAACCTGAGTGTGGCTCCATCTTTACAGTAGAGGAGGCCGTGGATAGACATATCAGAATGGGAATGGGACGTGGAATTAAAATGTGTGGACTCCCTTGAAAATTCGTTTCCCCCCCCCCATCCCTCCCCACTGATCTCCCTCCTGGCACTTATCCTTGTAAGTGGAACAAGTGCTACACATGCCCTTACACTTCCTCCTTTACCACCATTCAGGGCCCCAAACAGTCCTTCCAGGTGAGGCGACACTTCACCTGTGAGTCAGCTGGGGTGATATACTGCGTCTGGTGTTCCTGATGTGGCCTTCTATATATTGGCAAGACCCGATGCAGACTGGGAGATCGTTTCGCTGAACACCTACATTCTGTCCACCAGAGAAAACAGGATCTCCCAGTGGCCACACATTTTAATTCCACGCCCCATTCCCATTCTGATATGTCTATCCACGGCCTCCTCTACTGTAAAGATGAAGCCACACTCAGGTTGGAGGAACAACACCTTATATTCCGTCTGGGTAGCCTTCAATCTGATGGCATGAACATTGACTTCTCAAACTTCCGCTAATGCCCTACCTCCCCATCGTACCCCATCCGTTATTTATTTATATACACACATTCTTTCTCTCACTCTCCTTTTTCTCCCTCTATCCCTCTGACTATACCCCTTGCCCATCTTCTGGGATTTTTCCCTCCCCTCACCCTTTTCCTTCTCCCTGGGCCTCCTGTCCTATGATCCTCTCATATCCCCTTTGCCAATCACCTGTCCAGCTCTTGGCTTCATCCCTCCCCCTCCTGTCTTCTCCTATCATTTTGGATCTCCCCCTCCCCCTCCCACTTTCAAATCTCTTACTAGCTCTTCCTTCAGTTAGTCCTGACGAAGGGTCTCGGCCTGAAACGTCGACTATACCGCTTCCTAGAGATGCTGCCTGGCCTGCTGTGTTCACCAGCAACGTTGATGTGTGTCGCTTGAATTTCCAGCATCTGCAGAATTCCTCGTGTTTGCAGAGATCAACAGCTGTCTGAGTGAAGAAATTTACCATCTCGGCTGACCTCTTATCTTTAGCTATTGCCCCTGGTTTGAGGATCTATTGCTTGTCACCATCCACCCTATCCATCCCTACAGAGCCTTTCACATCACAACGATGCCAATCCCCAGCCCCCTAAAAAAAAAGTGATCAAAATTCCCACTGAACCAAGCCTACGTCATTCTGAACATTCAATTGCAATTTCCAGAACATTCCCTCCCCATTACCATCCATCTGCATCTCTTGGGAAATCTTCTCAACTTCATCTTGGGATCGACCATCCGTGATGACCACCAAGACATTGGGGATGCCTCTCTGCAATCCTGCCTCGACTGTGAACACGGAATCCCTGGCATGTTTTATGGCTTTACCTGAACGTTAAAATAAACGTAGGTTAATTAGTTCATTAGAATATATGCCATGCTGTGCAACAATCTAACCAATCCCATATACCTGCACATGAGCCATTCCCTGCCTGTCAATGGAGCTGTCTAAATGCCTTTTATGTTTTGCTATCACACCTGCCTCCGTCACCTCCCCTGGCAGTGCATTCCATACACCTAACACTAAACACTTGATATGTAATTCTCCTTTAAACGGTGTGTCTCTCAACATAAAGCTGTGCCTTCCTGTGCTTGCAGTTCCACCCTGGGGGGAAAGACTCTGCTCTGACACAGGAGGCGAGAGACGCTGTGATCTGAGATTAGCTTTATTTGTGCTTCGAAACACACAGTGAAACGTGGCATTTACATCAATATCCGACACAGTCCGAGGATGGGCTGGGGGGCAGCCTGCAAGTATCGCCATGCTTCCGGCACCAGCATAGCTTGCTGACAACTCACTAACTCTCACCACACGTCTGGAACGTTGCAGGAGGCTGGAACACCCAGAGGAAAGCCACACAGATTTGAGGAGAACACACAACCTGCTCACATTCAGCAGTGGGAATTGAACCCCGATCTTGCAGGCTGTAAGACATTGCACTGGCCACTACATCACCACGCCACCTGATCTGCCGGAGGGACTCTGCGGATTCTGTACAAGGAGAGGAACTGCTGACTTTTTGCAGGGTCAAGATCCTGCATGAGTTGAGAGGGAAGATGGCCTGTACAAAGACGAGATGCCAGAGTTGAGTGATGGACCGAAGGATGGTGGGGGTGAGGTTCAGGTTAACTGACAGTAGACTGAATCAGGGAGGGGAGGGGCGTAATGACATTCAGAGACAGAGGCAGAATGCTTGTTGCTCCAGATTCCAGCATCTGCAGTCTCTTCTGTCTTTGTGGATTCCAGACTACTCTTTGTTGTTCAAAATATATTTATTCTCAAAGTATGTGTACCATACACTGTACAACTTTGAGATTCGTCTTCTTGCAGGCAACCACAAAACAAAGAAACACAATGGAACCCGCTGAAATAAATCCCACACAACGAAGGCCGTCAAACAGCCACTGTGCAAAAAAAGACAAATCCTGCAGACAATAAAAAAGTAAACAAATAATACACACAGCATGAACCGCAGAGTCTCCAAAAGTGAGGTCACGGTCACGGAGCCAGTTCAGTGCTGAAACAAGTAAAGCTCTCGGAGTAGAGAGCTAAACACCTGTTCATCTTTCACCCTCGGCCTTAACCTTTTTTAAATCTGGCTTGGTGCTTAAATCAGCTAAACATCAGTTTGTTTTCCACTCTCGGGCCTGGATACTGCTGCGTCCGTCTGGCTCCAAGTTTCAAAATGGCCACTGTGGAGAGTCCAGTTCACTGGATCCTTCAGGTACCCCCCCCCAAAAAAAGCCAGGTCCTACAGATGGTTCAAAAGCACATCTCCCAAAGGGAAATTACAGGCTGTGGATAGCAGTGATCTTAGTCCAGACGAAGTGTAATTAATAGAATAGTTTTTAGTTTTGTGTGCTGCCTACAAAACGCTGGCTTATCTCGCCAGCACCATCTTGTTAACACCCAACTAAATTTTACTGGAATCTACAATCTAAACTCTATGATTTATAAAGCACTTCATTAAAGAAAGATATACAACCTAATATCACCTCTTCCGCCGGCAACATGCTTGCTGCATGAGACCACATATGGTATTTGTAATTATAACCCAAGTATGGGTTCACGTTCACTTCAAGCTCTGTTATGCTTGCTTGTTTCAGCAAGCCCTGGCGATTTTAATTCTCAAATATCCTATCCTGCTGATTCAGTGAGAATGATGTAAAGTTTAAACTATGATTGCCTCTGAGCTTTCACTCGCTGATTATAGTGCTTTATTGAAAGAGGAGATCAGGAACCCTGGGGCAAGCTTCTGATAATATCTGTTTGAGTCTTTTGTACAGTGTGACCGCACATCCCTCCCACATGTACAGAATCAGCTCTCTTTTCACTGCTAGCTGCTTTCCTTTAACCACTTCAATTTAATGGACGTTTTTAACTCTTTTACACTGCTGAACAATCTCACCCAGAAAATGCTGATCAACAGTTCTGCCTCTGCCACACTGTTTTGCTCTCAGGTAGATGTGAAATTGATTATAAATTTCTGTCTTTGATTAAGAATACAACAATTCAAATGCACAAAAATAGCAGCACATGGTCCCCCCTGCAGAGATAAAAGTTATTTAAAGTTCTTTGATAACTTCGATATGAAGTTCTTTGATAGCGTGCTTTCACGCCTTTGTTTGGTGATGGCGTGCAATCCTTTATATCAAGCGGGCTGGAGTGTAGAGGAGTAGTTGCACGTCCATCCTCCAGGTATGCCACACTTTGTGGCTCCAGAAGCATCCCCGGGAAGAAAGAAATTGTTGACATTTTGGGCCAAGACCTGGCATCAGGGCTGCGATGTTAGCTCAAAAAAGCAAAGTGGCAATAAGAACGATTCTGAGCTGATGGCTGGGCTGAGGATAGGTGTGAGATAACTGTCAGGTATCAGTAGGTAGTGGAGGTGCGCGGAGGTGGAGTTGGCAGACCGTGACAGGTGAATGATAGATGGAGGCAGACAAAGAGAGAGAAAAAAGAAAAAATGCAGATGGAGTAAGGTGGGCGGAGGGTGGGGCGGTTCTGTGGAGATGGGAGACAGCTGCTGGGGTGAGATTAACAGGAACAGCAGCCAGGAGATTCTGTAGATGCTGGAAATCTTGAGAAACACACAAAATGCTGGTGGAACTCAGCAGGTCAGGTGGCATCTAATGAGGGGAATAAAGTGTCAACATTTTGGGCACGGAAGGGTCTCAGCCCTTCACGTTGACAGGGATACCATGCTGGATTCTGGTGAATACCATGAGGGGAGTGGGGAGAGGTGATTGACAGTTGAAGCCAGTTGGGAGAGGGCTGTGGTAACCTGTGTGTAGAATTGGTGGATGGAGGAGGAGAAAGGAATAAAGATGAGTGAAGTGTTCAGCACAGCATTGTGGGCCGAAGGGCCTTTATTGTGCTGTAGTTTTTCTATGCTTCTAAGTGGCTTTGGGGGAGGGTGGAAAGAGAGACAAAAATGGGAGGAATATCCGTCACAGACTTCCAACTACACCCCCCACCACACTCCTGGCACGACCTGCCTGTTATCCTAGACCTGTCCTCAGTCCACCAATCACTCCAGAATCCGTTCTCACCACTCCCCGTTCTCTTTCTAGGCTGGCCATCTTGCCTCTCTACTCCCAGCCCTGAGGGTAGGCCTAAATGATTGACAATTCCTTTCCACCCACCAAATTTCTCCAGCAGATTGTGTGTTGCTCCAGATTGCAACATCTGCAATCTCTCAGATTCAAATAATATCCTGGTTAGAACACCCTTATGAAGTATATATTGCCCCTGGAGGAAACAGAGTATAGATCTACCATAATCACAGGACAGTTCCTCTTGTGAGAGAATCTAGAATGAGGGACTGTTGTTTAAAAATAAAGTGTTGCCTATTTAAGACAGAAATGGTGAATTATTTTCTCCAAGGATCATCAATTTTTAGAACTCTTTTCCAAAAGATGGTGGAAGCAGAGTCCTGGCGCATCGTGAACAGTTTTGGTCAGCTTGTTACAGGAAAGATGTCATTAAGCAAGAACAAATATAGAGAACATGTACGAGGATGTTGCCTGGCCTTGGAGGGGAGGTCAGGTAAGATTAGGACTTTGTTTCTTGGAATGTGGGAGATTGGAAAGAGGTATACAAGATCATGAGGCCTAAAACAGGGTGAAAGCACATGGTCTGCTTCCCCCAGGGAAAGGGTGCTTAAGGGAGGGCAAAAGGCTTAAGATCAGAACTGAAATATTTAAAAGGGGCAACAAGGGGAGGTTCTTCACACAGAAGGTTGTGTGCATTTGGAGTGAGCTGCCAGAAACAGTGACTTAGGCAGGCACATTAGCAACACGTTTAAGCCATCTACATAAGTATATGGATAAGAGGGGTTTAGATGGCTATGGGCCGAACACAGGCTGACGGGACTAGCTCACTGGGCAAGCCTGTCGATATGGACAAGTTGAGTCAAAAGGCCTATTTCAATGGCTTATGACTGGGACCGGGACTGTGACAGCAGAGGCAGATTGATAAGCAAGGCTGTGAAAACTTACGAAGGGTTCCAGCCCAAAACGTTGACTGATCATTTCCACGGATGCTGCCCGACCTGCTGAGTTCCTCCAGCGTGTTGTCAGTGTTGCTTTAACCCCATTAAGTCTTTGGAATGTGGGAGGAAACCAGAGCACTTGGAGGAAACTCACACTATCATGGGGAGAACATACACACTCCTTACAAACAGCGGCAGAATTGAATCTGAGTCACAGGTGCCGTAATAGTGTTACACTAACTGCTACACTACTGTGCTGCCTCAGTGTTAACATGAGTCACCATGTCCAGCAGTGCTTACAGCTGACAAGCATTGCTTCTAAGCTACATACCCACTACACTGCTTGGAGTCCCAGTTTCTGCATTGCTCCTTAAACTACATGCAATGAAATGAGCATGATTGTGCAAAAAAATGCATGATTTATTTTGTTTACGTACAAATATTTGCACATATCCATGCAGTGCATAATTTTAGCGCAAGTTTTCTTTTCCCCGCAACATTGTATGTTTATCCCCCAAAGTCTGTACCTGTCTTTGTGTTTCCACCCTTGTACCTAATGCGTTGGATAGCTTGGAGGAGCCTCTCTTTGTCATTGTACGTGTTAAGTTGAAATTCTGTTCTGGGATCATCACTGAACTGAACGATCGCAACCTGTTAAAATTCAAAGGTTAAACTTCATATCAGTAAAGCACAATATTTATATACCATGTTATAATGAACTGAACAGTTTTCCTTGCTGTGCGGGGTCAACAGGCTGAGGAAAGAAATTTGTCAATAAAATCTCTTAACAATGTACAACCCAGTTTCTCATCAAATCAATCCTCACATCAGCAGACGGGACATCTAATATTTACAGGGAGCTGAGGTGACAGGATCTCTCCTCCATGGAGTCCATGGGTTGGGCAACATGTAGACAGGAGCAATGCTACAGGCTTATTGCCCTATAACACAGAACAAAGCCATTTGGCCCATTAAGTCTGTGATATCTCACAGATCAAACCCCTGCTCCCTTTAGTTTTTCCTATAAACTTATTCTCTCCACATTCCCATGCCAAGTACACTTGGGGGCATCATATAACAACCAATGAAAGCATCAGTTCACATCTTCAGAATGTGCCAGGATGCTGGGGCACCCATGGAAAACCCAAGCAGTCACGGAGAACGTACAAACTCCACAGTCAGCATTGGAGGTCACAAATAAACCAAGGTCACTGAAGCTGTGAGGTTGCAAGGCCACTGGGTCAATTTGAGCTAAATCAGAAATTTTGGTCATTTGGTTCATTATTTGGACATGTATTGAGGTAGAGTGGGAAAAAAAACTTTGATTTGCACCCATCTATATAGTTCACTTCATCACATCAGTGCACTGAGATAGCACAAGGGAAGGAAATTACGGAATTCAGAATAAAGTGTTACAGTTACAGAGAAAGCGCAGGGCAGGTAGACAGTAAGGTGTAGGGCCATAACAAGGTAGATTGTCAAGTCAAGAGTCATCTTATCATACTAGGGGACCATTGAATAGTCCTATAACAGCGGGATAGAAGCTGTCCTAGAATCTGGTGGCACATGCATTCAAGCTTTTGTATTTTCTGCCCTATAGGAGAAGAAAATGTGTTGGGGGGGGGAGGGTTCTTTGATCAGGTTGGCTGTTATACCAAGATAGCAAGAAGTGTAGACAGTGTCCATTGAGCAGTAGCTGCTTTCTGTGATCTGCTGATCATTTTAAGCCTAAGAAAGGAATCAGATTGTAATTTTTACTGGAAATTTATATTCTGTATGACGTCTGTACCTCATGCTGCTGCAAGTTTTTCCATTGTATCTGTAGCTTACTGTACTTGTGCAGTAAAACTTGACTTCATTCAGTGGGAATGAACAGGCACAGACAGAATGGGCCAGCTGCCACTAGAGCCAATGCATTTGATGATTCAAAGCCTGGTGCTGCTGTGGTGCAGGAAGAATGTGGAGAGACCTTGTTCTTCTCGGCAATCCAATAGTCACCAAGGCACCGCCTAGTCCAAGTCCCTACCTAGTCAAGCACAAGGCCCAACTCCCCCAGCCAGTGCTCACCTGAGTCCCCTCTGGGCCGATCTTGTTCAGAGCTCCAATTGTGTTGTACAGGAAGCCGATGATCTTGACGAAGTTCTCATCCCCAATGCTCCACGAGCCATCCACAAGGAAGACTAGATTTGCTTTGGCAGCTTTGCAAACTGCAGCCATAAGAACAATTAGAAGTTGTCCAAAATAAAAGGCAGTTGTTTACTTTAAGACATGAACTAGCATGGAAAGTGCTCGGAGTGTACTTACACCCACCCTCTGTATCTAAGCCTCATTTCCTCCCACCTTAAACTTAAGCTTTAATAACCTGGACAAGAAAAGTCTATCAATATCACTTTTGAGAACATCTATCAATTCCCAGCTTCACAACTTTTCTTGAGGAGAGAGTTCTAGATTTTCACTGCCTCTGAAGGAGGGATTCCCAACACCAGTCCAAAGCAGCCTCTCTGGAACTTTCTAGCACATTGTCTGAATTCCCTTTCCCACACAGTTTCTTTCCTCACCAAATCTACTATATATATATATATATATATATATATATATATATATATACACACACACACTTAATATATCAAAAGCTCTACATGAATAATCGATTAGTGTCATTCTAAACCATTGCAGCAACTAACAGCATGGCCATTAGCTAAACAAATTTGCATAAAAGGATTAAAACATAATATAGTACAGGAACAGGCCCTTTGGCCCACGATGTCCTGCTACACTAATTAGGTCAATGGCACCCAGCCCCTTCCTCCTGTACATGATCTATATCTCTCCGTTCTCTGCATATTCATGTACCTATCTAAGAGCCTCTTAAGTGCTTCTATTCTGGCTCCAATACCAACTCTGGAACTGCATTTCAGGCATCCACCACTCTGTGTTAAAAAATCTACTCCACACATCTCCTTTAAATTTACCCCCTCTCACCTTAAACACATGCCCTCTAGTGTTAGACATTTCAACCCAGGGAAAAAAGACACCAGCTATCCATCTACACTTTGCGGATTTTTATAAATTTTTCTCAGGTCTCCCTTCAGCCCTCACCTCTTTGTTCGCCAGTTTGTCCAGCCTCCCCGTACACTGCATGCCCTCTAATCCAGCAAGCAACCTGGCAAACTCACTCTGCGCCCTCTCCAAATTTCCACACCCTTCCTGTAATGGGGCAACCAGAACTGAACGCAATTAACTGGAAAATCCATTCACAAGATAGGGTAAGAGCCACACAGAGTGGTATGGGAAGAGGTTAAAGCTCCCATGGTACGGTCAGTCATGAGCTTTTTCTTGAACAAAAGCCCTGTAGATAATCTTATTCATTGCCCTCTGCACAGGTGAATTTTTAACTTTGGTCTTACCCTCCCGGGCTGGTGGAATGGTTGGCAGCGGGACAGTTGTTGGAGGAGAAGTTGGTGGCTCCGTCGGAACAGGAACTAAACCAAAAGAAAGAGACAGTGACAGCAAAACTTACTCCCCACACGTAGGAAAGCCAAGCACTCACCAACACGCAGAAGATTGAATGCAATAAGGGAGAATCTACCTGGATCTCCTACAGCAACAACTTGCATTTACATAGTGCCTTTAGCAAAGGAAAACACCCTGAAGTTCTTCACCCAAGTGTAATTAGAGAAAATACTTCAAAGTCTCATAAGTACTGGGTAGCACAATGGTTAATGTCACTGCCTCACAGCTAAAGTGACGATAGTTTAATTCTGACTTTTGATGCTGTGTGACATTTGTGACCATTTGGGCTTGCCCCTGTTGGTCGGCTAATTGGCCACTGTAACTTGCCCCTAGGGTGCAGGTGAGTGGTGGGGATGGAGGGAACATGGGAAAAATACAATGGGATTAGTGTAGGATTAATGTAAATAATTTTGCCGAGGAATTTGGAAGGTGAGGCAGCAGAGGGGAAAGAAATTGTCAATGCTTCACAGTGAAACCCTGCGTCAAGACTCCACTAACCAGCTGAGATCCTCTGGCAGACTGACTGCTGCTCCAGATCCCAGCATCTGCACTCTCTGGTGTCTCCAATGTAAATAGCTGTTCGATGGCCAGCATGGACGCAATGTGCTGAAGGGCCTGTTCCCCTACTTTGTGACTGCGTTGGATCAGCTGACCAAAGGTTTGATCATAGAGCTGGACTACAAGGAGCACCGTAAGGGGTAAGATAAAGCACAGATGTTTAGGGAAGGAATTCCAGAATTTAGAACCTTGACAGCTAATGGAAGAGTCAGTAACGCTGGGGCGACTAAATTCAGAGATGACCAGTACAGGAGGCCAGAGGAGTGGTTGAAGTTGCATAGAAAATAGGATGGATAGAAATGGGGTGTAAGGACTATAAATGGTGGGTGTGAAATTTTATGCCAAGGGATTGCTGGATGAAGAGCCTATGAGAGGCAGTGAGCCCTGGGTTGAGAGGTGAGTGGACTAATGTAACTAGGACCAAGACCTGAGAAGAGAAACTACTGGAAATACTCCTCAAAAAGTACCTCCAGAGGCAGAAATACCTGCCCTATAGCCTTCCACTAGTAATGAAGCGGGATAAGGAGATATTGACATGAAAAATGTCCTGATTCTGTCTCTACAGATTCTGCTTGGGCTATTGGTTGCTTCTGGATCCACAGCTTCACAGCGTGGGCAGCAGAATTTGAGGGGAGTTCTAGATGCTGTAAGTGACAGTGGAAATGCAAAATAAGTCAATTTCCACAGCTTACAGGGAAATAATGGCATATAACTGGTTGAACACTGGATTTGACATGCACAGTCTTGTCCTGATAGATTTTCTTTCAAATCATGAAATTCACATTGTATTAAGTCACAGTGGATATATAGTTCTTCGATTTTCTGTCAGAAATTTAGACCAGTACAAACTTGAGCTCAAACGTTACCTGAAATGTTGCCTCTAATAACACGAAAGGCAAGAGGCTTTACGCTTGGTAGGCCAAGGAATGAAAGCAGAGAGTGAAGGTGAGGGTAAGTGGCTGCTTACTTGTTGTTTCGAGTATGCTCACGGCCGGTCCCTCTATCTCCTGCAGCTGGGCGTGTACACTGATCTTGTACTTGGTGTTTGGAATAAGATCATAAAAGCAGTGACGAGATGTCCCTCCATCAACAATCACTTCTTCCTTCCTTCCACCTGGAAGTTCCCAAGAGGAATAATTAGTTATTGGTCATTTATACAATCATGGTGGGGAGTTAAGGGCAGAGCCATTTCAACCAATTTGTGCTTGTGATGTGATTGGCTACATGGTGCCTGAATTAAAGGATTGACTTGACATTGAAGCCGACTAAAGAAAAACAAACATTTCTTCAAACCCACTCCCGTAAAATGATGTGGAAATTCTTGACTTAACAACCCAGTAGCCGATGAAGCAATATGACTGGCTGGGCCAGCACAGTGCTTACTCAGACAGGGTTAATTAATTCTTGTTCTTGTGGATATTTTTCTTGCATTTTCCCAGAGCATATTTTGGCCATGGTCAGATCATAGAATCATAGAAATCTGCAGCACATTACAGGCCCTTCAGCCCACAATGTTGTGCTGGCCATGTAACCTACTCTAGAAACTGCCTAGAATCTCCCTACCGCTTAGCACTCCATTTTTCTAAGCTCCATGTACCTATCTAAGAGTCTTTTAAAAGACCCTGTTGTATCCCCCTCTACCACCGTTGCTGGCTGTGCATTCCATGCATCCACCACTCTCTGTGTGAAAAACTTACCTCCGACAGCCCCTCAGTACCTGCTTCCAAGCAAAACTACACCCCCTCGTGTTGGCCATCTCAGCCCCGGGAAAATGCCTCTGGCTATCCACACAATCAATGCCTCTCATCATCTTGTACACCTCTATCAAGTCACTTCTGTGTATGGATTTTTACATTCCTTTGAATTGGAATTGGATGAGTTTAAAGAAATTTAACTCATGGGCAGGTGTGTGAAGAGTCTCCAGTCCCTCAACACACTTCAGTTTTAAAGACACTTCTCCTCCACATTGATCAAGCTTCACCACACCAACACATTATGACTACAATGCACGAGTTACCAGTTTCTGCATGTGGAGGGTCTTGACCCAAACCGTTGACTATCCATTCCCTCCCATAGATGTTGGCATAGGTACCAGCAGAACAAAAAAGCATCTCATTGATTTCAGGAAGGGAGCTGTGCACACACCTTTGTCCCCCTCAATGGTGCTAAGTTTGGGAGGGTTGAAAGCTTCGAGTTCCTAGGAGTGAACATCACCAATAGACTGTTTTGGTCCGACTGCATAAATGTGATGGTCTATAAAGGACACCAGCTCTTCTATTTCCTCAAGAGGCTGAAGAAATTGTGCATGCTCCCTTTGACCCTGACCGACTTTTATTGATGCAGCAGAGAAAACATCCTATCTGGATGCATCGTGGCTTGGTATGGCAACAAGAAAGTACAGAGTTGTGGACATAGCCCAGCCCAAAAGGGAAACCAGTCTTCCCTCCATGGACTCGGTCTACATTCTCTCTGCCTCAGTAAAGCAGCCAACATAATCGAAGACCCTACTCACCTGGACACCCTCTCTTCTCACCCCTTCAATTGGGCACAAAACCCTAAAAACACAAACCACCACGTTTAAGGACAGCTTCAATCCTTCTGTTTTAAAACTATTGAATGGTCCCCTCGTATGATAAGATGGAGTCTTGACCTTACAAACTACCATGTTATGGCCTTGCACCTTAATGTCTGCTTGCATGCACTTTCCCTGTAACTATATTCTGCATTCTACAATTACTTTCCCTGGTAACCTCAATGCACGATTGTAATAAAATTATCTGTATTGAAGGCATGTAAAAGATTTTCACTGTACCTTGGTACAAGAATAAACCAGGTTTGCCTGACCTGCTGAGTTCATCTAATTACTTTTGTGTTGCGACAAGCTACCAGCAACTCTCATTTAAAAAACTTCAGGTCAATTCTCAGCCTTCCGCATCTGAGGAAACTTAACTCAAGTGCAGAGTCTCCTTCTGCAATTAACCCCTTCATGCCCGAGTCAGTCTGGTGAAACTGTGCAGCAAGGCCTCCATCTCCTGTTCTGAATGTGGTGCACAGAACTAAACCACAGTTACTCGAATTGAGTCACAATGAGGGATATATGCCATAATATACTGTATTTAATAACTTCCACTAGCAGACCCCTCGCCAGTAGGAATCTATTGAGAAATCACATATAATTAAGTCCAATTTGAATACTTTTGACTTAATGAAAGTAGTTACTTGATACTCGATCCTTGAGCCATCCATTGGCAAATCAATGTATAGCTACTACAGAAGGCTTTAACAATAGAATCGCTCTTTGGTAAAATGCCAAGCCATTTTTTCCTCTAATTGTTCACCCTCAGGGAGACTTTCTTTGGCAGAAAAAGAACAAAATGGAAAGCAGTTCTCGTTTATTATTGTTGAAGGATTATATGGAACATGTGCAAACTGCAGCAGGAGGCAGTCCACACTTTAACAACTCTGCGGTAGAGAGATAAGGTTGCTGGGGCTACTCAGCTATCGGCTATCAACGTGGATCCCTGCAGGCCCAAGCTCCCAACAATTCTACTCAATTGCTAGAAACTAAACTGGATTATCTGCGTCCGTGTCTGAGCCAGCAGGAGATGATGGCTTGTTGCACACCTCTTCCTGACAGGAACATGGCTCTAGGACACCACTTCAGACTTGGCCATTCAGCTAGAATGTCTAATCTCCTTTCCGGCAGACAGAAATGCTGCGACCTCTGGCAGGACCCACGGAGGGGGCCTGCATGTCTATGTCAATAAGAACTGGTGTGTGAAGGCCTTGGTAGTATCAGCCCACTGCTCACCACAGAGGTTTTAATGGTGAAGTGCAGGCCCTTCTACTTACTGCCATTGTGACTGTTGCTGTTTACACTTCCCCCCTCCCCCCGTGCCAGGGCTTGGACATTGCTGCGGGAGCTCTACAGTGCCACCTGCGACCCGATTGTTGTTGGTGACTTCAGCCATGCCAGCTTATAAAGTGTCCAGCCAAAGTTCTACCAGCATGTCGGGCGGCGGGTATTCACAGACAGGGGAGCGAATGTATTAGACCTGGTTTATACTAACATTATAAACAAGTCTGCCTCCCCCTCACCTTGGATACTCAGAGCACATATCCATTTTGCTAATCCCGGTATACAGACCAGGTTAAATGAGTCAAGCCAGTTTGCAGGGAGATCAGAATATCACCAGCACCTTAGCGCTGCAGGACCGTTTCAAAAGCACGGACTGAAGTATATTCAGGGAGGCAGCGACCTACGATCATCACGTCAACAGTGGTGAATACGAGGGATCAGTGACTGGCTACATTGAAAAAGACACCGAGAACATCACCATGATTAAACATGACACTATCAGGGCTAACCATAAACCATGTTTGACTGCCAAGGTCCGTGCACTTCTTAGAGATTGCCTTCATATGGGGGGATAGGCCAACTCAAAGGTTAGCAAGGGCCACACTCTCTCATGCCGTCAGAAAGGCAAAGTGTGAGATCTCACAGAAAGTTCAGATACCTTTGTGACACCAAACCATAAGAGATTACAATCCCACCCTGAGTGACAATGACAGCAACGCCTCCCTTCCTGATAGGCTGAGTGCTTTCCACACACAGTTTGACGCAATGAATTTGGCCCAGTTAGCAGAGGTCTTAAAGGACATCTTTAATATCTGTCTGAAACAGTCAACTGTCCCTGCAGGCTTGAAGGCAGCCACCATCAACCTAGTGCCTAAGAGAGCGATGGTAACTGGCCTAAATGATTACTATCCTGTGGCACTTACTTCAGAAATCACAAAATGTTTTTTGTGACTGGTAAAGGGTTGTATAAAATCCTACCTTCCCACTACATTGGACACTTTCCAGTTTGCCTACCTTTCAAGCTGGCCAACTGATGACGCCAGAGCCTCAGCCCTCCACTCCGTCCTGTCCCACTGAGAAAACGACGCCTCATACGCCAGAATGTTGTTCATTGACATCAGCTCAGTGTTTAAACTGGCCTCACTGGGACTCAATACCCCTCTGTAACTGGATCCTGGACTTCTTGGCAGAAAACCCCAATCAGTCAAGTTGGCAACAACACCTTAAAGCTCCATCACACTGAGCGCTGGTGCTCCCCAGAGCTGTGTGCCCCGTCTGCTGACACACGACCGCACTGCCAGTTCAGCTCAAACCACGTTAGTATGGTCCCATCAGCAACAGTGACGAGTTGGCTTACAGAGAGGAGGTAGAGAGACTTGTCAAAGGCTGCAAGAACAAAAATCTGAGTCTCAAAGTGGACAAGGCAGAAGTGATGATTGTGGACTTCAGAAAGGTGCACACTCCATTGCACATCAATGACTTTGCCATGGAGAGAGTGGAGAGCAGAAAGTTCCTTGGTGTGCACATAACAAACAACCTAACCTGGACCCACAACACCTCCTCACTAGTCAAGAAGGTGCAGTAGAGTCTACACTTTCTGAGGAGACTCCACTCTAACAACTTTCTATAAGAGCACCATCGAGCGTGTCCTATCTGACTGCATCATTGTGTGGTATGGAAGCTGCAAGGTATCGGACTGCAAGATCCGACAGAGGATCGTAAAATCTGTCAAAGGGGGTCTCCCTCCCCTCTATTTGTGACATTTACCAGGGGTATTGTAGATGAAGGGCCTGAAACGTTGTTGAGGATCCCTACCACACATCCCACCATCTCCTTGACCCACTACCATCCGGAAGGAGGTACAGGAACATCAAGACGAGGACTTCCAGACTGAGTAACTGCTTCTTTCCTCAGGCTGTGAGACTGAACAAGTTCAAGATCAGTTTGTTGTCATTCAACTGTACACATGCATACCATCAAGCAAAACAACATTCCTCCAGCCCAGTCTGCACAATGCAGTATATATAACTCGCACACTTAAAACAAACTAATATTACCAGTATTAAATTAGCAAACAATAAGGTGCATTTATGCCACAAGGTAAGAAGTTAACAGCGTCGAACCACTGGCACTTCATACATGATGAGAGCAGAGTGGTGGCAGAGAGTTCAGTAGTCTTACGACCTGGAGATAGAAGCTGTTTCCCATCCTAGCAGTTCTTGCTCTAATGCCTGATGGTAGGGGGTCAAAGAGATTATTGGATCGAAGGGAGGGATCATTATCAATGCTAAGGGCCCTGCGTACACAATGCTTCTGATAAATATCTCTAGTAGGTGGATGAGAGACTTTGATGATCCTCCCAGCAGTCCTTGCAATCCTTTGTAGGGACTTGCAGTCAGACATCTTCCAATTCCCATACCAGATGGTGATGCAGCAGCTCAGGATGCTCTCGATGGTACTCAGGTAAAAATTGGTCAGAATGGAGAGGTGGGCAGACTCACTCATCTCAATCTCCTCAGGAAGTGGAGGCACTGTCAAAGAGGTGGTGTTCTTGACCAAACAGGGGGTGCTCCTAACTCTCCACAGAGCAGCCTTATTTGTGCAGTGAAGAGCGGTCAGCCTGCACCTTCCTAAAATCCACAATCATCGCTTTGGTCTTGCCCATGTTGGGACAAGTTGTGGTTGCACAATTCTACTAGACACTCTATGCTCTACCTCCTCTCTGTACACCATCTTGCCATCACTGCTAATGAGGCTAACCACTGGTGTGTCATCCACAAACCTGACGATTCTGTTTGAACTGGCTCTAGCAGTGCAGTCATGCATCAGCAGTGTGAACAGCAGCAGGCTAAGCAGGCGACCCTGGGGAGCACCAGTACTCAGCACGATGGAGCTAGAGATGTTTCTGCTAACACGGACTGACCTTCTGTCAGTAAGTACAGGATTCAGTTACAGAGAGACACAACAAGGACAGTCCGACAACCGTGAACACTCTGCCACTACCGAGGTCTCGTCACTAAGGCAGCGAGCTGCTTACTGTACTGTTTCCTGTTTATTTTGTGCTGTGTACTACATGCATTTTGAATAATATTTTATTAACTTATTTACGGCAATATTTTGTTTTATGTTTGTGAGTGATATATGTTTTGTGGGTTCACCGTGGTCTGAAGGAACATCGTTTCATTTGATTGTATATATGTACAGTTGGATGACAATAAATCTGAACATGACTTGACTCGATTTGAACTGTGCTGTTGTATCTCATGCTTTCTCTTACAGTGTGGTCCCTGCACTGGAGAAAGTTTCCAGGAACTTGTTCTTTGCAATGCTGTTGGCTAATTTAGAAAAGAACACAATATGCGCTATATACTGTAAGTGCAAATTCTATGATATTGATATACCCTTCAGAACACTCTAAAACATCATGCAATCAACACACAACTTCTGGAAAGGTAGTATCTGTTGTAATGTAGGAAATGGCTGGCCAGCAAGACTCCAGTGAGAAAATGACCAGATTTTTTCTTCATCCGAAGTTAAAAGTGGGAAAATATTATCCCTATCTTGAAACAGACTAAAGAATCTCCACACCACCACCGCACCCCCCCCCCCCCACGCAGAGGGAGGCAGGAACTGAGTTTACGCTCTCATGAGGATGACAGGACCTTAGATAGTGTACTGAACTCACAACGTTCACTTACCAATAAACCAAACGTACCAAACTAATTCCAAACCAAATGCATCAATCTATTCAGTAACCAACATTTTGCACTTAAAGCTAGATATTACTAGTGTTGGTATCATATTACACGCCATCTCATAACATCACTTCACTGTTAATAACTGAATAAACTTGTACACTTTGCTAAAAACTTAGCTTTTGCACAGCAACTAATCAATAGTTAACTGTAAGTGGGTGCAGTTCTGTTGTGGTAAAAAAAAATGAGATCGACTCTGAAGGGACTCATTCACAGTCTGTCAGGAGAATTTCCATCTCTGCTATTATAGAGGGCAGTGTCAGCTTTTCAATCTCTTGGGCTAGTTTATGTCTTCACTCCACAATGATTTCCTTCAGAATGTTTTCTAAAGTACAAGCAGATTAATCTAAGGGAGAGTTAGCAACAGCACATATTCATTTTGTAAGTAATGTATAAGTTGGGCAGGAGGTATAGAAGCCGTAAGTCCCACACCATCAGGGTTCAAGCACCGTTTCTTCTCTTCAACTGATCAGCTCTTGAAACAACCCGCAAAATCATAGCCACCAAAGTTCAGCAACACTGCAGTCACTTTGATCACTTTGCACTAAGATTGAGTCTCTTTGTTCAAATTGTGTTGTTCCTTGAGAAAATTTTGAAATATTTATGTTTTATACATGCTTTTTTGTGAATGCAGTTTATCAAAAGGCTTGTGGTGCTGCTGCAAGCCAGTTTTTCATTGCACCTGTGCATTTGACAACAAACTCTGACTTTGAAATCCTCTCATGGTGGAGAAGGCTAGGGACAGAAGCTCCTAATCATTCCTCGGTACCTTACGGAAGGTGGTGAAGGGTGTCATCTTGAGCTGCTGTGGTCCTGCACTGGTGAAGGTTCTCCCACAATGCTGCTGGGCAGGGAGTTCCAGGATTTAGGCTCCATGACGATCAAGTAATGACAATAGGCTTCCGAATCAGGAATAGTGAGTTACTTGGAGGGGAGGTGGGGTGACCCTATCCCCGTGCTACCCTTGTCCTTCTGGGTGGTGGGAGGTGCTGTGGGAATAGCCCAAATGACAAACTGCAATGCATTCTGTAGACGGTATATATCGCTGCTCTTGTGTACTGGTAGCAGAGGGAAGAAATGCTCAGGGAGGTGCTGCTGATCGAATGGGCTGCTTTGTGCTGGACACTGTTGAGCTTGCTAAGCGGCACTAATCCAGGCAAGTGAACAGAAGTCTATCACACCCCTGATATTGGTCCGGTATGTGAGGGAAAGGCTCTGGCATTTCAGGAAGTGAAAAAAAAGATCTACGAAAACTGCTGCTCAGTTACCGTAATGGATATCAGCTTAACTTGACCAGGACCTGGCTAAGCATACATAGATCTTGCACTGGTAGAGGACTGAAGGAATATTTTAATGGAAAACCTTTGGAGGAACAAGGAGCAACAAACCATCTGCAGGAGGAACTCAGCAAGTTGAGCAGCATTTGCAGGAGGAGAGGAATTGTCAACATTTCAAACCAAAACATCGACAATCTTTCCCCCTCAACAGATGTGGCTTGATGCATTTCTTTTTCCACTAAATTGTTGATTGCTCCAGATTCCAGCACCTGCAGTCTCATATCTCCTTTGGAGGAATTAATTGGATCACTCTTTCCAAAATAAGCAGTGTATGCAGAATGGTTCCTTCCTGTGCTTCCTGTTCCATCTTTCTCTAAATCCTTTCTGAGGTAAAATGATCAAAGTTTCCCCAAACTTAAGACAACTTGATCCAAATTGTTTGATTCCAACGAGATTAGAACTACTCCCTCAGCTCTTTCCAATGCCTACATTCCCTCAAAGTAACTCTTCCTGTGGATACCGGAGGTACAGGCTGGACCCTGTGCAAATCAATTGCAGGCCATTCTCTGACTTGGACTTACCTTGGAGCGATTGGATAAGCACTCTATAGGTAGTGGCATGTTGGTGTAGCTGCCAGCGGGCGCACATGGTTGTCATCCGAACATCATACGAGGCAAGATTTGTCACCCCGAGATATACTACAAGAGAGATTGTGGTAGTGGACAGTTAGCTTCACGTGACAGAGGAGACACTCAAACTCACACCATGCATTTATGACCCCAGTGGTGGGAATGAAGCATCTATTACAGAGTTGCAATCTGGAAATCTAATTTCACGCAAGTAACGTCTGGACTTCAAGTAATGGAATCAGGTCACATGGGTGTGCGGAATAAGCCACACCTACAAAATATCTCTGCAAATCTTAGACCGATGGCAAAGCCCTATCTTGCCATCTGCCAAAGCTGTCACGGATTTTATAAGCTTCTGAACATTCCTGATATTTGTCAAAATTCAAAGAATATTAGCAATGAAAAATAAATAAAACACTTCTATTTTTAAGAAATAAAAGTAGATGAATAATTTAAAATATTAAGATAGAAACAAACAAATCTGGTTTGTTGCTCTTAATGTCTTTACAAATTTGTATGGAATCCTGTACTCAGGAAGGTTGCATAGGTACACTAAGCAACAATCTGCTGGAGGAAAATTGGGTTTGAGCAACATCTGAAGTAAGGTTTCAACCCAAAATATTGACAATTGGTTTCTCCCCACAGATGCTGCTCGACTTGCTGAATTCCTCCAGCAGATAGTTTGTTGCTGTGTATTCCAGCTTCTGAAGTCTCTGGTATCCTAAGGGCATTCCCAACAGCAGGCTCCATGGAGTCAGTGCTGATGAATCTTGGGAGCATCCAGACCACGCAGGCTCTGAGCTGGAGCACTACCGTGAAAGCTCAAGCAGAGCTTGGCCAGGAAGATGGAAACTTCCACATAAATAGAAGAGATTTGGACTTGGCAGCACTGGCAACCCCATGGCACGACCACTCCTCTCCGGGGAGCCCTAACGTGCCGTTAAGGCAAATTCAAGATTCGGATGCACGTTTCAGGAAGCAGCACAATCCTCAGCATCGACACAGGTAGAGAAAACATCTTACGTGTCTTGGCTCTTCCTATCAGCGGCTTGCTGGAACCCGTGGAGTACGTTGCAAACACTTTGACGAGGTATTCGGTTCCACTGAGTAGGTTAAGAATGAACATGGTGTTCACGTCATCTCCAACAAAGGTATCTAGAACTGGCCCAGGAGCTGAAAGTGACAACAAATACAGAGGAATCACACCGTGAACATCTCTTCTGGAGCAGGGGCTCCCAGCTTTTTTTTAAATGCCATTGACCAATACCATCCAGCAAGGGTCCATGGGCCCCAAGTTGGCAACCACTGTTCCAGAGAAACTGAGAGCTGAATCAGAAGTAATCTGAAAAAGATCCAAATCTGATATGACAAGCTTTTCACTGCATTATGGCGCATGTGACAATAATAACCCAATTTCAAAGTTCAGATGGGAATATGGACAAACAGAAACATTGAGTGTTAGTCCCAGATCCTTCATGAATTCTATCAGTTCAGTGGAAGGGCCTACCTGTGTTGCAATAATGAAGTAAGAAGGACATCTAGCCCATTTTGGCAGCTCCCAGTAAAGCAATCCCATTAGTATCTGATAACTCGGGTGTCCAGAGAATATAAAGCTCCGATTAGGCCATATATGGAGAATTATATTCAGTTCTGCTCACCCCATTACAGGAAGGATGTGGGAGCTGTGACAAGGGCATGGAGGTGGGTTAGCAGGATGTTACCTCAGTCAGAGGGCACGTGCTTTGAGGAGAAGTTGGACAAACTTTAATTCTTTTCTCTGTAGCAGCAGTGGCTGAAGGGGAAACCTGACAGAAATTTGTAAGATTGAGAGGCATAGATGTAACAAACAACTGGCATCTTTCTCTCCAAATTGAAATATCAAATACTAGCGTACGTGCTTTTAAGGTGGGGGAGCGTGGGGGGAGGAGTGGAAATGTAAAAGAGGTGTGCAGGGCAAGTGTTTTTAAAGCAGAGAGAGAAGTGGGTGTCTGGAATGTATTGCCAGGGCTGGTGGTGGAGACAAATACAATAAAAACATTTTAGAGATTCTTAGAGAGACACATGAATGTGCAGAGAAACGGACGGATATGGATGTTACGTAGGCAGAAGAGATTAGTTTGGTTAGGCGTTTAATTACTAGTTTAAATAGCCTGGCACAACCGTTCTATGTGTGTGTACTAATGTCAGACCTTACTGACCACCTTCGTAGAACAACACCTCCATCACAGGAATCCATCAACCCACTTTGAACCCTTGTGAGGCAATTCAATACCTCAGCAAGGAGAAGGCCCTTCAACCCATCATGTCTGTTCTGGCCTTTCCCCCACTGTCCAAATTGTAACTGGGATAGAACCATGCATACTTAAAAGTTTTTGTAAAATGTTAAGACATCTTCTTAGCTTTACTGAACAAAGATAGAAATACCAGATGCAGAGGTGTACACCACTCGGTAGCCCATAGTTGGTGATGGTGGAGGGTCCCATCTAATCCGGAAACGGTTGTACCATTCATCCGACACTTGCAGGTTTGTGGGACCGGACAGTGCCACTGCAATCAGAAGTAATCACTAGAGGTAATTCAGTGTTTTGTAAAAATGTTCATCAAATTAATAAACTGCCCAGTCTCCGTGGACAGCTGTTGCTGAGGGGCCACACTGGCCCCATAGGGTCAGGGTATTGCGGGTTTGAGAACCAGCTTCAGGGATTTGAGCACCAAATTCAGGATGGGCAATGCCGTACCAGCACAGTTGTCACCATCACAACTGCACTCTTCAGTGAGACCACCTGCCTCTCCGGTGGAAAGAAATATTCCTGAGTCACCACTTTAAAGACAAAAAGGAGTGTGCTCCCATAGTTTTGTTTTCTCCCACGCCGCTGCTCCCTCTTGCAGTTTACCTCCTCCCTCTGCACCACACAGACAGTCCCCCTCCCTTGCACAGCCTCTCTCTCTCCACTTCACAGCATTCTTCTCCCTTCCTAAACGTCTCTCTAACTCTCTTCCTCGCCCTACTGACCTTCCTTCACCATCTCTCACTCTCCTCCCACTCCCCCAGCCTCACTCTTTTCCTTGCTCATTCTCTCCCCTCCTTCACTCCTGCACCGACACAGACATTCCCAGCTACGAAGGCTGAGGAACAGCTGGTGGATCAGCCAGGCCAGATGTACTTCCAGTCATTTCACCATCGAGGTTGCTTCACCCCACCTGCTCCCCCAGATGGATAGGAGTTACCTCATTAAGTGGACCCCTCACTTACATGTCTTCCCTGTAACCGTGAGGCTGGCGCCTTCTCCGTCGACATAAATCGGCGTTACTGTAATTTGGTATGCGGTGTCCGAAAGCAGAGGTTGGAGGATGAGGTTGTTCTCTTTCCCTGGAACCATCACCTGAATAACATGGACAGTCAGCAGTTGGCATATAATGGAGGAGAAGCTCACAGCTCTTTGAAGTGATTACTACTTCCAAACGTACTCCACAGAAGGGTGAACATGACAGAAAGTTTGACCTGAACCAGATAAGGAGGTGTGGGGACGCAGGGCAAGAGCTTGGTATGAGCAACAATTTATAAGGAGGAGAACGAGGTGGGGAGGCAGAGAGGGAGTCTGGTTCACACCCGCAGCTCATGAATTAGGTAACCAGTGTCACAACTTCCACAGGTAGAAGTGAGGTGCAAAGGTAAAGGTAGGTAAGCTCCATTTGTCACACGTATACCCAAATGTCAAAACAGAGCAAAATGCACCAATGTAGCGAGTCCACAACTTACTAACCCTTACCCATACGTCTTCAGAATGTGGGAGGAAGAACCCTGAAGAAACCCACATGGTCACACGCAGAACATCTTACAGGCAGTGACGGGATTAGTACCTTGATCACTGGTGCTGTAAGGGATTATGCTAACTAATCAACTACTATGTTGCCGTGATCAAAAAGTTCTCAGAGCGTTAAACGAGATCACCAGGAACACAAGAGCAGAGAATAGGTTCCTAGAGCTCGCCCTATCATCAATGAAGATCATGGTTGATCCAATCGTGGCCTCAACACCACTTACTCCCTCCATACTCCTTGTCATTGAAACATGTGTCAATCTCTGCCCGAATCTGTTCAATGATTCCACCTCCACAGTTCACTGGGGTAGGGAATCCCAAAGATCCACAACTCCTTGAGCAAAAGAAATCCCTCCCATCACTGCCTTCAGTCAGTGGCCCTTGCTCACCAGATCTAAGCCACCTGGGGTGTTATGTTGCAGTTGTATGAGACATTGGTGAAGCATTTGGAATATTCCATTCCATATTTGTAATGTTCTGTTCAGTTTTAATCACCCTGTTAAGACCATAAGCATAAGATATAGAAGCAGAATTAGGCCATTTGGCCCATTGAGTCTGCTCTACCATTTCATCATGGCTGATCCATTTTTCCTCTCAGCCCAAATCTCCTGCCATCTTCCCCTGTACCCCTTCATGCCCTGACCAATCAAGAATCTATGAACCTCTGCCTTAAATATACATAAAGACTTGGCCTCCACAGCTGCCTGTGGGGAAAAAGTTCCACAGATTCACTACAATTTGGCTAAGCAGCCTCATGTGTGGCACCTTGTCAAAGGCCTTCTCAAAATTCAAGTACAGTACACAATATCAGCTCATTCTCCTTTGTCTATCCTACTCATTATTTCTCCAAAGAATTCCAACAGACTTGTCAGGCAAGGTATTTCGTTGAGGAAACCATGCTGAATACGGCCCAATTTATCATGTGTCTCCAAGTACCCAGAGACCTCATCCTTAATAATCGACTCCAACATCTTCCCAACTACTGAGGGCACTTGTCAGTCTTTATCCTCATTAGTCCAATAGTTTTTCCCCAGTGTAGTGCTGGTGGGAGAAAGGGACAGGCAATGGAAGGTCCTGACAAGGATAGATTGATAAAAGGGAGCTTTTCTGGAATGGAAGTTACATTAAGACACAGACAGATGGAAATAGGCTTTGGCACAAGTGGAGGATGCGTAGAGCTCTGTGATGAGTTCAGGTTTGGAAAGAACTGGGATTGTAAAACTGGCCATGGAAACATAAGGTCAATTGAAAATCAAAGAGCTGCAGATGCTGGAAGTCTGAAATAAAAAAAAGACCCTGGAAACACTCAACAGATTAGGCAGCATCTGTAGAGACACAGGGACAGGGACAGGGGGGAGGGGGGAGGGGGGGAATAGGGTTAATGATTGATCTCTGTGAACCTTTATCAGAACCGTAAAATTAGGAAAACAATGTAGTTTTAAGCTGTATAAAGGATTGGGGAGAGATGGATGGGACAAAAGGGATATCTCTGAGAAGGTGATGCTCCGGTTGTCATGGGGATACTTTTGTTGAAGCTGACTGCTTGATAGATTAATGTAGGATTTTACAGGGAGGGTGAAAAGTCAGCGTATGAATAAAAGAGTGAAGAGAGAAAGAGAGATAACAGAAACACGGAAATAGATACGATTGTAGGACAAAGGGGTTGGAAGGTTGTAAAGGTTAGACAATGAGGAGGAAAGACCTCCCAAGGAAATGAGGCTCCTGACCATCTAGGACAGGGGTCCCCAACCTTTTTTGCATTGCGGACCGGTTTAATATTGACAATATTCTTGTGGACCGGCCGACCGGGGGGGGGGGGGGGGGGGGGTAAGGTTGCCAACGGACAAGAGTAGCAGTCAAATGCGTTGTTTACCCAGAAGGACTACAATGACCATGAAACCTTGCGCGTGCACCCCAGTGCGCATGCGTGTACCTGCCGATTCCCCCCCCCCCACCAGCAAATCCTTTTTGGCGATTCTGTTCGTGGGGGTGGGTGTTAATCACTACTGGAATATAGGCGATAAGTGGGTAATACACTCAATTTTGTCTCTAAAAGGGTTTACCTAACAAATTTAATATTAAACACACAGCGCATATTTTCCTCGCATGAATATAGTGATAAGTCAATTATCAGGGGAGGACAGGGGAGTTTGAAGTAGGTGTTGAACAAACTTCCAGTAGAAGTGGTAGAGGCAGGTTCGATATTATCATTTAAAGAAAAATTGGATAGGTATATGGACAGGAAAGGAATGGAAGGTTATGGGCTGTGTGCAGGTTGGTGGGACTAGTTGAGAGTAGCGTTCGGCACGGACTAGAAGGGCTGAGAAGGCCTGTTTCCATGCTGTAATTGTTATAGGGTCACTTATAAGTCAATAGCATCATAACATTTGGATATTAAACACACAGCACATATTTTCCCCGTATAAATATATAAAATCATTGCAACACACCAATATTGCTGAATCAGTGGGAGCCCTGGGCTTGTTTTCCTGCAACAACACGGTCCTATCGAGGGGTGATGGGAGACAGCGATATCGAAGGGGGTTCCTTATGTCCAGTCTATTCCACAATTTAGCTTTTGTTGCATTCATTGCAGAAAACTCTGCTTCGCAGAAAAATGTTGGAAATGAAAGCAACGTTTTCAGTGCTTTCGTGGCTATCTCAGGATACTTAGCCTTGACTTTGATCCAAAATGCCAACAGAGATGTTATGTCAAACATACTTTTCAGCTCACTTGCAAGCTCGAGGAGTTGATCTCCTTCCCACCCTGACACAGATGACGCGCGGGTCATGACCTCGCATGCGTAATGGCTGATCGGTGGCCGTGACAGGAAATGAGGAAAGGTGCAGCTGACCAAATCATATCGCTTCCTCGCGGCCCGGTAGCGCATGCTCTGTGGCCCGGTACCGGTCCGCGGCCCAGTGGTTGGGGACCGCTGATCTAGGAGACAATGGACCGATGTTCAACGGTGAGGTCATGGTCCACTGGGAGTTAGGAGGAGATGACACCGAGACAGAGGTGGATGTTGTTGAGGGTTTGATATCACATCTTTAGGTAGGCCTAGCCCAGAAACTGTAGGGAACTGAGGATAGATCTCATGGGCAAGAAAGGGAAGGAAAACATTACTGGTCCCACTAGGCCATTAGGAATGGAACAGTGCCTGGTTTTGATTTCATGTTCATTAAGTCCCTGTTGGCTTGCTTCTTCAAGCCAGCGAGAGATACAACTGTAGCCCTTAGTTACATATGTCTACATACTGAGCTCTTTTCAGGCACAAAAGGTCACATTTAGTGACTGCATTCATTTGCTGATTATCTTGCTTTACTATTAATAGCCAAACTAGTGCCAAAAATAGTGTTGTTTTCAACTGTTGTAACAGACACTGTAATAAAACTTCATTTCATAAATCAGTTATCTCCAAAAGTGAAGCTGAACAAATTCAGTAAGAGTCCTCTGCTACAGTATTTCATCATATTGAATTGAATTGACTTTATTACTTACATCCTTCACATACATGAGGAGTAAAAATCTTTATGTCATGTCTCCGTCTAAATGTGCAACCATCGTAATTAATAATCATTTATAGTAAATAGAACAGTCGATGTAATATAGAGTACACTCAAGTCAGCGTGAGTTCATCAGTCTGATGGCATGGTGGAAGAGGTTGTCCCGCTGCCTGTTGGTCCTGGCTTTTATGCTGCGGTACCATTTCCCGGATGGTAGCAGCTGGAATAGATTATAGTTGGGATGGTTTGCATTCCCAATGATCCTACGGGCCCTTTTTACACACCTGTCCTTGTAAATGTCCTGAATCATGGGAAGATCACAACTACAGATATGCTGGGCTGTCCGCACCACTCTCTGCAGAGCCCTGTGATTCAGGGAGGTACAGTTCTCATACCAGGCAGTGATGCAGCCTGTCAGGATGCTCTCAATTATGCCCCTGTAGAAAGTTCTTAGGATTTGAGCACCCATACCAAACTTCTTCAACTGTCTGAGGTGAAAGAGGCGCTGTTGTGTACAGACCACGTGAGGTCCTCAGTGATGTGGATGCTGAGGAACTTGAAGCTGTTTACCCTCTCAACCCCAGATCCATTGATATCAATAGGGGTTAGCCTGTCTCCATTCCTTCTGTAATCCACAACCAGCTCCTTTGTTTTTGCGACATTGAGGGAGAGGCTGTTTTCTTGTCACTACTGTGTCGGAGAGATGACTTCCTCCCTGTAGACCACCTCGTTATTGATTGAGATGAGGCCAATCAATGTTGTGTCGTTGGCAAATTTAATTAGCAGATTGGAGCTGTGCCTCCCAACCAAAGAGTTAGTTAAATACCCAACCAGATTCTCGACCTTTTTAAACACTCTAACCCTTCAGTCTGCTAACATTCTAGTAATTAATGCCTAAGGAGGAGGAGGAGGAGATAGCCGCGCGCTGTGCGTGCACAGCCCTCCAGTGAAAATGATATCGTATCCGTTAAATAGGGGCCGTGGACAATTCTGATTCGATGGAGACAGACGTGAAAGCACAATCTGGAGAAATTTCTGAAACGCCAGTTCGCTGCCATTGTTACTGCGCGATCGAGAAATCTTCCGGAGGGAAGGCCCCAAAATCCCCGGCTTTGCCTGCTGCTGACGACCGAGCTTGAGGTCGAATCTTTCGGATAGAGATGGTGCTTGGTATTCGGTGTTGGAGGGCTGATCGGAGGCTCAAAGTTTTCGGATGACTCAGGGTCGGACTGTGGTCGGGCATGGCAGGGAGAGTTTTCTTCCTTCTCCCGTCTGCGTGAGATGTGGGACATTTGAGAGACTTTGAACTTTACTGTGCTCATGGACTTTCTTCATCAAGTTATGGTATTGTTGCACTGTTGTAACTATATGTTATAATTACGTGGTTTTGTCAGTTTTTTCAGTCTTGGTTTGTCCTGTGTTTTGTGATATCACACCGGAGGAAATATTGTATCATTTCTTAATGCATGCATTACTAAATGACAATAAAAGAGGACTACGTGTCTTCATAATCATCATAATTGCACAAAGCTCCAATTCAGTTCCCAGACAGAGCAGGCAGACGTTGCATGGACAGCCCACGGCTCAGAACTGTAGGACTGTGGCACTTGGCACTGGTGAAACTGTGCACAAAGACCCATGTAGAGAACTCGCCCTTCCTGGCGTGGGTCCCCATGAGTCAGTTCAGGAGGCCCTTGACATTCACCACACCCCCATCGTCAAGCTGGCTCTGCAACCATTTGCACAGTAGAATTCTCAGACAACGCAAAAGATCCCACTATAGCTCTTTCACCAGACAGTGGAGCCATACTAAAGTGATATCAAAGCTGATTTTTAAAAATACTGACTAATTATGTTTCGAGGGAAGGGACATTTGAAATAATTGTGGAAGAATTAGGCTCTACATAATTTTCAGGAACAGGGAAGATGTTCCGCCATTATGACTTAGCAGGGAGGTACACTTACAAGGGGTTTGGCAGTCTATTTCCAGCTACATTCCATGCCTAAGAGGCACAGACAAGAAAAGACCGTCACTAACTGAAGCCTCAGAATACTGGTCTGTAACTCCACCTGTATAGGTACCACCATGTACAATGACAACAATAATTTTAAACAAGTGAGATGTTATGTGTTAAAAACCGAAGATGTTGCTCTCCTCTTCACACTCACAGGTTACCCTTTGCTCAGCCTTGTACTGGTAAGGACAGTTCTAGATACCAAAGTAAACATCTGAAGACTCATACCGACCATGCTTACCGTTTCTTCCGCCCGATCTCCTTTGAGAGAGACGTAGGAGACTCTGTACTGGGTGATGAAGGAATCAGCAGGCTCCCACGACACATGGACACTGAACGTGGTCTCGTCATCCAGGACCAGGTTCCTTATTCCAGATCGGACAACTAAGCCAAACAAAGCAGAGTGAATTAGAACCTGGAGCTTTGGGAATAGACTTGGTACTCGTCCTTGGGCAGCAATTGGTTGCTGAGACGGTATGGAATTGTGAGAATGGAAGTACGGGGTCACACAGCTGATTGTGCTCTTTCTTGTGAAAACTGTGTACAATTTCCAAGTTATTTTTTTCTTCTGAATGCTGCTCATCTAATGCGATGTGGCTGTGGTGCTGCTACAAGCAAGTTTTTCATTGCACCTGTGCATACATATGTGTGCGTTTGACAATAATCACGACCTTGACTTAGATGGTGATAGTGTTGCTGTGTCAGGAATCAGGCGTGAACAAGTGTCTCCCATTTACTGCTCCTTTAACAATGAAGCAGTGATCATCACACCAATCAGCTCCTGTTCTACATTTCCTAACTCCAAAGCCCTCACTCTAAATACACCCCAGCCCTTCCACTGCCCCAGCTCTCACCTTCTTCCTTCCACAACCACCACACTGCCCCCAGCCATACCACTCCTATGCTTTGGATTTATAGATTCCACTTATTCAACATTACTGATAAAGTTTTCTCATTAACTACATACCTACTGTAGTTGGAGGAAGAGTGGTTGTAGTGGTTGGTGTTGTCGTGACTATTTGCTGAACTGCAATTTGGAAATAGAGTTAAGATTAATTTTACAACATATCACCATCCAGAATAAAATCTTATATTTATTTCATTATGTGGATCTGAGTTTTCCCCAGTCAGTTTATTAATTGAATAAACGTGTGAATTTAATGAGCAAACACCATAAAACCATAGACATAGGAGCATAATTGGGCCATTTGGCCCATTAAGTCCACTCAGCCATTCCATCATGGCAGATTTATTATGCCTTTCAATCCCATTCTCATGCCTTCTCCCCCTAAACTTTGATGCCCAGACTAATCAAGAACCCATCAACCTCTGCTTCAAATGTACTCAATAATCTGCCCTCCACACCAGTCTGTGGCAACAATTTCCACAGATTCAGCACCTTCTGGCTAAAAAATTGCCTTCTCATCTTTGTTGCAAATGGACATCCCTCTATACTATGCTAGGCCCTCTGGTCCTAGACTCATCCACTACAGGAATCATCCTCATCATATCCACTATATCTAAGCCTTTTAATATTTGATAGGTTTCAATGAGATCTCCCCTCATTCTTCTAAACTCCAGCGAGTACAGGCCCAGAGCCATCCGGTGCTCCCCATATGTTAACCCATTCATTCCTGGAATCGTTCTCGTAACTTTCCTCTGGACCCTCTCATGTGTGGCACCTTGCCAAAGGCCTTTTGAAAATCCACGTAAGCATCCACCAATTCTCCTTTGTTATTTCCTCAAAGAATTCCAACAGATTTTTCAGGCAAGATTTCCCCTTAAGGAAACTATGCTGACTTTGGCCTGATCTATCATGTTCCTCCAAGTACCCTGAAAGCTTATCTTTAATAATGGACTCCAACATTTTACCAACCATTGAAGTCAGGCTAACTGACCTACGTACCTTTCTTCTGCTCCTTTCCTTTCTTAAAGGGTGGCGTGACTACCCCTCCAGCGTCATTCTTCATGGTCACAGAGTCTCCGATCTCTCCCTGTCCAGCAGTATGTAAAGGGATACACTTGTTGCTGGAAGGAATAGCCATGAGAAACCCTGCACTGACTACTTACTCCTCTTAATTTTCCTGGTGGTCTCCCATCTATTTGAAGCCTGCACTCTGGGTGTAACCACCTCAGTAAAAGTCTCATCTTAGAGGTTTTCCTGAGTGCATCCAGTTCCAGCTCCTTGACCTTGTCAGTCAGGAGCTGCACGTGGATGCACCTCCTGCAGAAGTAGTCACCAGGGAGACAGTTAGGTACCCTGAAATCCCATGTCTCAGAGGAGGAGCATTCCATTGCGCTGAACTACCATCCTAAAGACATCTGTCATCCCTCTAACTTCTCAAGCAAGTCCTAGCCTGCACCTGTTCTCGCCCAAGCCTAGCCACTCTAACAACCATATCTAGTCATGGCCTGAAGTGGGTTAAAAGGAGTTTCCTTGTCCCCTTTTTGTATCAGAATCCTGGAACAAAACAAAAATGTTGAGACTCTGATGAATGCATGTCCAAGATCCCTTAGATCCTTCAGCACAACCAAGACAGTTTTAGGTTCATCCATCCATGGTTATAAACACAGAAAAAGGCCCTTCACCCCAACTCGTCTATGCTAACCAAGTCCCTGTACCTGCATTTGGCCCCCGTACCTCTGAATCTTTCTCGTCCACAAACCTACTCAAATGTCTTTTAGATATAGTAAATGTAGCTGCATCTACCACTTCCTCTGGCAGCTCATTCCGTATACCCACCCCATTGTGTGGAATAACTCGCCTTTCTGATTCCCTTTAGATATCACCTTAAACCTTTGACTTCTACTTTTAGACTTGATTCTGAGGGAGAAAGCTGTCACTATCTAACCTATCTAAAGACATTATGTCATTTTTATAAACTATAAGATCTCACCTCTACTGTCTTCATTCCATAAAAACAACTCCCAGTTTATCCGTTCTGTCCTTATAACTCAAGTCTACCAGTTCCAGAAACAACACTATGCACTCTCACTACTTAATCACACCCTTACTGTCTTCCTGACCATTTTACAAACCACTCTACACAAGGATAGCTAATACCCTTGCACATGTCCTTACTACTACACAAACCCAGTACTGTACACCAGCGTGCATTGTTCTTGCCAATCGGAGCAACGGCAGGATTTTAGAATTCTTAATCTGGCTTTTTAAATGCATCCATAGCTACACATGACTGTAACTCTTCCCACCCCACTTTCTCCACAAAATCTTTTGGAGCTCTCCGCTCGTCCCACTCCCGCACATCTCATCACTACTGCTTACCCCAAGTCTCCCGCCCTCTATTTCACTGGCCCAGCTTTTAGCCACTCATTCCAATTCCTCTTCAGGTCAGGTATATCAAGTTTTATTTGAGACCACTCCCAAGAAGTTGCTCGAGATGTTTTATTGTGTTAAAGGTGCTTTATGAAGACAAATTGCCTTTGTCGACAGCATGCAGCCAAATTATTTTGTTGTGCTTGTAGCCATTCGCAGAACTTACACTGTTGTTATACATGTACAATTTCATGATGCATGCAAATTGAACGGGATAGTTTAGCATGCTGTCATCTTACGTGTAGTTTCAAGGACAGTAACAGCTTCACTTTCCGCCTCATCACTATATATTGCTGAGAGAGACACTTCATATTCTGTCCCAGGCAATAAATCATCAAGAATTACTGTGTCTGTATCCCCACTGAAGACAAACTGTAAGGAGAAAAATACCCTGGTTAGGGAAGTAATATGTTACTTAAGGAGGTTTGAAGTAATGTAATACACCTTCATGAACAGACTTTATAATAGTTCCAGCTTAGATCTTACTGGTGGTATTAATATCAACTATATATTTAATTGGAATGGATAGTGAAAGATCCTGGGCCTTTCAGATATCCAATACTCTCCAAATTAGTGATGAAATTCTTGGGGTTGCATTATAATATGGGGAGGTTCATTTCTGGTAAAATAGTAAATTGGTTTATTATCATCACATGTGCTGAGGTACAGTGAAAGTCTTTGCACACCATCCATACAAATCATTCCATCGCAGCAGTACCCTGAGAGCACAGTGGAAGTCAGTAATAGAATGCAGAACATATGTAGCGTTACAGTCACAGAGAGAGAGTGCAGTGCAGGTAGACAATAAGATGCATGGACCAAAATGAGAGATTGAGTGGTCAAGAGTCCATCTTATTATACAAGGGAAACGTTCGATAGTTTTATAACAACAGGATAGAATCTGTCCTTGAACCTTGCGATACACGCTTTCAGGCTTTTCTACCTTCTACCTGATGAAAGGAAGGAAAAGAGAGTATGTCTGGAAAGGGTGGAGTCCTTGATTCTGTTGGTTACTTTATCGAGACAGGGAGAAGTATAGACAGAGTCTCAGGAGGAGAGGCTGGTTTCCGTTATCTGCTCAGCAGTGTCCACAACTCGCTGGACTTTTTGTGGCTCCGGGCAGAGCGGTTGACATACCAAGCTGCAACACATCCAGATTGGATGCCTTTTCCTCTCTAAGAATTGGTGATGTTCAAAGAGGACATGCCAAACGTTTTTTTTAATCAACTTAGAAACTTTTCACACTAATGTTTATTATATTGACGAATAAAAGTGAAACGGGCAACGTGTCAGGATCAGAGTCAGGTTCCAGGTAGAATAGACTCACTCTGGCCCCATTTACTGTGCATTATTAATCAAAGCTGATTGCACCCTTCTCTGATATCAGATTTTCTATTTTCACAAGATCTCTACAATGTGCTGCATCAAAGGTAGCTTTTGCCAATGCCTTTCTGAAAGCTGTGTATTTATATTGCCTCTTTCTCAGCCCCAGGATCTCTCACTGTGAAGTTCAGTCACTGCAGGAAATGTCACAGCCAATTTGTGAACAGCAAACTGCTACAAACAGTAATGTGATGCTGGCTTAAAAAAAAATCTGCCCAGGTTTAGAAGTTGAAGGAAAAAAATATTCATCTCTATTCCCAAATAATTCCATGGGATGCTATCCATCCACCTGAGGAGATGAATTGGCCTCTGTCTATCTGGAAAACGGCATTTCCTACATGCAGCACGGTTTAATGTGATGCCTCAAAAAGGTAGCATCCTTCATTAAGGGCTTTCGTCACCCAGGACGTGCTCTCCATCCCCAGGGCCAAAACTAAGCATGGTGAAGCAGCTTTTAGTTACTATGCTCCACACATCTGGAATAACCTTCCAGAGGATCTGAAGTCTACCCCAACTTTAAGCTCTCTTAAAGCAAGGCTTAAAACTTTGCCTTTTGCTGTAGCTTTTAATGAAACTCTTCTGCACTGTAACTGCTATTTATCATACCTATTTTTGTTTGATTTTATTCTCTTGGATGTTGTCTAAAATTTGATGTTTGAACTCCTTGCGTTTGAAAAGGGTTATACAAATAAGCTTACTTGCTCTTTTTATTACTATCAGAGAAATGGTACATAAACCTAATGACAAACACTCAACGTTTTAGAAACAGCTTCTTCCTTTCCAGGATCAGATCTCTGAACAGATAATGAACCAAGCCATGAACACCATCTCATTGTTTTTGCAAAACTACTTAATTAATTATACTTTTATTTTTATATATATATTATTGTAATTTATAATATTTTTGATATATTACACTGTATTGCTGTGCAAAACTATAAATTTACTGATGTACGCAGTGATATTCCACCAGATTCTGATTCTCCCTCCGTCCTGGTGCAGTGCAATCTAAGTGTACAAAATAAGTCTTCCTAGTGAGATGAACCCATGGACAAGAGGAGCTCTGGTTCATGTATGAACTCCCTGAACTACCATTGCGCCTTGATACATTGTGCTTTACCTCTTTTGCCTCTTCCCCACTCAAGGGAGTGCATGCTAGTCTGTACAAGGTAACATCTTCAGCGGCATGCTTCCAGCTAACTCTGAACTTGTCCAGAGAAACATCACTGACCCTTAAGGATAACGGCTTGGGAACGCTCTCTGCATAAACACGGAAATAAACGGGAAACCATTACAATAGCAAGTTCATTTGAATCTATAAAGATGAATCATTGTCTTTGGATACAAGGTGAGCAACAGACGTGCAATGTGAAGGCAGAGACAACTTACTTGTGGTAAAGCTGCCCGTCAGTGGCTCTGATTGTCCCTCATCATAGATCGAAAACACTGCAATTGTGTACTCTGTAAGTGATGTCAGGTTTCTTAAAAAAGTTGTCGTATCTTCAACTTCAACCTAAGGGTGACAAATAAAAGGGATAACCAGTCAATTCAACAGATAAATCAAGAGAATTCTCTTTTCCAGAGAAAAGGTGAATGTGGAACAGAGAACTTTCAAACTCAAGTGCAGACACTGATTTAAAAGGGAGGTAAATAAGCACACAAGGGAAATACAGGTAACATTGAAATAATGATCTCGAAAGTGTCCTGATAGAGATTAGTTAGAATACTGAAGGATTTGATAAGGTAGATGGAGAGATTATGCTTTGAACAGTAGGGCAGTTCAGGACTAGAGGTGCTACAAAGTTAAATGGGGCAGGAGTCAGCCATTCAACCCTCATCCTGTGCTAGCATCAAGACCAACACTGACATGCACTTCAATACAGGAGTTGTGAGGACATTCAGGAGAAACCGTTACATTTTGTAACTTCACAATATTAAACTAATTCAAAAAAAAAAGGCACCAGAATCCAAAATCCGAGTGTTACTCTGTGTTTACTTTAAGCAGTGGAGATTACCTCAGTAAATATATATAAGACAAGGCTGGATAGATTTTTACATAGTAGGGGAACTAAGGGTTATGGGGAAAAGGCAGAGGTGGTGGTGAGTCATGGTCAGATCAGCCATGATCTTATGGAATGGCGGAACAGGCTCGACAGGCCAGATGGCCTACTCCTGCTCCTATTTCTTATGAAAGCGAAGCATGCGAGTATAATTTGGTAGTGTAATGACACATGCATTTATTTATACATATAACTTATAATGAATTATTTAAATGAACAAAAATGCTTAAACAACACACACACACTGCAAGAAAATGAATCTCAGGGCTGTACATGGTGACATACACATACTTCGATAATACATTTACTTTGAACTTTAAAAGTTTGTCCAGGGGCCAGACATTATCCTTCACGAAAGCTCTGAGCAGGACACTGTTTAATACCATTCCCTACTTGTTCCTGAACCAGCTCTCTCCCTCAGTATTTCAGAGGGCTGTGTTCAGTGTTGTCAGTCTGGGAACCAGGTGGAAAGACATGGCAGATCTCCCTCCTCAGAGGCATGAATGAACGAAGTGGTTTACAAGAATCCTGTGGTTTCCTGGATCCTGTTACTGCAAATAAGTTCACCAGTGGCTGTGGTGGGATTTTGAACTGTCCTTAAATCAAACACCCAAGCCTCTCGATTAGTAACAAAATAACAAGGGAGGTGGGCACTTGGCCCATTTTGTCTCCTAGCAGAGCAATTCCATCAACTCTGTTGACATCACTCATTTCCACCACACTCACCAAATCCCCCAGATTTCACTGTACCACTCACCCATACACTGGTGCCAATTACAGCGGACTAGTAACCTACCAACTCATCCACCTTTGGAGCATGGGAGGAAACCAGACACCAGGAGAAAACACAGGCAAAACCTGCACACTCCACATAGATAGCATCGGGCTGCTGGGGCTGTGTCAGCAGCGTTCCTTCAGCACCACTTTATATGGCCCACTAACACTATGATCACATTACTAAGGCAATGTGATTAACACTATAGTTACATTGTCTTAGTGATATTGGACAATATCACATGTTAATCATGGACAAGATTGACACCGACATACAAGAGACTACCGATGACAGGAGATTTTGTGGACATGAGAAGGACACCTGCATGGTTTGTTGCCTCCCGGGTGCCAGGGTCCGGGATGTCTCTGACCAGGTGCACAACATCCTGGTTCGAGAGGGAAAGCAACCAGAAGTCGTGATACATGTTGGTACCAACGACATAGGCAGGAAGAGGGATGAGGTCCTGAAGTGTGAGTTTCGGGAACTAGGCAGAAGGCTGAAGAACAGGACCTCAAGGGTGACATTCTCAGGATTGCTGCCAGTGCTACGTGATAGTGATGGTAAGAATTGGAGGAGATGGCAGTTGAATGCGTGGCTGAGGGGTTGATGCAGGGAGCAGGGTTTTAGATTTTTAGATCATTGGGATCTCTTCTGGGGAAGGTGGGACCTGTACAGATTGGATGGGTTGCACCTGAACTCGAGGGGGAGCAATATCCTTGCAGGTAGGTTTGCTAGCGTGGTTCGGGAGGGTCTAAACTAATTTGCGAGGGGGATGGGACCCAGAGCGATAGAGCAGTGAAAGAAGTGCATGGAGTAAAGCCAGATCTAACATATAGAGAGGCTTTGAGGAAAGAGAAGCACAAGAAACGGGGTAAAGGTAGTCAGGTAGAAGGGCTGAAGTGTGTGTACCTCAATGCAAGAAGCATCAGGAACAAAGGTGATGAACTGAGAGCTTGGATACATACATGGAATTATGATGTAGTGGCCATTACAGAGACTTGGCTGGCACCAGGGCAGGAATTGATTCTCAATATTCCTGGATTTCAGTGCTTTAAAAAGGATAGAGAGGGTGGAAAAAGGGGAGGAGGGTTGGCATTACTGGTCAGGGATAGTATTACGGCCACAGAAAGGGTGGGTAATGTAGCAGGATCCTCTTTTGAGTCAGTATGGGTGGAAGTCAGGAACAGGAAGGGAGCAGTTACTCTACTGGGGGTATTCTATAGGCCCCCTGATAGCAGCAGAGATACAGAGGAGCAGATTGGGAGGCAGATTTTGGAAAGGTGCAAAAATAACAGGGTTGTTATCATGGGTGACTTTAACTTCCCTAATATTGATTGGCACCTGATTAGTTCCAAGGGTTTAGATGGGACAGAGTTTGTTAAGTGTGTCCAGGACGGATTCCTGTCACAGTATGTAGACAGGCCAACTAGGGGGAATGCCATACTAGATCTAGTACTAGGTAATGAACCCGGTCAGGTCACAGATGTCTCAGTGGGTGAGCATCTGGGGGACAGTGACCACTGCTCCCTGGCCTTTGGCTAGAATCTTTATGTCCTTGTTGTCCATGGGAATGGTATTGGAGGATTGGAGGGAGGCGAATGTTGTCCCCTTGTTCAAAAAAGGTAGTAGGGATAGTCCGGGTAATTATAGACCAGTGAGCCTTGCGTCTGTGGTGGGAAAGTTGTTGGAAAAGATTCTTAGAGATAGGATCTCTGGGCATTTAGAGGAACATGGTCTGATCAGGGACAGTCAGCATGGCTTTGTGAAGGGCAGATCGTGTCTAATAAGCCTGATAGACTTCTTTGAGGAGGTCACCAGGCATATAGATGGGGGTGGTGCAGTGGATGTGATCTATATGGATTTTAGTAAGGCATTTGACAAGGTTCCACACGGTAGGCTTATTCAGAAAGTCAGAAGGCATGTGATCCAGGGAAGTTTGGCCAGGTGGATTCAGAATTGGCTTGCCTACAGAAGGCAGAGGGTCATGGTGGAGGGAGTACATTCAGATTGGAGGATTGTGACTAGTGGTGTCCCACAAGGATTTCTTCTGGGACCTCTACTTTTCGTGATTTTTATTAACGACCTGGATGTGGGGGTAGAGGGGTGGGTTGGCAAGTTTGCAGATGACGCAAAGGTTGGTGGTGTTGTAGATAGTGCAGAGGATTGTCGAAGATTGCAGCGAGACTTTGATAAGATGCAGAAGTTGGCTGAGAAGTGGCAGACGGAGTTCAACTCGGAGAAGTGTGAGGTGGTACATTTTGGAAGGACAAACTCCAAGGCAGAGTACAAAGTAAATGACAGGATACTTGGTAGTGTGGAGGAGCAGAGGGATCTCAGGGTACGTGTCCACAGATTCCTGAAAGTTGCCTCACAGGTGGATAGGGTAGTTAAGAAAGCTTATGGGGTGTTAACTTTCACAAGTTGAGGGATAGAGTTTAAGAGTCGCGATGTAATGATGCAGCTCTATAAAACTCTGGTTAGGCCACACTTGGAGTACTGTATCCAGTTCTGGTCACCTCACTATAGGAAGGATGTGGAAGCATTGAAAAGGGTACAGAGTAGATTTACCAGGATGCTGCCTGGTTTAGAGAGTATGCATTATGATCGGAGATTAAGGAAACTTTACTCTTTGGAGAGAAGGAGGATGAGAGGAGACATGATGGAGGTATACAAGATATTAAGAGGAATAGTTAGAGTGGATAGTCAGCGCCTCTTCCCCAGGGCACCACTGCTCAATACAAGAGGACATGGCTTTAAGGTAAGGGGTGGGAAGTTCAAGGGGGATATTAGAGGAAGGTTTTTTACTCAGAGAGTGGTTGGTGCGTGGAATGCACTGCCTGAGTCAGTGGTGGAGGCAGATACACTAGTGAAGTTTAAGAGACTACTAGACAGGTATATGGAGGAATTTAAGGTGCGGGGTTGTAAGGGAGGCAGGGTTTGAGAGTCGGCACAACATTGTGAGCCAAAGGGCCTGTACTGTGCTGTACTATTCTATGTTCTATGATGGAATATGGAAAACAGATGCTGGAGGAATTCAGGAAGTCAGGCAGCATCTGTGGAGAGAAATGGAGTGTCAACGTTTTTATTGCCCATCCATAATACAACACAGGTGCTTGTGAGGCTACATTAGGGTGGGTTTGGGAGACTGAATCACTTCTAAACTGAGATACAGCAAGGAGAGCAGATTTCTGGCCACAAAGGTTTCACTGGGCTTTCATTGCCTGTCCAACAGCTCTACGGTCATGTTACCTGGTACCAGGTTTGGGGGAAAGACATACACAAAGCAATTCTCTCCAAAGGGTCTCAGCCTGAAGCATCGACTGTACTCTTTTCCATAGACACTGCCTGGTCTGCTGAATTCTTCCAGCATTTTGTGTGCGCTACTTGGTTTTCCAGCATCTGCAGAATGTCTCTTGTTTGTAAGCAGTTCTCTCCCCAGTTTGTATCCAACAACGAGGCTGTCTGATTTTCCCTACGTATGTGCTATTGCATATCACCGATACTGAAAGGCCTGGATAGATTGAACATGGAGGAGAAGTTTCCGTTAGTTGAAGCGTCTACAATATGAGGGCACAGACTCAGAATAAAGGGATTCTCCTTCAGAACTGAGGTAAGGAGCAATTTCTTCAGACAGACTGTGGTGAATCTGGAATTTGTTGCCATAGAGGGTTGTGGAGGTCAAATCTTTGCGTGCATTTAATGCAGAGATTGACTGGTTCTTGATTGGTAAGGTGATTAAGAGTTATGGGTAGAAGGCAGGAGATTGGGGTGGAGAAATAACGTGAACGATGATTTAAGAGGCCGAGCAGACTTGATGGGCTGGATGACTTAGTTCTGCTCGTATACCGTATAGTCAATTGCCACACTCACCTCGCTCATCATAGTCCCATCAGTTTTCACATACATGACACGATAACCCCGAGCTTTCTTTGATCCCGCTTCCCAGCTGACCCTGCCTGTACTGTGCCCAATTTCGGAGAACTGAAGGTTCTTGGGAGGAGTAAGTGGCACTGAGTAAAGAAAACAAAACATTTACAGGTAAATGCAAGGAAATCCATTTACAGGTAAAGACACATTCACAGGGAGACACAATACAGAAACAGAGCCTCGGATCACAGAGTCCACACCGTCACCAACTACCCATTTATACTAATCTACACTCGTCTCTTTTATTCTCTGCTAAGAGCAAAAACTTCAGGCAAGTGCCCATACTTTTGATTATGTTATTAAATTTCAACTAAATAATGAAATTCACAATGCCTGCATGTTCAAATTCTTCCATTGCTGCCAATATTTTTACTATTCTGTGTTGTCGCACAAGTTGCTCAAGATTCCCGGAGTCAGTACGAAAACAGGTCATTCAGCCATTGAGTCCATACTGACACAAACTACCTACTTACACAGAGGCTACATAAACTCCTGCCAGCTCCAGCCCAGATTCTACCACTCACCTACGTGCTCGGAGCCAATTATCCTATCGGGCCTCTGTGACATGGGAGGAAACCCTGAACTTACAAACTCCACAACTGCAAAGACATTTCTTAACTTTAAAAAATTAACTTTCAATCTGTGAGACCCATTCTGCAGCTTACTTACCATTCAATAATACCACCATGAGCCAGCTGACCTACACTGGTTCCGAGTTAATCTCAGGCTCATTTCCAACCCTACAAGCCTCTGTGCCCCTGTGTTCACAGCAAATACCTAGGTTAGGAATAGCATCGGTGGCCATGCCTTCAGTCACCCTGAGCCTCCAGTCCTGGATCGTCCTCCTTAAATCCCTCTTCTCCTTGAAGAAGGATTCTTGACCTTGTTGTGGCCCTTGCACTCTACCATGTGCCTGCACTGCACGTTTTCTGTAACTGTAGCAACATTTCCAGCATAATACAGGCAAAGTGCTGGAGGGCTGACAAAAAGTCTTGGGCTGAAATGTTGACTGTGTGATGTCAGCTGACATGCTGAGCTCCTGCAGCATTTTGTGTGAATTACACCAGATTTCTAGTGTCTGCAGAATCTTCCATGTTTACACCACGTTCTACATTCTGTTATTGCTTCTCCCTTGTACTATCTCAATGTACTTACGTTTTGAAATGATCTGTATGGACGGCATTTTTCACTGTACCTCAGTATGCGTGTCAATAGTAAACCAGTTCCAATTCCCTCTCCCTGCCTCTTGGCAGCTGAAGCCAGAGATGGGGTGTTGAGATTCAGGGGCCAAAGCTGGAGCAAGGCAGAAATCTCAGAGGACTGGTGAAGGGACTGGATAGGACCATGAAGGATTTGGAGATAAGGAGGAGGGTTTTGACGCTGAGGCATTGTTTGACCAGCAGCCAGCGCAGAATGGCTTGGAGAAAATGAATAAATGTGACTTGGGACAAGGGAAGCTGAGAGTTAGATGACCTCACAGTCAGCAGAACAAGGGAAGCCAACCAAAAGCCTGCCAGGACAGTCAAGTCTAGTGGTAACAGCAGGGGTATGAACTCCATCACAGGTTTTTTAGGGTGCAGCCAGGCAATATTACTGAGATAGAAATGGGTGGATTTGCTGATGGTGTAAAGCTCCTCTGAGGTCAACTGTGATGTTCAAACCCCCATCCGGACCTACATGTTGTTTCTTGTCCAGTCAGAGGGTCGCTTGCCTCGTCTCCATACATGGCATACACGGTCACAGTGTATTCAGTGTTCGGCGTTAACCCTTCCAGTTCTATATCCGTAACAAGATCAGCCACCTTTACCTGTGGAGAAAGAGGAACAGGTTGTTTCTTGCCACCTCATTGCCAGTGTCAACCCAATCGACACAAGTTGCACAAGCAGGGCTCAGGGTAGGAAGAGATTTCCACAATGCTTGGCTTCAAAGGCTTCAGATTGGGGTGAGATCACCCAAAACTCTTACAGACGACTCTGCAAACTATTTGAAAGCAGCCTTTGAGATCCCAGCTCAACCCCAGTAACGCAGTAATTGTTTCTGACATGCAGACTCCGGGAGAAGGGAGAGTTGGGTATTAAAAGCTGCCCAGTAGGCCTTGGAATACTGAAGCAATTGGGAGAAGTAAGTTAGGAGACACAAGATTGAGCAGCATTTGGGCGAGGTGAGAAAGGAAGGTTGCAGATAAGAGAGGAAGACAAAGTGGACAGTTGACCAGATAGAAAGTTATCAATTCCTGATCATGACAATAGTGTTTATTGCATTAGATGAGTGAGTGAATCCTGCTATGTGTTTGCTGTTGGCCTGTGAATGCAATTTTATAAGCAGACAGCCATTAACAGGAGCAACAAACAATCTGCTCAAGGAACTCAGCGGGCCGAGCAGCATCTATGGGGTGGGGGAGTGGGGGTAGAAAATTGTCGATGTTTCTGGTCGAAACCCTGCATCAGGGCTCCTTGCTAACAATTCCTTTCCTCCCACTGATGTTGCCTGAGGTGCTGAGCTCCTCTCGCAGGTTATTTATTGCTCCAGATTCCGGTAGCTGCCGTCCCTCCTGTTTCCAATCAGGCTGAGTAGTATCTGTGTGGGGGAAAGGAAATGTGGATATTTAGGGTCGAGGCCCCGCATCAGGACAGCCACTGTTAACAGGAGCTAATTTATTCAACTCTACCTCCTTTTCATCGGCTGTGTATCCCCCTGTGAGTGCTGCATAAAGGATCATGTAACCAGAAGCAGATTCAGCAGGTCTCCACTTAACTCTCATGCTGTTGTGGGTCACGTCGTACATGCGCAGGTCTGCAGCTGCGGGAAGTGCCACTGTAAGGAGATAAATAGAGGGACATTCACACCGGATAAGCAGCCTCCCTCCAACCCACTCGCTGTTCAGTGGCTGAGGTAAGCTTCGTCTCTCTCTACTCCCTCTCTCAAACTACACCAGTCTCAGTTCAGACATGTTCAAGTGGCCCTTCAGCCTCATTACGATCCTCAGGGCAAGATCTTGAGTCACACTGCCCCGTAGATGAGAAACCACATCCTGATATCAGTACTGACCAACCCAGCTCGAATATTAGGGGCAAGCCTCAGGAGCTGTACATCACTGTACACAGCCTTGCCCCGTCAATTCTCTCAACTCCTTTCACCAACTCGAAATGCTCAATTAGATCATTCCATAATCCGCTAATCTGAAAATACAAGTCTAGTCTACTTATGCAATTTTCTCAGTTTAATACATCCAGCTCCCAGCAGCTCTATAGTTATAACCCTGATTTATATTACTCATTGCAGCGTAGGCCATCCAAAGTAGGGTAGTGTCCCAACATGCCAGATCCTGTGGCGAACACAATCAACAGCCATTATATTCACAGTCCTCAACTCGAGATAAGTGCGATTCAAAAATTGTTTAGTATTAGTTATTTCCAGTACACAAGTGTAAAGGAGAATGAAATAATGCTTGCTCCTGATTCAATGCAGCACAAAAAAAGCACAAGGAACATAATAATAAAAAAACAATAAATATAAATACATACTTACATATACATAGTTAAATGCATGGCTCAAGGATTGGTATGGGAGAAGTGGGTTTGAATTAATAGGAATCTGGCACCAGCACAGGGGAGGGAGGGAGGGAGGGAGCTGTTCCATTGGGACTGGCTTCACCTGAACTGTGATGGGACCTGGATTCTGGCAAATCGCATAACTAGGGTTATGGAGAGGGCTTTAAACTAAGTAGCAGGGGGTGGGTTCAACAGATTGGAGAAGTATGAATTAAAAAGTGTGGTTAAAGATAAAGTAACAACAAAAGTTAAAGAGAAAAGTAAGGGTGGAGCACAGAAAAGTTAAGTGGATAACAGACAAAGATTACTAGATTTTAAAAGCATAATGAGTGTAAGGGCACTTTATCTGAAAGCCCATAGTATTCATAACAAGGTCAATGAACTTGTGGCACAAATCAATATAAAGGGGTATGATTTAGTGACCATTGCAGAAATGTGGTTGCAGGGTGGAGGGGATTGGGAATTAAATATCCAAGAACATCAGTTAATATGGAAGGGTAGGCAGGAAGGTAAGGGAGGTAGGGCAGCACTCTTAATTAAAGATGAGATCAGGGTGACAGTGAGAGATGATACAAAATCTAAGCAGCAGAATATTGAATCCATCTGGGATGGGATTAGGAATATTAAATGGAAAAAAAAAATCATTGGTGGAAGTTGTCTATCGTCCACTGAATAATAACATTACAGTGGCACAGACAATAAACAGGGAAATATCTGAGGCATGTAAGAATAGAACTGCATTTATTGTGGGGGACTTTAACTTGCACATAGGTCGGGTGAATCAAGTTGGTTGGGACAGTCTGAGGTGAACTTCACAGAATGCATCCATGATGGCTTACTTGAACAGCATGTTACTGAACCTACAAGGGAACGTGTAATCTTGGATCTGGTCCTGTGCAATGAGACTGGTAAAATTAGTGATCTTGTAGTTAGCGATCCTCTTAGAAACCGTGATCACAGTATGACTGAGTTTCTCACACAAATGGAGGGTGCAATAGTTCGGTCTGAAACCAGTGTATTATGCCTAAACAATGGAGACTACAATGGGATGAGCGAAGAGTTGGACAGGGTAGACTGGAAACACAGGCTAAATGGTGGGATTGTTGAGGAACCTTGGAAGACTTTCAACGAGATTTTTCACGGTGCTCAACAAAAGTATATTCCAGTTAAAAGCAAGAACAGTAAGGATGGGAAGAGCCAGCCTTGGATAAATAAGGAAATAAAGGAAGGCATCAAACTAGAAGCTCAAGTAAGCAAAGTCACCAAGAGTAGTGGGAAACTGGAAGATTGGAAGATCTTTAAAAAGCAACAAAGAACCAATAGGTGAGTAATAAAGAAAGGGAAGATAGATTATGAAAATAAACTAGCTCAAAATATGAAAATGGATAGTAAAATTTTTTATAATTATATAAAGTGGAAAAGGGTGGCCAAAGTGAACGTAGGTCCCTTGGAAGACGAGAAGGGGGAATTGATATTGGGTAATAAGTAATGCCTGAGGCTTTGAACAACTATTTTGTGTCAGTCTTCATGGAGGAGGACACATCTAACATGCTGAAGAGAGATGATATGGATACGATGGGAGGTGAGGGTCTTGATACAACAGATATCACTAAAGAAGTAGTGTTGAGCAAACTTGTGGGTCTAAAGATAGACAAGTCCCCTGGTTCTGATGGAATGTCTCCCAGGGTACTGAAAGAAATGGCAGAAGTTACAGTTGAGGCTTTGCTGGTAATTTACCAAAATTCTCTGGACTCTGGGCGGTTCCCTGCAGATTGGAAGAAGGTGAAAGTAACACTGCTGTTCAAAAGAGGATGTAGGCAAGAGGCAGGCAACCATAGGCCAGTTAGTTTAGCATCTGTAGTTGGGAACATGTTTGAAGCTATCATTAAAGAAGAAATAGCAAGGCATCTGGAAAGAAATGATTCATCAGGCAGATATAGTATGGATTCAGCAAAAGCAGATCCTATTTGACAAACTTACTGGAGTTCTTTGAGGATATAATAAGCGCAGTGGATAAAGGGGAACAGATGAACCTTATTTTCTTGGATTTCCAGAAGGCGTTTGATAAGGTGCCACATAAGAGACTTCTCCAGGATGCATAGAGCTGGGGGTGATGTATTAGCATGGATAGAGAATTGGTTAACTAATAGAAAGCAGAGAGTTGGGATACATGGGTGTTTCTCTGGTTGGCAATCAGTGGTGAGCGGTGTGCCACAGGGGTCGGTGCTGGGCCCGCAACTGTTCACAATATACATTAACGATTTGGAAGAGGGAACTAAGCATTGTGTGTCTAAGTTTGCTGATGATATTAAATCGAGTGGAAAAGTAAATTGTGCAGAGGATATGGAGTGTCTGCAAAGAGATATCGATAGGTTAAGTGAGTGGGCAAGGGTCTGGCAGATGGGGTACAATGTTGGTAAATGAGAGGTCTTCCACTTTGGAAGGAAAAATGGAAGAGCAGATTATTATTTAAATAGTAAAAAATTGCAGCGTGCTGCTGTGCAGAGGGATTTGGGAGTGCTTGTGCATGAATCACAAAAGGTTGGTTTGCAGGTGCAGCAGGTTATCAAGAAGGCAAATGGCATGTTGGCCTTCATTGCTGGAAGGATTGAATTTAAAACCAGGGAGGTTATGCTGCAACTGTACAGGGCACTGGTGAGGCCACATCTGGAGTACTGTGTGCAGTTCTGGTCTCCTTACTTGAGGAAGGATATACTGGTGTTGGAGGTGGTGCAGAGGAGATTCACCAGGTTGATTCTTCCAGGGATGAGGTGAAGGGGTTAGACGATGAGGAGCAATTCAGTTGCCTGGGACTGTACTCGCTGGAATTCAGAAGGATAAGAGGATATCTTACAGAAACAGATACAATTATGAAAATGTAACCTAGGTTAATTAATCCAAAGATGCAATGTTAAAAAGCTTCACCTGCGAAGGGATGAAAACGAGCCTTACTGATTTATTTTTAAAAAGAGAATTTGAAAAAAAAAATACCATGCAAGAGCGGAGTGTGGCTGACACAGACACGGACAAGGAGAAAACTGCAGCAACGATCAGAAGCTAAAGACATGAACTGTTAAGAGCAGAATTAGTAGTGAGTATCTTTACCCTTCTAACATGAAAATATCAGTGAAACCCCTGGAGGAGAGACAATAGTGATAAAAGAATTATTGAAGCTACGGCTATAACACGCAGCAGCTGTAATGAGACAACATCGGCAGAGACGAGTGTCAAAGTCCTTACCGTGTGGTCAGGCGTGAGTTCAGTAAAATCATACCAAGGGATTTAGTCAAGTTTTTGTACAAGTTTGTGAACTGACTTTCCATGGATGATCAACTATTTTATGCAAGCCACCCAAGATGAGGAACCAGCGTGGGAACGAAATGTGTAATGATGCAGAAGATTTAATCCAAATTTGATTTTCTGCAGGAACTGATTATTTTTCCAAAGACTTTGATAAGTCACTGAATGAAATTTACTTGGCTTTAAAGTTGTGATGTTGGAGAATTGCCGTGAAAGGAGTTAAACTGTGTATATATAATTTTTGAATTTGAATTTAAACCTGTAGATATACTGCCTGGAACTGAAACTGAAGTTAACTATAATACTTAAGAATAGGAATTATATTTGGTTTTCTAACTAACTCAGGATAAGTAAAAAGGAAAATTTAGTCTGTAAACTTTTAAATAGCGAATAGCACTAGATCTAATTAGTTAGAGAGATTAGAGTAGTAAAGGAATCTCAGTGATTCTAATTAAAAAGTAATTTGCTTTGGTTTGATATCTAAGATTTGGAACCTAAATAGAATTTTGGAATTTTAAACTGTCCTTGCTCATGTAAATATTTTGTACAAATTTTTTTTTTCCTTATAATCAAAACTTATCTCCAGAAGTATGTGGTTTCTAATCACTGCCTCCTTCCGATACCTAGAATCTTCTGATGGCGTACTAGCATCCAGTGTAGTACTCTCTAGTTTGATTTTCTCAAAGAGTGTGGTAACTAGTCACACACGATAAGATCGGTGCTGCACAGGTGTTACAAAGGGGATAGATAAGATAGAGGCAGGAAAGTTGTTTCCACTGGTAGGTGAGACTAGAACTATGGGACATAGCCTCAAAACTCAGGGGAGTCAATTTAGGACTAAGATGAGGAGGAACTGACTTACTCGAAGAGTGATGAATCTGTCCCAATGAAGCAGTGGAGGGTACCTCAGTAAATATATTAAAGACAAGGTTGGATAGATTTTTACATAGTAGGGGAATTGAGGGTTATGGGGAAAAGGCAAGTAGGTGGAGATGAGTCCATGGCCAGGAGGAGGAGCTTAGGAGAAACAATGGCACCCAACGGTGACTCTTTTGCTTACATATTCGGAAACAGCTCTATTTCTATCTTTCATATCTCTATTTTTCCCTTTCAAGGTTCATTTTGAAGACCCTGACCTGGAGTTACATGCTGACTTTGGTTCTTTGTGGAAATGGGACCCACTCTCGGGGTCTCATGACTGGCCATTATTCGATATACCAAGGACGCGGCCTAGAAGATTAGCTCGCCTTCAGAGTTTCGGGATTTCGTGGCTCTGGAGGCGGGCCACTGCAGGAAATCGGCACGTCGGGGGAGACAGAAGATCTTTGGCAATGTGCCCAGAGATCAGCAACGCAATGGACTTTTAACATGGTAATTCAGCGAGTTGCTTGTTATGTCTCCCCTCTTACTGTGAAACGAAGACACCTCTTTTTCCCTTATTAGGGAGAGAGAGAGCCTGTGGCATGTTGAATACTGGGTGAACGAGTAGTCTTTGGGGTACTGCACGTCTGTGTCTTTGCTGATGCTTTGCTGCACGCTTGAGTGCTCGGCGGTGGGTGCTGATGCTTTTTTTTGCTGGTGGGGGAGGGGGGACTGTTACTTTGCTGCTGCTTACGCGTGGGTGGGGAGAGCTTGGGGAGCATTGGGGTTCTAACATTTAACTGTCATTCAATCTTTGGGACACTCCTCTGTTTTCGTGGATGGTTGCGAAGAAAATGCATTTCAGGATGTATATTGTGTACATTTCTCTGACATTAAGTGTACCTTTGAAACCTTTGAGATCAGCCATGATCTTATTCAATAGTGGACCAGGCTTGACAGGCCAGATAGCCTACTCCTACTCCTATTTCTCATGTTCTTATAAGATATATTATAAACATAGATTGATTGCATGTCAGTAAGTGACGCCAGGCAGAGGAATGTCTGTATGTAAAGTGACTGACAGGAAATGATAAAGTAGTGGTGGCCGGGGTGTGGAGAGGTGGGTTAGTGCAGGGGTCCCCAACCCTTTTTTGCACCGCAGACCGGTTTAATATTGACAATATTCTTGTGGTCCATCCAGCGGGGGGGGGAGGGGGCGGGGTGGTCAAGTAGGGTTAAACTCACCTCAACATGTCTTTTACAGTTAGGGTTGCCAACTTTCTCACTCCCAAATAAGGGACAAAAGTAGCAGTCAAATCCCGGGACAGTGTTTACCCCGAGAAAGACTACCATGACCATGAAGCCTTGCGCAGGCACCTGTGTGCGCATGCGCGTACTTGCCGATTATTTTCCACGAATCGGTTTTGACTTAATCTTCCTGACTACACTGTACATACATTATTTCTACTTTATATAGGCTGTGTATTTATCATATCATTAATACACTTACTATATTTTAGTGTTATTTTCGGTTTTATGTGTTATTTGGTATGATTTGGTAGGTTATTTTTTGGGTCTGGGAACGCTCAAAATTTTTTCCCATATAAATTAATGGTAATTGCTTCTTCGCTTTACGCCATTTCAGCATGAAAGGTTTCATAGGAACGCTCTACCTTAGTGGGGGAAATACGGGACAAGGGCAGTCCCGTATAGGACAAAACAATTTAGCCCAATATACGGGATGTCCTGGCAAATACGGGACAGTTGGCAACCCTATGTTCAAGTTCAACAGTGCGTGACAGGGAATGAGGAAAGGTGCAGCTGACTGATATCGTTTCCTCGCGGCCCGGCAGCACATGCTTTGCAGCCCGGTGGTTGGGGACCGCTGGGTTAGTGGGTGGTGGTGTTGATCAGTCTTACTGCTTGGGGAAAGTAACTGTTTTTGAATCTGGTTGTCCTGGTGTGGATGCTACATAGTCTTCTCTCTGACAGTCCATGAGCAGGGTGGGTGAATCCTTCATGATGTTGCTGGCACCTTTCCATCTATACGCTCTCGATGGTGGGTAGGCTGGTGCCAGTGATGCGTCGGGCAGTTCTGGCCACCCATTCCTGTTCTCTGCAGTGCAATTTCTGTACCGTGCAGAGACGCAGCTTGTTAAGTTGTCCTCTACTGCCCATCTGTAGAGTGAAGTGAGTATGGATGTGCAAAGTCCAGCTCTCTTCAGCCTCCTCTGAAAGTAAAGGCATTGGTGAGCTTTCTTGAATGCATATGATGCGTTCTGGGACCATGAGAGGTTGTGTGAGATCATTTCCTTTATCTTGCTGACATTATTTGCCTGCCACCAGGCACTGAGCTTTTGCATCTCCACCCTGCTGGCCAGCTCATCGTTCTTGGTGATGAGCCCCACCATCACCGTGTCATCGACGATGTGATTGCTCGAGTGTTTGGTCATGCAAATACGTGTGAGCAGAGTGTACAGCAGTGGGCTCAGCACACATCCCTGAGGGGGCACCCATGTTGAGGATGATGGAGAGGAAGGAGCGATTATGCATCCTGAGGCCTGTTCGTTAGGAAGTCCAACACCCAGTTGCACAGTGGTGTATTGAGACTGAGGAGCAGGAGTTTGATCACCAAGGTCTGTGGGACAACAGTGTTGAATGCCAAACTGAAATCCAGAAACAGCATTAGCATTCCGACAGAAATGTCCTTCTTTTCGAGGTGTGTCAGGACCAGGAGCAAGACGGATGCTATAACATCTGTCAGAGAGTGGTTCTCTCAGTAAGCACTTTGGTGAGTGTCCAGTGTGGCAACAGGGCAGCTTTTGGTATGTGCCATTATCAACCATTCAAAACATTTCATGCTGGCTGGCATCAGTGCCACTGGGCAGGAGTCATTTAGTTCCGAAGGTGTAGAGTTCTTTGGTACAGGGATGATGGCGGCTGACTTGCAGCATGCGGGGACAGCAGCCTGGATGAGGGAAGGGTTGAAGATGTCTGTGAAGACGTCAGTGAGCTGGTATGCACTCTCCCCGAGTACTCAGGCACCTTATGGGAGATGACTTTCTGCAGAGGCCTTGCCACGCCTGCTGCTGTTACAGACAGTGGCTGCTCACCTGGGAGAGGAGTGATTTTTGTGGCAGACATTGGGCTGCAAGCCTCGAAGCGTGCGTAAAAGTCGTTTAGAGTGTCAGGGAGGGAGGTGTCACTGGCACAGTCGATGATGTTTATCCTTGCACAGTCAGTAAAGGCCCTTAATACCCAGTCGCATACACTGGAAATCGTTATTGGACAGGTGTTCCTGAATTTTGAGGGTTAGGAGGTCTCAACCCTATCGATGCCCAAGATGAGGTTTCTCTTGCCTGTCCTGAGAGCTGCTCAGTCACCAGTCTTGAAGGCACCAACCTGGGCTTTTCGTAGGGAGCGCACCTCAATGTTCAGCTATGGCTTCTGATTGGGCTGTGAGATGGCTGTTCTTGAAGTACTATTGACATGCGCACACTTACTGATGCAGCTGGTGACAGGTGAGGCATAATCCTCGCGATCTCTGTCTTCTCTGGTTGTGACAGCCTCCTTGAACATCTGCCAGTTAGTACATTTAGAACAATCCGGAAATATATAGCCCTGTATAAGTCCATTCTAAACCATCCTCTGGATAGTCCTCTTCACTGGTTTCTCCATTTTCTGCAGCAGTCGGCATGCTGGTGTAAACTTTGTGGAGGTGTTGCCAGGGAAGTCAAGATGAGGTCAGGGGATGGCTTTATAAGTACTGTGTCTGCTTGTATAAACATAATCCAGTTTGTTCGTCCCCCTAGTGGCCATGGTGATGCGTTGGTAGAATTTGGGTAAAATAATCCTGCCAGTTCTATGATCCAGGACTCCTGTAATTATGAAGAGCCTGTCCGGATGCTTGTCTTGTAGAGGGCTGACGATACTGTAAAGCTTTCCCAGTGCGTCCTTCATGTTCGTGCTCTGGGGTGGGGGATGTTCACACCAGTGATGAATGAAACAGTAAACTCCCCGAGCTGGTAATGTTTCTGGCATTTAACTATAAGATGTTCAATTGCCCCAGAACAGTGACTGCTGTCTACACATGAGTTTGTGCTTTGTCAATGTACACACAGATTCCACTTCCTCTGGATTTCCTCAACAGTGAGTCCATTAGTGTCATCCCGTCGAGTCAAAACGCCGAGTCGGTCAAGTTGTTGTTTAGCCACATTTCAGTAAAAGCTAGAAGGTAGCAGTTTCTCATCTCTTTCTGTGCAATCATTCACAGTCTCAGTGAGTCCATTTTAATTTCTAGCGAGCGGACATTGGCCAGGAAAAGTGATGGTTCTGCTGGTATGGTTGGATTAGCTCTCAGCCGAGCTGGTGCCCTCACTCGCCTGCTGCGTTTCTATGTCCTCTCACACTGCCTTTGTTACAAGTTATTACAGATTACTCTCTGGTGCCTGAAAACCATCTAGGATGCAGGGGAAGGAGCTTTTCCTAAGTGATCTGCAGTGATGTGCCAGAGCTACTAGTATTTGATGGAAGGTAAATTGGACAAGATTTTCATTACATATGGTATAGAGTTGGGATTGGATGATGAGTTGGCGAAATCACCTGCATTTCCACTCCAAGTTTCAGCCCTACAGAAATGCCCCCTGACAACTATAAAGCGAGATGTCTACTTTCTGAAACGTATACACCATCGGCATTGGTAGCCGGTTTATTATCGTCTTGTGTACTGAGATATGGCGAAAAGCCTTTGTTTTGCATGCAATCTAGACAGATCACACTATGCAAAATGCTGGAGGAACTCAGCAGGCCAGGCAGCATCTATGGAAAAAAAGTACAGTTGACGTTTTGGGCTGAAACCCTTCGTCAGGACTGGAAGGAAAAGCAGAGGAGTAGATTTGAAAGGTGGGGGAGGAGAGAGAGAGACACCAGGTGATAGGTGAAACCCGGAGGAGGAGGGATGACGTAAAGAGCACAGAAGCTGATTGGTGAAAGAGACAGAAGCCCATAGAAGAAAGAAGAAAGGGTGGGGTAAGCACCAGAGGGAGACGATAGGTGGGCAAGGAGATAACATGAGAGAGGGACAAGGGGATGGGAAATGGTGAAGGGGGGGTGGGGGGAGGCATTACATGCCATCAAGTTGGAGGCTACCCAAACAGAATACAAGGTGTTGTTCCTCTGACCTATGTGTGGCCTCATCACGACAGTGGAGGAGGCCATGGAGGGACATATCAAAATGGGAATGGGAAGCAGAATTAAAATGGGTGGCCATTGGGAGATCCCACCTGTTCTGGCGGACAGAGCGTAGATGCTCGGCAGAGCGGTATCTCAATCTATGTCGGGTCTCACCGATATACAAGAGGCCACACCGGGAGCACTGAACACAGTAGAAGACCCCAACAGACTCACAGATGAAGTGTCGCCTCACCTGGAAGGACTGTTTGGGGCCCTGAATGGTAGTGAGGGAGGAGGTGTAGAAGCAGGTGAAGCATTTGTTCTGCTTGCAAGGATAAGTGTCAGGAGGGAGATCAGATCAGTGGGGAGGGATGAATGGACAAGGGAGTCGCATAGGGCGAAATCCCTGTGCAAAGCAGAAAGTGGGGGGAGGGGAAGATGTGTTTGGTGGTGGGATCCAATTGAGGGGGCGGAAATTTCGGAGAATTATGTGTTGGACACGGAGGCTGGTGGGGTGGTAGGTGAGGACAAAAGGAACCTTATCCCTGGTAGGGTGGAGGGAGGATGGGGTAAGATCAGACGTGTGTGAAGTGGAGGAGATGCGGTTGAGGACAGCGTTGATGGTGGAGGAAGGGAAGCCCCTTTCTTTGAAAAAGGAGGACATCTCCTTCGTTCTAAAATGAAAAGCCTCATCCTGAGAGTGGCTGCAACGGCGACGGAGGAATTGAGAGAAGGGGATGGTGTTTTTACAAGTAGCAGGGTGAGACGACGTATAGTTCAGGTAGCTGTGAGAGTCCGTTGATTTATAATAGACATCAGTGACAAGCTGTTTCTGGAGATCGAGACAGTGAGATTGAGAAAGGGAAGGGAAGCATTGGAAATGGACTAGGTGAATTTGAGGGCCGGGTGGAAGCTGGAGGCTTCTTTTGTTTGTGGTTTGTTTACGACTGTGCACTCTTGTTTGTGATTTCATGCTATACATCTTGCATTAAGGTAGTAAAATGTCAGTCTTCTGTATGTTCTTCTATCTGACAGGAGAGGGGAGAAGGGAGAACACCCAGGGCTGGAGGCATCCTAGACTATGCTGGCGGCTTTCCTGAGGCAGCTGGAAATGAAGATGGAGTCCATGTAGTGATGACTGGTTTGTGAGATGGACTGGGCTGCGTTCACAATTCTCTGCAATTATTTTCAGACTTGGGCAGAGTGGCAGCAATACCACACTGAGATGCATCGGACAGGCTGCTTTCTAGAATGCACCTGGAATAATGGGCGAGGGTCACTGGGGACGTCCTTCGCTTTCTGAGCATGTAGAAGTGTTACTGTGCTTTCTTGGCCTTAGCATCCATGAGGCTGGACCAGGTTCTATTTTTGGTGACTGGGGAAACCTATCAGCTAACCTATGCACAGCAAGCTCCCACAAGTAGCAATATGATACTGACCAGATTATCAGACTTGACAATATTGCTCCAAAGGGTAAGTGTAGCCAGGACACCATTGGGAAGTTCCTTGCACCTCTTCCACTAGACAGTAAAGTACTCCTGCAATGGTACACATGGTGTGTGGCCAAGTGGTTAGGGCGTTGGGCTCATGATCTGAAGGTCGTGGGTTCAAGTCTCAGCCAAGGCACTTAACCACACACTGCCCCAGTCTACCCAGCTGAAAATGGGGTTAACCTCGCAATAGACTGGCATCCTATCCAGGGGAAAGTCTTGTACTCTCAGTCGCTTCACCGGCCTGATGGGCCACAAGGCTCGGGACAAATTTTAACCCTGGTACACAGGGACTGTCAGCCCCAACTATGCATTAAAGTGACTACAGTGGGATTCGAGCCGAGATTCAGTGCCAAGATCATATTACCTTGTTATGTTTAGAATAGTGCCTCAGTCATGTCAAGTACACTGCCAACTGCCTCTACATATAATAATAAAGAAAGCTTGAAAATAGCTTACTTTAAGGAAAAAGCCAATTGGAAACAGTAAAGAGACAATTCCCGGTGACATTGACAGCAATTCCATTTGCCAATGGCACTGGCTCTGGCTCCCAGTTGCAAACCGGCATCATGCTTTGTAAGGCTACCATGCAATTTAGGTTTACACTGGTTAAATGGAAAACATTCCAGTTAGCTGCATTTATCTAGTTAATCCATTTAACTTGTTTAGAGGGCACGCGCTATAAGGAGAAGACGGACAAACCTGAATAGGTTTCTGTGGAGGGGAAACCTGACAGAGGTTCATAAAATGATGAGAGGCAGGGTTAGGGTAGAAAGTCAGAATCTTTCCCTCGGGATGGAAACGTCAAAGATACAAGAACATGTATTGAAGATGAGAGGGGAATACTTTAAGGAGATATACAGGGCAAGTTTTTAAAACAGATAGAGGTGGGTGACTGTCAGGGGAGGTGGTAGAACCAGACGCAAAGGTGGCCTCTCAGACACTTTTAGACAGACACGGGAATGTGCAGGGGATGGAGGCATATGGATCGGAAGCAGGCAGAAGAGATCTAGTTTAATTTAGTGCTATGCTTGGCACGGACATAATGGCCCAATTCATGTGCTGTACTGTTCTATGTATAGTGTTCAATCATGAATTTATCCTTTAAAATGTCTGTACAAGCTAATCAGTCAGAGGGAGGAGAAGGCAATTCAGCCCTTTTCAAATGTGATGGTAGCCTCAGCTCCATATTCCTACCCACCTTCAATCCATTGCGTATCAAGATGCAATCTAGTTTTGCCATTGAAGTATTCAAACACTCTGCTTCCACAGCCATTTGAGAGAAAAAAATTCCAAAGACCCACAACCCTTGCCTAATCTCAGTCTAAATTTATTCAGTGAGCCTGGTTCTAGATCCTCCCAGAAAACTAAGTCTGCTTTCCATATCCACAATGATCTTACAGCTGTCAGGTTTATAGATTAACATCAATGAACTTGACCTTAAACCAAATCTGGGACTGCCATGTAGTCTAATTTTGTAAACAATGAATAATCTTCTGTCCAATGCTACAAAGCATTATTGATGAATTACTGTGTGAGTTGTTTCAGACTTTTATAGGAATAGGCTCTGCCAAAACCTTTGTCTCCAGTAAGACCCTTCTTTCCACTGGCTGACCTTTATTACAAAAAAAAGTTTTCAGCACTGTTCCTGCATTCCATGCATAATCATAACTGTTTCTCAATCCCAGATATTTAAAGTTGCAAATGTCAGAGTTGATATTTACGTATGTTACCGACTTGCCTCAGATGTAGAGATTATATCATGAGATCTCGACCTCCCACCATTCTCAGCTGCCTAAATACTCCTTGAGCATTTCCAATCTTTCCCTTGCCAAAGCCATCAGCCATTTCCCCCCCCAGATCAGAGCAATAGGCAATAGACAATACCCACCAAAGAATCCAGAGAATTGGCCAGGAGACATACAAAAGCAGTGACCAGGAGACCAATCTTTAATTCCTGGAGACTCCAAGAGGGTTGGCAGTTCTCATAATTGGAGAAAATCTTTTTTTTGCATGCCATCCAGACAGATCATTCCAAACACGTGTAAAGAAGTAGCAAAAAATTAAAACAGGATGAAGAATATAGAGTCACAATTACAGAGAAAGTAGACAAATAAAATGTAACAACCATGATGAGGCAGAATGAGAGATTAAGAGTTCACCTCTACCATACATGGAGCTGTTCAAGTCTCAACACAGCAGGATAGACATTGTCCTCGAGCCTGAACATAGAACATAGAATAGTACAGCACAGTACAGGCCCTTCAGCCCACAATGTTGTGCCGACCCTCAAACCCTGCCTCCCATATAAGCCCCCACCTTAAATTCCTCCATATACCTGTCTAGTAGTCTCTTAAACTTCACTAGTGTATCTGCCTCCACCACTGACTCAGGCAGTGCAAAAACCTTCCTCTAATATCCCCCTTGAACTTCCCACCCCTTACTTTAAAGCCATGTCCTCTTGTATTGAGCAATGGTGCCCTGGGGAAGAGGCGCTGGCTATCCACTCTATCTATTCCTCTTATTATCTTGTACACCTCTATCATGTCTCCTCTCATCCTCCTTCTCTCCAAAGAGTAAAGCCCTAGCTCCCTTAATCTCTGATCATAATGCATACTTTCTAAACCAGGCAGCATCCTGGTAAATCTCCTCTGTAACCTTTCCAATGCTTCCACATCCTTCCTATAGTGAGGCGACCAGAACCGGACACAGTACTCCAAGTGTGGCCTAACCAGAGTTTTACAGAGCTGCATCATTACATCGCGACTCTTAAACTCTATCCCTCGGCTTATGATAGCTAACACCCCATAAGCTTTCTTAACTACCCTATCCACCTGTGAGGCAACTTTCAGGGATTTGTGGACATGTATCCCGAGATCCCTCTGCTCCTCCACACTACCAAGTATCCTGCCATTTACTTTGTACTCTGCCTTGGAGTTTGTCCTTCCAAAGTGTACCACCTCACACTTCTCTGGGTTGAACTCCATCTGCCACTTCTCAGCCCACTCCTGCATCCTATCAATGTCTCTCTGCAATTTTTGACAATCCTCTACACTATCTACAACACCACCAACCTTTGTATCGTCTGCAAACTTGCCAACCCACCCTTCTACCCCAACATCCAGGTCGTTAATAAAAATCACGAAAAGTAGAGATCCCAGAAGAAATCCTTATGGGACACCACTAGTCACAATCCTCCAAACTGAATGTACTCCCTCCACCACCACCCTCTGCCTTCTGCAGGCAAGCCAATTCTGAATCCACCTGGCCAAACTTCCCTGGATCCCATGCCTTCTAACTTTCTGAATAAGCCTACCGTGTGGAACCTTGTCAAATGCCTTACTAAAATCCATATAGATCACATCCACTGCACCACCCCCATCTATATGCCTAGTGACCTCCTCAAAGAACTCTATCAGGCTTATTAGACATGATCTGCCCTTCACAAAGCCATGCTGACTGTCCCTGATCAGACCATGATTCTCTAAATACCTATAGATCCTATCTCTAAGAATCTTTTCCAACAGCTTTCCCACCACAGACGTAAGACTCACTGGTCTATAATTACCCGGACTATCCCTACTACCTTTTTTGAACAAGGGGACAACATTCACCTCCCTCCAATCCTCTGATACCATTCCCGTGGACAACAAGGACATAAAGATCCTAGCCAGAGGCTCAGCAATCTCTTCTCTCGCCTCATGGAGCAGCCTGGGGAATATTCCGTCAGGCCCCGGCGACTTATCTGTCCTAACGTATTTTAACAACTCCAACACCTCCTCTCCCTTAATATCAACATGCTCCAGAACATCAGCCTCACTCATATTGTCCTCATCATCATCAAGTTCCCCCTCATTGGTGAATACCGAAGAGAAGTATTCATTGAGGACCTCGCTCACTTCCACAGCCTCCAGGCACATCTTCCCACCTTTATCTCTAATCGGTCCTACCTTCACTCCTGTCATCCTTTTTTTCTTCACGTAATTGAAGAATGCCTTGGGGTTTTCCTTTACCCTACTTGCCAAGGCCTTCTCATGCCCCCTTCTTGCTCTTCTCAGCCCCTTCTTAAGCTCCTTTCTTGCTTCCCTATATTCCTCAATAGACCCATCTGATCCTTGCTTCCTAAACCTCATGTATGCTGCCTTCTTCCTCCTGACTAGATCTTCCACCTCACTTGTCACCCATGGTTCCTTCACCCTACCATTCTTTATCTTCTTCACTGGGACAAATTTATCCCTAACATCCCGCAAGAGATCTCTAAACATCGACCACATGTCCATAGTACATTTCCCTGCAAAAACATCACCCCAATTCACACCCGCAAGTTCTAACCTTATAGCCTCATAATTTGCCCTTCCCCAATTAAAAATTTTCCTTTCTCTGATTCTATCCTTTTCCATGATAATGCTAAAGGCCAGGAAGCAGTGGTCACTGTCCCCCTGATGCTCACCCACTGAGAGATCAGTGACCTGACCCAGTTTATTACCTAGTACTAGATCTAGTATGGCATTCCCCCTGGTCGGCCTGTCCACATACTGTGACAGGAATCCGTCCTGGACACACTTAACAAACTCTGCCCCATCTAAACCCTTGGAACTAATCAGGTTCCAATCAATATTAGGGAAGTTAAAGTCACCTATGATAACAACCCTGTTATTTTTGCATCTTTCCAAAACCTGCCTCCCAATCTGTATCTCTGCTGCTACCAGGGGGCCTATAGAATACCCCCGATAGAGTAACTGCTCCCTTCCTGTTCCTGACTTCCACCCATATGGACTCAAAAGAGGATCCTGCTACATTACCCACCCTTTCTGTAGCTGTAATAGTATCCCTGGCCAGTAGTGCCAACCCTCCTCCCCTTTTTCTGCCCTCTCTATCCCTTTTAAAGCACTGAAATCCAGTGAGAATCCATTCCTGCCCTGGTGCCAGCCAAGTCTCTGTAATGGCCACTACATCATAATTCCATGTATGTATCCAAGCTCTCAGTTCATCACCTTTGTTCCTGATGCTTCTTGCATTGAGGTACACACATTTCAGCCCTTCTACCTTACTGTCTTTACACCGTTTATTCTGCTTCTCTTTCCTCAAAGCCTCTCTATATGTTAGATCTGGCTTTACTCCATGCACTTCTTTCACTGCTCTATCGCTCTGGGTCCCATCCCCCTTGCAAATTAGTTTAAACCCTCCCGAACCACGCTAGCAAACCTACCTGCAAGGATATTGCTCCCCCTCGAGTTCAGGTGCAACCCATCCAATCTGTACAGGTCCCACCTTCCCCAGAAGAGATCCCAATGATCCAAAAATCCAAAACCCTGCTCCCTGCACCAACTCCTCAGCCACGCATTCAACTGCCATCTCCTCCAATTCTTACCATCACTGTCACGTAGCACTGGTAGCAATCCTGAGAACACCACCCTTGAGGTCCTGTTCTTCAGCCTTCTGCCTAGTTCCCGAAACTCACACTTCAGGACCTCATCCCTCTTCCTGCCTATGTTGTTGGTCCCAACATGTATCACGACTTCTGGTTGCTTTCTCTCTCGTACGAGGATGTCGTGCACCCGGTCAGAGACATCCCGGACCCTGGCACCCGGGAGGCAACAAACCATGCGGGTGTCCTTCTCACATCCACAAAACCTCCTGTCTGCTCCCCTGACTATAGAGTCTCCAATGACAACAGCTCTCCTCTTCTCCCACAGCTCTCCCACCCTTCTGCACCACAGGGTCAGACTCAGTGCCAGAGGCCTTGCCACCATGGCTCACACCTGGTCGGCCGTCCCCGCCAACAGTATCCAGAATGGTAAACTTATTATTCAGGGGAATGGCTACAGGGGTGCTCTGCACTACCTGTCTGCTCACCTTCGGTTTCCCCCGTCTGACTGTCACCCAATGACCTGCTTCCGACAGCCTAGGTGTGACTACCTCCCTGTAGCTCTCATCTATGACTGCCTCATTCTCCCTTATGAGTCAAAGGTCATCCAGCTGCTGCTCCAGATTCCTGACACGGTCTTCCAGATCGCCCAGCCGTATGCACTTCTGACAGATGTGACTCTGCGGGAGAGAGGAGTTCCCCCAAGACTGCCACATCTCACATGAGAGGCACATCACCATCTCAGGAGACATTGTAAAAACTAACTGGGAACAAGCTCGTCCTCTGCCTCTTCTCGTCGAAGCCTCTCGAGTCAAAGCCTCAAAGCTCCACTCCTTCACTGGCCCACTCACGCACAGGCCGCTTCGCTTGAGCTATCCCTCTATTTATCTGTTTGAGCTTTTCAAAATGTTTGGTCACCTGACTTCGACTGCCCAATCAGCTGCTTTCTGCTGAGTCTGAGCTATTCAAATCTCGATTGTCTAATCAATGGCTTTCTGCTGATCTATTCAAATCTTGATTGACTTGATTGCACAGACCAACTGCCAAAACTGCCAGAATCTCTCGAGTCAATGCCTCAAAGCTCCACTCCTTCATTGGCCCACTCACGCACTAGCCGCTTTCCTGGTCCTGGTGGTACTCAAGCTATTTTGTACGTTTTGCCTGGTGAAGGGGGTGAGAAGAGAGAATGGCCAGGTGGTAGGGCTCTTTGATTATGTCGGTGGCTTCCTCGAGGCAGCGGGAAGTGTAGAAGGAGTCACTGGAGGAGAGGCCAGTTTTCAGGAAGGTCTGGCTCTGGCTTTAATGAGGAGTTGAAGCTTAGCCATGTGATACCTACGTGTAGTTGCTGCGCCTCGAAGACCTTCACTTGCAGCCTTAGTGTAAACGGCAAACACTGCGATCTGATACTCCGTCAGGGACATCAGATTCTGGAGGACAGCAGTAGACTCTGTCCCATCCACAACCACCTAGAAGTGAAAGAGAAAGAGAGACGCATGCATTTTATCTGTGCCACCATAATATCATTCCTGTATTCCTACGCCATGACCATCCGATTCCTCACACTGAGACATACAGAAGTATTATGGGGCTTGATAAGGTGTATGCAGCACTGTAAAGCTCAGTCAGAGCTGCTGCGTTACAAATGAAGCAACCCAGGTTCAACCTGACCTCTGGCACTGTCTGTGTGGAGTTTGCATGCTCACCTCGTCACCCTGTGGCTTTTCCCCTGGTGTTCCAGTTTCCCCCGCAGTCCAAAGACATGTGGGTTGTTGGGCTAATTGGCAGCTACAAATTGCCCCTGGTGTGCAAACGAGTGGTGAAACATCCCTACTTTCTTTGAACAAGGATAATATTTAATAAGACCCCTTGCAAGTGGAACTAGGTACAAGCTATATCCAATATGGAACGTAGAACATAAAACAGTAAAGCATAGCATAGGCCTTTTGGTCCACAGTGTTGTGCCAATCAGTACAGACCTACTCTACAATCAATCTCACCCTTTCCTACCTCCTACATAGCCCAGAGCCCAGCATGAATCATGAACAACTTAGATTTACATAGAAACAAGGTACCCCAAAGCAGAGCAATACAGTCAAAGAACAAAATCAAACCAGAATCAGTTCAGAATACATTTACAAATTTGATTGAAATTACTTAAAGAAATTATAGAAACTATTGTTGTATTCACTGCAGCCTAGACTTACAAAGGGAATTTGACGGCAGTCTTCAAAGCATTAAGGGAAAATCAGTGGAACAGGTGGGAGAGCAGGACTGGAGAACTGCATCTCAGAATTAGAACTAGGCCCTACAGTTACACAGAGCCTGGTAAATTGGCTCAGGCACCCAGCAGTTGTTTATGGGACACTGGCCTGAAAGACCTCATCAGGTTCAGGGGCCATTACCTGCTCCTGCCTGATATTGGATTCTGACCCATGGTAACCTTCCCAGAATAAATGAGAGTTAAACTAGCAGCCATTAAAAGCCTGCTATCAGCAGCTGCCTCCATACTCTGACAGGCTGGACAAACCTGGGCTGCTTTCTCTGGAGCAGCAGAAGCTGAGGGCAGATCTGATAGAGGTTTGTAATATCACAAGAGGTGGTGAAGCAGCTAGTATCTGACAGTGGAGGGTGTACATTTAATGTCCAACAGTGGAGGGCGTGCATTTAATATCCGACAGTGGAGGGTAAGCATTTAATATCTGACACTGGAGGGCGTGCACTTCATGTCTGACACTGGAGGGTGTGCACTTCATGTCTGACACTGGAGGGCATGCATTTAATGTCTGACAGTGGAGGGGGTGCATTTAATATCTGACAGTGGAGGGGGTGCATTTAATATCTGACAGTGGAGGGTAAACATTTAGGTGAGAGGGGTAAATTCAAAGGGGAAGTGAAGGGGAAGTTCTTTTTTAAGAGTGGTGGGTGCCTGGAATGCACTGCCAGGAATAGTGGTAGAAGCAAATATGAGACTCTTAGAAATGCACTGAAATGTGCAGAGAATGAAGGAATGTGGATATCATATAGACAAAAGGGATAGTTATGGTTTAATTACTAATTTAGTAAGTTTGACATATCATCATGGGCATTCCTCTGCTGTACCGTTCCATGTTCCATGTTCTAACACAAAATGTACTTTATAGGCGTGCTCAACCCAACGTGTATAACCACACTAATATAGTTAGGCATATTATAATTTCTGATCAACACTACTGCCCTATTTTTCAAACACCTCCCGCTCTGATCTACTGTATCATATATACCCCTGGATACAGCTCCTCTACCTGTACTTATCTCACTGTGTCTCTGATTATGTCTTCTGTATTTTAATCTCTTGCTCACCATCCTGCAACTCCTTTCCTCTCACTGCATCACTACTTAATACCCACTTTATCTTAAACATTTGCTAGTTCTGGCAATAGATTGAGCTGAATTGTTAACTCTGCTTCTCTCTCCCCTGATGCCGCCTGACGTGCTCAGTGTTTACAGCTCTTTCTGATTGTGTTTCTGTTCAACAGCATCTGCAGTATTTTGCTTCTTTAATATCTTCTGTACCACCTCAAAGTTAGGAGTTTGCAGTTGAAGTACCTCTTCTGGCTGACCTGTGGTGGAGTAATAGACTACGCGATATTTCTCCACGTTCCCTGGTGCATGTGACCAGCTGACACGGAAACTCCGAGCAGTGATATCAGTGATGATGAGGTCCGTGGGTGCCTCTGGGGCTGAAGTCACGCTTCCCGTTGCTTCTAAGGACAGTGAGATTAACAAAGGCATTTCTATAGCACTTTACACATCTGCAAGACATCCCAAACCCTTCATATAATAATCAATGCCCACTTCACTGCAGGAGCCCATATACAGCAACCTGATAATAAGCAGCCAGTCTGAATTCTGTGATGATGTGGGATTAAACTGCACAGACTACTAGGGTTAACTAGGGTCCAGATGAAGTATCTTGGCCCGAGACGTCGACTATACATTCTTTTCTATAGATGCTGCCTGCCATGGTGAGTTCCTCCAAAAATCTGCTTGTTACTAGGGGCAACAGACTTGCTTTTCAAAATGTTAAGAGAGCTGGCACACGAGTGGTGAAAGTTTATTTAACAAGACCTTCATTAAATACATTTTGGAATTGGGGTTGGATAGTTGCTTTAATTTGAAGAGATCAGCTTGCTTTTCCACGTCAGATTTCACCTCATAGAACCCTAGCTACCAGCTCTACAGCCAGCTGCTTACTAAAGACATGCAGACATACTTTACCAGTTCAGCCAAGATATGGTTATCTCGGTAGTCCCGCCCTCTCTATGTAGTGTATTACTCCCAACTGAAGCCCAAGTCTCTGTAGTAGGGCGTGAACCCTCACCAATGACACTACTGTCGGTGGGTGGCTCGCGGGTGCTGATCAGTCGCGTACGGGGGAGAGATTGGGCTCCTGGTTGAAGTGGTACTGCAACCAATCACTCAGCATCAGTAAAACTAAAGAGCTGATTGTTCACTTCAGAAGGGGAAAGTGGGAAAATATGCAGCGATTTTCGGGGGGGAAGGGGGAAATCGGTGGTGGAGAGAATCAACAGCTTTAAAATCCTGGGCATTAACATATCAGATGGCACACCAGTGTCTTCACCTTCACAGAAGTTTAAGGAGGCTTGGCATGTCAATGAGCACTCAGACAAACTTCTACAGATGTATTGTTGAAAGAATCCTGGTAGGTTGCATCATGACTCCTGAGGTAGTGCGGATGCTGGGAATCTAGAGCATTACACCCAATGTGCTGGAGGAGCTCAGCAGGTCAGGCAGCATCTTTGAATGGGAATAAATAGCTGACGTTTTCGGCCGAGACCTCTCATCATGATCTGGTAGGGCAATTCAAATCAGAATTGTCAATTAAATAGTGACAAAATTCAAAGCTCAAAGTAAAATTTATTATCAGAGTACATACTTGTCACCACATACAACCCTGAGATTCTTTTTCCCGCTGGCATACCCAGCAAATCTATAGAATAGTAACTGTAAACAGGATCAATGAACAACAAACTATGCAAATGCAAATATAAATGAATAGTAATAAATAATGAGAGCATGAAATAACAAAATAAAGAGCCCTTAAAGTGAGATTACAGGTTGAGGGAACATCAGAAATATAATGAACGTTCAAGAGCCTGACGGTTGTGGGGTAGTAACTGTTCTCAAATCTGGTGGTGTGAGTCCTGATGCACTTGTACCTTCTACCTGTTGGCAGCAGCGAGAAAAGAGCACGTCCTTGGTCAGGATCTTTGATGGTGAATGCTGCCTTTCATATAGATGTGCTCAATGGCTTTACCCATGACGTACTGGGCTGAATCATTTGCCTTTTGTAGGATTTTCTGCTCAAAGGCATTGGTGTTCCCATACCAGGCCGTAACGCAGCCAGTCAGCACGCTCTCCACCACACATCTGTAGAAGGTTGTCAAGGCTTTCGATGACATGCCAAATCTCTGCAGACTCCTTAGGAAGTAGAGGCGCTGTGTGCTTTCTTTGTAATTGCATATATTTGACATTTATATGATGAGTGCGGGAACAAATTCCTTGTTCAGCCCAAGAAAAGTACAGACTGAGTGTGAGGGGGGCGATACCTGCTGTGCACTATTTTCATCAGCATCTAGAATGTTCCCCTCAGCCCTTTGCAACATTTACATCAGCGACAGAGATAAATTTCTTTTTAACAAAGCCGTCAGTGTAAGGGAGTGAGAAAGGAATCAGTGGGTTCCTACCCACAAACTTAAAACTGTGGATAAGATGCAGACAGAGGGAGAGAAGGAAAGAAAGAGGCGGACATTAAACAGAAAGAATGAGAGAAATACACTTTCTTTCATGCAAAACTCACATCAAATAGATGGTTACAGTCACTGAAACTTACAAAAAAATGGAAAGTGAACTTTTTAAAATTAACATTGGTAAATCGGTTTATTATTGAAGTGCAGTGAAAACTTTTGTTTTGCATGCCATCCAGACAGACTCATTACAACAGCACATTGAAGTAAAACAAGAGAAACACAGAATGCAGAATAAAGTGTTACAGTTACAGGGAACGTGCCATATAGGCAGACAGCAAGGTGCAAGGCCATGATGATATAAACTGTGAGTCCAAGAGTCTATTTTATTGTACCAGGCGACCATTCGATCGTCTTGTAACGTCAGGATGGAAGCTGTCCTGGATGCATGTACTTCCAAGCTGTTGTACCTCCTACCCAAGGGAAATGAAGAGAATTTCTGGGGCAGGCAGGGTCTTTGATTATGTACATTCAGCCAATTGATCATTGATTGTCCAGCCAACATTGCAATTATTACCATTGGGGCAGAACACTATTACACTGAGGCAGAACACAGATAAACAGTTCCATACCCTTTATCTCTTTATCCTGTTCTTCCACGCGTGCACACACCGTCTTTGTGAGGCTTTCAATGATCGTGTTCATGATGTTGAAGTCAGCCACGTTGTAAACGTGTGTCTCGTCAGGCTCGGAGGCTATTGCCTTCAGCTCGTTTGCGTCTGCGTTTTTCACACCTATTTTGCAATGGAGACAGTGAAACAAAGCAGTGACATTACAACCCAGCGACATTAACAATGCAGCGAGACCTGCAAAGGCCACATTTTCAAAAGCATCCTTCCATGTGCTATAAATAGTTCTCAATCAAATGGGGAATTATCAACCCAGTAATGATCAAGATGGGCAAAGAGGCTCTTTCTGTTACGTGTCTCCATCACTCTAAATATCCATATCAGCAGGAAAATCTTTGTGCCTGGAATAACACCACACGAGCAGCTGGCCCACAGCTGGAAGGGTTTCCCAGATAGTCCCTCAGGACCGGGGAAGGCTGCCTTCCACTCCTGTTCTGTGATGAGTCCAAAGTGGGACCCATGGTCTCTGGAAGTGGCTGATGGGATGGGGAGATGAGCTGTTTAGGATGACGTGCACCGTCTCTGGAAGTGGCTGATGGGATGGGGAGATGGGCTGTTTAGGATGACGTGCACGGTCTCTGGAGGTGGCTGATGGGATGGGGAGATGGGCTGTTTAGGATGACGTGCATGGTCTCTGGAGGTGGCTGATGGGATGGGGAGATGGGCTGTTTAGGATGACGTGCAAGGTCTCTGGAAGTGGCTGATGGGATGGGGAGATGGGCTGTTTAGGATGACGTGCACGGTCTCTGGAGGTGGCTGATGGGATGGGGAGATGGGCTGTTTAGGATGACGTGCAAGGTCTCTGGAAGTGGCTGATGGGATGGGGAGATGGGCTGTTTAGGATGACGTGCACAGTCTCTGGAGGTGGCTGATGGGATGGGGAGATGGGCTGTTTAGGATGACGTGCACGGCTGAAGCAAAGCCTTCAGTCCTCCCACTGTGCCGATCCAAGGTTCTCTCCGACTTCCAAGGAATTCCTCTATGCTGTGCAGTCACAGGCCAGGCATTCAGGAAATGCTGAGGATGTTGCCTTACTTCTGAGGGATTCTGCTGCACGGCGTACAAAGAGCTCTCCTGAGCCTTTTAGAAATCCACCTACTTTTTGACCGAGTCTGCTTACGCAGGACTCACTAACACACAAATTACAGTGCTGAATAAACCCCTGGGAGAAGCCCGCCAGCCCACTTCAACCTGATGTATGGAAAAAATCACCAGCAATTGCACAGGTCACACCCTGCCAGAGAAAGGAGGGACCCGCAGCAACCTACCTATGGCAAAGAGCTCGATGCCCGCATCCCGTAAGCTTTTAGCCGGCGGGAAAACATCATCCTGCGATTTGCCATCTGTGATCAAGATCCCAATCTTCGGCACTCCGGCTCTGGATCCAGCCTCGGGTTTAAAACTATTCTCCTGGATGTAAGTTAGAGCGAGGCCTAAAAGCAGGTGCAAAGAGACAAGTTAGAATGGCGGTACAAGGGGCAACCCGGAGGTACAAGGGCCTGCACATGCTATTATCTGGATATTAGAGGAACATATCTACTCAGTTCCTGTCAATCTTTCAGGCAACCTAACAGACAGTTAGACTTGAGTCCAGATGAAGGGGCTTGACCCGAATCATTGTCCATTTCCCTCTACAGATGCTGCCAGACCCATTGACTTTGTCCAGCATCATACTTTTACATCTTGTAATCCTGTGCAGAAGAGTGTGAGGAATTCTACCTCCACACACATTTCTATCTCAATTTCAATTGAGCCGCACCTCAGTTTCTATCCCTAATGACACCAGTCCAGGACACACATCAGAAATGATCATACCAGGTTAGGCAAATAGGAGGAAATCTGCAGATGCTGGAAGTTCAAGTAACACACACAAAAAATTGCTGGTGAACGCAGCAGGCCAGGCAGCATCTATAGAAAGAGGTACAGTCGACGTTTTGGGCCAAGACGTCTCAGCCCGAAACGTCGACTGTACCTCTTCCTATTGATGCTGCCTGGCCTGCCACGTTCACCAGCATTTTTTGTGTGTGATACCAGGTTCGGGAATGTATAGAGCTGCCTGTTCCCACAACAAATGAACGTTTAAAAAAAAGGAGCAGGATTAGGCCACTCAGCCTCTCAAACCTGCCCCGCTATTCAATATGATCATGGCTGATCTGCCCTAGGCCTCAAGATCCTCTCTCTGCCAGCTCCACATGACCCACAATTTCCCAATGTTTCAAAATTTATCTGCTTCCTCCTTCAGTGCCTCCAATGATCCAGCTTCCAAAACCCTCCAGGGCTGGACTTTCCAGAGAGTCACCACAATGTTTAATACAGTTACCAAAGAGCCTAAGCAACAGCTCGACCTCACCTGGCTCACCTTGGTTTCCATGGTAACTAATTTGGAGATGGAGGAGGAGGAGCTCATTCGAGCCTTTCAGCCTGTTCCATCATCAGGGATTATTTGTTTCTGAGATATGAACTTCACTCCCAAGACCAACCTTAATTGTTCAAGCCTAATACCCCCTGAATTATTAGGAGCCTTTGCCATGGATCTGGAGCTACATACAAGGCAGACAATGTTAAGGGAGCAGACTTTCTCTCCCTGGAAGGACATCAGTGAATGAGAGAAGTTTTTACGATAATCAGACAGGTCATGGTCAGCCTTACCATGACCAACTTCTATTCAAACCCAGATTCAATAAACCAAATGTGATTTTCATGGGCTGCTGCTGTGGGCTTTGATCTCACATCTCCAGATCAATGATCTAGTGCTCTGGGTCACTAATACCTCAACACCGTGCTGTAACTTAGCCTATCAGTAATTTGAGCTTCGGACACAGGAGGCAATGGGACAGATGAACAAAAACTCGATCAGCCATGCGATTTTGGAAACATAGTGAATTAGAGAAAGAGGTCTAGGATAGAAATTCCAGGGTTTAGGACACAGTGCTTGTAGACTCGTTCACAAAGGCTGGAGTGCAGGAGATGAGGAAGTGCAAGAGCAACTGACACCAGACTGGTGCGCACTGTCTGCATCAGCCTGGTTTTGTGTTTGGGTTCTGAAATGAATCCAGACAAAGGACCGCAGACCCAACGCCCTGACAGATGACTGTTCCTCCCTCCAATGACGCTGTCTGACCTACTGAGTATCTGCAGCACCTTCTGTCTTTGTTCCAGATTTCCAGCATCTGCAGTTTTTTTATTGACCTACAAGGTTATGTTGGAACCAATTCACAGAACAAGGCACAGACGCCAGCCCTACAGTAACATGCTGGTTACCATCAGCACATGAGTAAATTGAATGGAAATAGCAGAACACCCACTCGTTTCCTTGTGCATCTTTCCAAAATTCTCTTCACAGAACAGCTTGTGACTGTGGGATGCAAATGTCTCACAAACTCCAGGCGTCATTTCACTCAACTCTCTCTTTGTCCATAATAAAACAGCCCTCTGACTTCTCCCTAAGTTCATCACAATAGAAAGCCTTGGATTTCTATGGCACCTTTCACAACTTACAGAACAAAGCATAGGGTAATACAGTACAGAAACAGGCCCGTCAGCACACAGTGTTGTGCTGAACATGGTGCCAAATTAAATAAAATCCTTTCTAAGACCATAAGACATAGGAGCAGAATTAGGCCATTTGAAATTGGGTCTGCTCCACCATTCAATCATGGCTGATCCTTTTTTCCCTTCCTCAACCCCACTACCTAGCCTTCTTCCCCATAACCTCTGATGCCGTGGCCAATCAAGAACCTATCAATCCCTGCCTTAAATACACCCAATGACCTGGCCTTCACAGTTGCCTGTGGTAACAAATTCCACAAATTCACCACTCTCTGGCTAAAGAAATTTCTCCGCATCTCCTTTTTAAATGGATACCCCTCTATCCCGAGGCTGTGCCTTCTTGTCCTAGACTCTCCCCACCATGGGAAGCGTCCTTTCTGCATCTACTCTGTCTAGGCCTTTCAACGTTCAAAAGGTTTCAATGAGATCCCCCTCATCCTTCTAAGTTCGGGTGAGTACAGACCCAGAGCTACCAAACGCTCCTCGTATGATAACCTTTTCACACTTGGAATCATCCTTGTGAACCTCCTCTGGACCCTCTCCAATGCAAACATCTTTTCTTAGATGAGGAGCCCAAAACTGTTGACAATACTCAAGGTGAGGCCTCACCAGTGCCTTATAAAACCTCAGCATTACATCCCTGCTCTTGCATTCAAGCCCTCTTGAAATGAATGCTAACATTACATTTACCTTCCGCACCACTGACTCAACCTGCAAGTTAACCTACAGGGTGTTCTGCATAAGGACTCCCAAGTACCTTTGCATGTTTGAGTTTTGGATTTTCAAATCCCACTCTGGAGTTTAAAGACAGTCACTTTGCCCCCTTACGCCAGCACAGCACTGAGTGTGTATCACGTTGCTGGAAATGGCAGCTTCTGGTTAAGATATTTAACTCCGGCCCCATCTGTAGCTGAATATCTTATTTGAAATGGGAAACACTGACTGTGCAATGCTCTGTTAGTACTGCACTGCGAGTATCAGACTTGAACCCAAACCTCTGACTCATCCACCACAAACGGTGGGATATCCCGGTAGCCACTCATTTGAATTCAACTTCCCATTCCCATTCAGACAAGTCAGTCCGTGGCCTCCGCTACTGACATGATGAGGCCACACTCAGGTTGGAGGAGCAACACCTCACATTGCATCAGGGTAGGCTCCAACCTGATGGTATGAAGATCAATTTCTCTAACTTATGGTAATTTCTCTCCCCATCTCCCTTCTCTCTTTTTCCATTCTCCTCTTAATCCTTGTCTTCTCCCGATCGGGCCATCATCTCCCTCTGGTGCTCTTTTTCCTTCCTTTTCTCCCATAGACACTGTCCTCTCCTATCAGATTCCTTCTTCTTCAGCCCTTTACCTCTTTCACCAATCACATCCCAGCTTATTTCACCCCCCCCACCCACTTTATCCATCACCTGGTTCACCTATCACCTACCAGATTGTATTCCTTTTCCTCCCCCCAACTACTCGTTCTGCTTCTTCCCCCCTTCCTCTCCAGTCCCAATGAGGTGCCTCGGCCTGAGACATCGACTATTTATTCCTCTCCATAGATGCACTTTATGTGTGTTCCTCAAGATTTCCAACATCTCTTGTGTATAGTTCATCATTCTGATTTAATACATGGAAACAACTGGAACTGATAAGCTTGCCTATGGTCCCCAAGATGACAGCCATTATGCAGTGGGTCACCTGGACAAGAGACAGTACCTGTGAGCGTGTTGCCGCCCTTGTAAGGCAGGTTTCTGACAGCATCCAGTACAGCCTCCTTTGTGGTATATTCATTTAGATTCCATTCTATCCGTGGGTCTCCACTGTACTGAGCCAATCCTGAAACAAGTGGACAGCAAGCTCAGAATATACCAGCTGGACGTTGCTCAATCAACACAAGTGCATATTCAGTGGCGGGGGGGGGGGAAGCAAATCAGCTTTGCCTGCTTGAAGCAGAACTCACTACATAACACAGAGTGAACCTTCCATTCAGTCCACTTAATGGAATTCAATCACACAATTCAGTAACTTTGCATTATTGTTAATGTGAAGTTTACACAGAGTAATTTGGTGTTCCGGGGAGCAGAGGGGCGATTCATGAATCATTTCCAAACACAGCTGCTGGCCCAGAGGCGAAACAAACCCTTGCCTGCGGCTCTGATAACCATTTCATTTACCTCATAATGAAATCCAGGAAACTATTAAACAGTCAAAGAGCAAAACATCAGTGTCTCTTCATTAACCATTTAAAGTCTGTTTTTAATTGTAGCCTCAAGCTGACTTTTGCCTCCTTATTCTCACTGATGCCGAGACCAAACCTTCAGCAGCTAATATCACTGCTGCATAGAGTACAGTCAAATGCAAGGGAGTTCAGTGCAGAGACGAGTACATTTGGGGCTGCTCTGCTCGTAGAAGAGCAGGTTAAATAGAGGTTTTTAAGGGAATAAATCAGTACATGGGCTCCTGCTGCAAGAGGGTCAGCGGAGATAAATTTCAGGGAAAGTGAGAGTTATCTTAAACTGTGAGCTGGGATGTTCTTCCTGAAAGAGCAGTGCAGGCCAATTCAACACAAACTTGCAACCAAGAAGATGACATATTCTTGAAGAGGAAGCAATCACAGGGTTAAAGTGAAGCAGTGGAGCTTCAAAGAGCTAGCATTGGCTTGATGGGCTGAGTGGGCTGGCACATTTCATGACTCCATGAAATAACAGAGCGATAACCCAGTGGGCTCCAGCATCACAGAGGTTCAGTGGTGTACCAGACCCTCAGCTGGGGACCCTGGTGGAGGCTCAGGATCTAGGAAGGATTTGGCAAATTGGCTGATTGTTGTCACATGTACCAAGGTGCAGGGAGAAGCTTTGTTTTTGCATGCCATCCATACAGACCATTTAATCGCATCAGTGCATTGAGGTAGTGACAAGGGAACGGCGACATCAGAATGCAGAATATAGCGTTATGCAAGGGCCTAACGAGGTAGAGTGAGAGGTCAATTATTTATTGTACAAAATGACCACTCAATAGCCTTATAACACCAGCATAGAAGCTGTCTTTGAGCCCAAGGGCATGTACTATCAATCTATTGTACCTCCTGTCCAATGGAAGGAGGGGGAAAAAGAAGAATGTCCAGGGTGGGTGGGGTTTTTGATTATGTTTGTTGCTTTATTGAGGTCGTGAGAAGTATGGACAGAATTCACGGAGGGGAGGCTGATTTCCATGATGCCATAACTCTGCAGTTCCTTGTGGTCTCAGGCAGCAGTTGCCATACCATGCTGTGACAAATCTGGATACTTTCTGTAGAGTATCTATAAAAATTGGTGAGGGTCCATAAGACATAGGAGCAGAATTAGGCCATTCAGCCCATCAAGTCTGCTTCGCCATTTCATCATAGCTGACCCCAGGTCCCATTCAACCCCATATACCTGCCCTCTCACCATATCCCTTGATGCCCAACCGATCAGGAGTCTATCAACTTCCACTTTGAATATACCACAGTCTGTGGCAAAGCATCCTACAGATTAACCACTCTGGCTAAAAAATTTCATCCTTACTTCTGTTCCAAAAGGTCACCCCTCAATCTTGAGGCTGTGCCTTCTAGTTCTGGATACCCTTATCATAGAAAACATCCTCTCCGCATCCACCTTATCTAGTCCTTTCAACATTCAGTAGGTTTCAATGGGATTCCACCAACCCCCCCCCCACATTCTTCTAAATTCCAGTGAGTACAGGCCCAAAGCTGCCAAACGCACCTCATATGTTAACCCCTTTATTCCCAGAATCATCCTCATAAACCTCCTCTGGACTCTCTCCAATGACAACACATCCTTTCTGAGATAAGGGGCCCAAAACTGTTGACAATAGGGTCAATGAGGACATGCCAAATTTCTTTAGCCTCCCAAGGAAGGTTTGCTTTCTGAGTAGTAAGAGCAACAGCAGAAAGCACTTGGCAGTCTTTGCCCTCACCCTGAGGACAGGAGCTCCCCAAAGGTAGTGATACAGCCACCCAGCCAGAGAGTGGTGCATTCAAGAAAGGGAAAGCTGAGGCTGAGTATCAGAATGGATGAACGAAATTAACAGGAGGAAATGAGGGAAGACCCCTAACCCAGAAAAACAGAGAAAATGCATCATGAACCACCTTGGTAAAGTAGATACAGAGAAGGTGAAATGCTGAATAAACTAACAGGAGCAGTATTATGCTGAGAGTGGGAGAGCTTATTCCTGCAGGAAGGGGTTGAAATGGATGGCCGAGAGGCGTTCAGTTGAAAGATGGATAAACCCAAGAGGGGGAGGAATACAAGGAGGGTAGGAGAGGGATGGGAGATGGAGGGAGGTAAGAGGAACTGTTGTCGGCCATCAACACTAGTACACAGCAGAGGAGGCGCTTTCTCTGCTGTAGTCTCAGTGTAGTATCACAGAAATGAGACTAATTCAGGAACAAGAGTACGGGTGAGTGGTGGGACACTGACTCAGCTGAGAAATGGCCAGAGCACCCCCCCCCCCCACTGGAATTAACACAACAGAAGGTTAACCCCTCCAGTTTCAGGTTCCACCCATATAACAGGGGTCTGTCACAGGGGTGACGGCGGTAAGTGCCAGTTATCTAATTACATCTGCTATATTCAACCAAAGGCAGGCACAGCTTCAGTGAATGTTGAAACTCTCAGTCTCACTGCATTTGCTTCAGTAGTTCCCCACTCCCACATCCCATTTCCCCCACTCACACTGACCCCTCACAAAAACCCCTCCCACTCGACAGGGAAATGGAAAATCCTTCCCATTACACACTGCACCTGATTTCTGACTATCGAGGTGTTTTTCCCCTGATAATTCATTGCACTGAGGACCACAGTCAATTGAGATCTCTGCTCAACCCCTCTGGTCAAGCCCCGTATCTCCACCACCACATAGCCCAGGAAGGGTAGGAAAATAGCATTAATTTCACAGGATAACAAAACTGTTAGAACAATCAGATATTCAACATTGGCAGCATCACATCAGCTAGTTTTACAATGGCCATATATCATAGGCTCTACTTTTAACACTGGTGTCACTCAACTCAAAAGTGACAGGATTCCATCTGCTTTGCACAAACATCAAAGTCTAAATTACACTTACAAATATGGGTAACATTATTGAGACCTGCCAACTTACAGGGGGATGGGGTGGGGGAAGGACTTGCAATACACAAATAAAAAACAGACAAAAAAAACTCAGCACGTCATGCAGCGTCTATGGAGAAAGAAACAGAGTCAATAGTTCAGCTAAATGACTTTTCATCAGAAATGGAAAAGGTCATAAACACCTTTTTTGCTTTTTCTCTCCACAGATACTGCCCAACCTGCTGAAAGTTGCATATCTTTATTTTCAGTTTCCTGCATCTGCAGAATTTTGCTTTGGAAGTTTTTAGTTCAGGCTGGGGGGTGGAGGAGTGCAAGAATAGAGAGGAAATGGCAGATGTTTTTGGCACCTGCCGATGATAGTCAGGAACCTGGTTCAGCTATAGGCAATAACAGTCAGGAACCTGGTTCTGCTTCAGGCAATGATGGTGTTTGGGATCCTCTGACAATGATGGTCAGGAACCTGGTTGTAGAATAGTTGATGATAATGAGGAACATGGTCCTGTTACAGGTAAAGGTGTTTGGAAACCTGGGTCTAGTTGAGATAATGATGGTTGGAACCAGGTTCTTGTACTGGCAGTGATAATCAGGAACTTGGTTCCAATACAGGCAATGATGTTTGAGAACCTGCCTCTAGTATAGGTGATGATAATTGGGAACCTTTCTGTATTACAAGTGATCATAGATCCTTCAATTTGAACAGACAGACAAACATCAAGCGGATATTTTCACAGTGTTGCGGGAAGATGGACTCACCTATTCTCGTTTTGTCAGAATCTACATTGAAAGCACTAACCAAATTCTCCAAAAACAGCCGCACGAGTCGGAAGTTAAGTCGGCCAATGCTCCAGGAGCCATCCACCAGAATGACAATGTCTGCAATAGCAGGTGACTTGCACAGAAACTGAGAGCCTGCAACCAAACAGATTGGGGAAAAAATGACACCAGTGAACAGGTCATATGCCAACATCAAAACGAACAGGTCTTTGAATCCATTCTTCTCATGAGGCAGTCATCGCTGATGTGCAGATGAACAAAGTTAGTCAATTATTTATTAATCATATGATCTAACCAAAGAGTAATCATGTATATTAGTGATCACCGTTTAATTTTCATAGATCCTCACAGCAGAGAAGCAGTCCATTCAGCCCACAATGACCATGCTAGCCATCAAGTATGTACCCTTCTCCACTAATCCCATTTGCCAGCACTTGTTATGCCTTGGCAATTCAAGAGCATCTCCAGGTACTTCCTATAGGTAATCTTTACCCAGTTAGAGATAAGATGCTGTTTTGAGTAACCATGACAACGAAGTGTGTTTCAAATAATGAACATTAGAACTGCCTCTGCTTCCCACGGGGGTGGGAACGATAGAGTGCCTTTATTTTAATGTCATCACAAAGGGCAGGAGGAGGGATGCAATACAGAAAGATTCATTGTCAATTTATTCAAATAGCTTGCACAAAAAAAAAACTAGCATTTATTATCTCACACTGAGTTACAAAGCATGCACAGACAATTCTGTTGCGTCAGGAACTGCGTTCATTTCAGCAAGTCACCACAAACCCTTTAAGTGCATTGAAGAGGCAATGAGTTTGAATCCTTTGTCTCAGAGATCATGCGAGCGCACCATTCATGCTGCCTTCACCTACTTCTCCTCTATTTCCCGGACATCAGTGCTCACCCCATCTTCTCTCTCCCTTAACAGGGTCAGAGTTCCTCTTGTGCTTACCTACCACCCCATGAGCCTACACGTCCAACGGGTTATTTTCTACAACTTTCGCCATCTTCAAAGGGATTCTACAACCAAACATATCTTTACTCACCCACTCTCTGCTTTCCTCTGGGATTGCGTTCTCCATGATTCCCTTGTCCATTTGTCCCTCCCCATTAATCTCCCTGCCACCACTTATCCCTGCAAACAGCCAAAGTGCTACACCTGCCTGTTCACCTCCTCCCTCACCTCCACTCAGGGCCCCAAACAGCAGATTCGCAGGTGAGGTAACACTTCACCTGCGAATCTGCTGGAATCTTCTATTGTATCCAGAGCACCCGATGCTGCCTCCTTCTACACTGGTGAGACCCATCGTAAGTTGAGGGACCACATCATCGAGCACCTCCACTCCATCCATCTAAATCAGAAGTTCCCAGTGGCCAAACATTTTAATTCCGATTTCCATTCCCCTTCTGACATGTTTGTCCGTGGCCTCCTCTTGTGTCACGAGGAGGCCACCCATAGGGTGAAAGAGCAAGACCTTACATTCCGCCTGTGTAGCCATCTCCAACCTGATGGCATGAATATCTATTTATCCTTCTAGTAAAACGTTTTTTCCTCCTCTTTCCCTCTTCTTCTATTCCCCACTCTGACCTCTGACCTCTTCTCACCTGCCAGTCAACTCCTACTGGTGCCCCTCCTCCTTCGTTTTCTCCTATGGTCTTCTCTCTTCCCCTATTCGATTGTTTCCTCTCCAGTCCTTTACCTTTTCACCTGCTTGGCTTCATCTATCATTTTCTCGCTATCCTCCTTCCCCTCACCCCCACCTTCTTCATTCTGGAATCTCCCCCCCCCCCCACCTTTCCTTTCCATCTTGAAGAAGGGCATGGCCCAAAATGTTGGCGGTTTGTTCATTTCCATGGATGCTGCCTGACCTGCTGAGTTCCTCCAGTTTCCGCAGAATTTCTTTGCTTATCAAGTGAATGAGTAGTCCAAACCACAGCAGGTTTTCACCTTGATGTTTACAGTGTGTTTCCATGAATCAGGGGAGAGTTTCCTTCCTCCTTCCTCGACAGATGTAGGGTGTTGCTTAACTGATGCCAATCCATCTTGGCCTTTGTTCCGCAGGATTAATAAACAAAACTAATCTATCTTGAACAACACACACAAAATACTGGAGGAACTCAGAAAAGAGTAAACAGTCGATGTTTTGGTCTGAGTCCTAATGAAGGGTCTCAGCCCAAAACGCGACTGTCTACTCTTTTCCATAGATGTTGCCTGGCCTGCTGAGTTCCTCTAGCATTTTGTGTGCGTTGCTTGGATTTCCAGCCTCTGGAGATTTTCTCATCTCAATCTATCTCGAGTCCTGTATAACAAAGCTTCATTAACTTCTCCTGAACGACGGGATCCCTGGCCACTTAGCACATCAGAACTGCTGCATCTCACTGTTCACTGAGGGTCCTCGAGGAGATTTACAATCCACAGTCTGACCAATGCACCCTAACTGTGCCTGGATTTTCTCACTCCCATTGCATAGGGAAAGGGAAATCTGCAAAAATAAAACAACAGACTTAATGTCATGTTTCACCCAAGCAGAATATTTCACACACAGCAAGATGTGACAGCTCATTGTAATTTCAAACACGCACAGAAGTTTTGTTGTACTGGGATAGGAACAGAATGGCATTTCAGCCCTTTGAACCTGTAGTATATCAGTGAGATTGAGACTGCTCTGTAAATTTAGTTCTGGGACTTCCACACTGGGATTATTTTTGCGATAATAATTAGTGTAGAACATTTTATTTTGCATCTTTCACTATTTTGAGGAAGGTCAAAAGTAAAAAGAGTAAATGAACCAATCAGAGAACACAGGGATCATTTTTACCTACCACCACCTGAGCCTCCAGATCCAACACATCACTTCTCTGCAACTTCCACTGTCTTCATTTGACAGGATCCTACCACCAAACACATCTTCACCTTCCCCTTTCCCTCCATTTTCTGCAGTGGTCACTCATTCTGTGATTCCCTTGTCCATTCGTCCCTCCCCACTAATCTCCCTCCTAGCACATAACACTGCAAGCAATAGAAATGTTGCACCTGCCCACTGCCCATTCACCTCCTCGCCTACCTCCATTCAGGGCCCAAACAGTCCTTTCAGGTGAGGCAACACTCCACCTGCGAATCTACTGGGGTTAACACCTGTATCTGGTGCTCCTGATGCGGCCTCCACTACAATGGTGAGACCCGACAAAAATTTGGGGGATGCTTTGTTGAGTACATCTGCTCCATCTGCCGTAAGTGGAATTTCTCAGTGGCCTGCCATCTTAATTCCTAACGCCATTGTTTTGTTCTCAGGGTGAAGAGTAACACCTCACATTCCTTTTAGGTAGACTCTAACCTCATGGCAAGAACATTGATTTCTTCTGGTAACTTCTCCTTACTTTTCCCCTCCCCCCCTTCTATTCCCCACAATGGCCTCTTACCTCTTCTCCATACCTGCCTATCACCTCTCCCTGGTGACCCTCCTTTTTCCCTTTCTCCCACGGTCCACTCTAATCTTCCATCAGATTCCTTCTTCTCTGGCCCTTTATCCTCCTCACCAACTAGGCTTCACCTATCACATTCAAGCTTGTCCTCCATCCCCTCCCTCCACCTTTTTTCTCTGGTACCTTCCCCCTTCCTTTGAAGTCCTGATGAAGGGTTTTGGCCCATAATGTCGATGGTTTATTCATTTCCGTGGATGCTGCCAGACCTGCTATTTCCTCCAGCATTTTATGATTGCTGCTCTGAATTTCCAGCATCTGCAGAATCTCTTGTGTTTAGGGATGTTTTTGTTCATCTACATCATGTTTAAGGTCAGAAATTATGGCCAATCCCTAATTGCCCTCGAGAAGTCATGGGGGAGGGAGTTGGGGAATGGTGACAGACGTTCATCAAACACAGCAGCGGTTCTGGTGAAGGTGCCTCCTCAGTGCTCCAGGCCAGAGAGATTTCCCCATTATAATGGGGTAGATCTGCTGCCTTTGTCCTCCCAGCCGGCAGGAGATGGGGAGGGTAGCAGAGAACCTTTGTGATCTGCTACAGTCCATCTATTAAATACTGAAGCTCAGGACCAAACGCTTCATTCAGCAGAGCGTTACACCAAAACTTTATTACTTCTCGGATCCTTATCATACAGGAATACCTCACCCTGAACTGCTTAACATTTGATTATCTTGAAAGTCTCGAAACACACAACACCTGGCTTGAAGACTGCCGTTATAAGACTTAAGCAGACCTCCTATACATAGAGATGAAAATAGGTCCTCATGATATATCTCATTAGGACCCTGCACTGCATTTCTCTGTAATTGTAGCACTATCTTCTGCAATCTAGTCACACGCACAGAAAGCTGGAGGAACTCAGCAGGCCAGGCTGCATCTATGGAAAAGAGTAGTCAGTCGACATTTCGGGCCGAGACACTTCATCAGGACTAGAAAAAGAGGTGATCTCATGTCTTTTTCCAGTCCCGATGAAGGATTTCAGCCAGAAACGTCGACTGCTTACTCTCTTCCACAGATGCTGCCTGACCCACTGAGTTCCTCTGGCTTTTTTTGTTTACTACTTTGATTTTCAGCAACTGCAGGTTTTCTCTTGTTCTGCAATCTGTTATTGCTTTTCCCTTGTACTACCTCAATGGACTTGTGTTTTCAATTCAATGGCTTGCAAAACCACGCTTTTCAAATTCAAGTTCAATTAGCATTCAACCATTCATGAATACCCATGAACACAGCCAAATGAAACAGCGTTACTCTGGGGCCAAAGTGCAAGACACAGTACAGACAGTCATACCCACAAGGCACACACAGCACACAAGACAATGAACACATAAAACATTGGTGAAATACCGTCATGCACACAAAAATAAATCCAAGACCTTGAGTCCATGAACGTTGCAGCAGTCTGCAGTTGAAAACAATAGGCTTGTCTTCTGCCAAGTGAACACTAGGGTGTAACACCAACTCCAGCTTGGATGCCACGGCACACCGCCCCGGTAATTTGGTGAAGTGTCCAATGTCAACACCTCCCCCGGACAATTGCAAACAAGTGACACTGTGGCTTAAGGCCTAGTCCTAACTGTGACCAAGGCCACACAGCTCCCACACTGTCTGCCCTCCTAGCTGCCAGAAATCAGTGAATCACTCTTGCAGAATTTCACATTGACAATGTCCGACAGTGTCTTGCGGTCACAAGAAAAGTGACTACGCCAATCACAGACATCCCACCCTGCAAAAACCCATTTCAGGGAGGTAGCCCCCACAACCCCATATCCCCTCCCCCCCCCCACCCCCGTCATCCTCCAAGGTATGTAATACTTTGTTTAGTGATTTTGTCTAATCTGTAAACCAAGTTGGGTATATGCAGAAAATGTGACATTAAAATATGTACTTATATTATATTACATTATCATGTTTATTCTATTACAACTTTAAGCAAGTCTACAGGGAGTTTGGCCTCATCACGTAGGACATCAATAGCGTAGCTCCTTGGCAGCTAGCCAGCTAGTTTAAATAACGTTAGCTATGCTGTAATGACACCTGTTAAACTCACCTCAACATGTCTTTTACATTTTAACCCACCATGGGCAATAGAAAAGTCACTGTTGCAAACAGTGCAGCCATCAACACTGTCATTATTTTTGAGGTTGACTGTAAGGCCCACAGAGAAAACTGATAGGTTTACTTAGCAGGGGTCCGCAATCGTTCTTGCACCGCAGTCCGGTTTACTATTGACAATATTCTTGCAGACCGGCCAACCGGGGGCGGGGGTGTTAATCACAACCGGAATATAGGTGATAAGTCAATCGCATCATAACATTTTAAGTAACATTTGGATATTAAACACACAGCACATATTTTCCCCGTATGAACATATAAAATCATTGCAACACACCAGTATCGCTGAATCAGTGGGAGCCCTGGGCTTGTTTTCCTGCAACAACACGGTCCTATCGAGGGGTGATGGGAGACAGCGATACTCGAAGGGAGTTCCTTATGTCCAGTCTATTCCACAATTTAGTTTTCATTGCATTCATTGCAGAAAAATGGAAGCAACGTTTTCAGTGCTTCTGTAGCTTTCTCAGGATATTCAGCCTTGACTTTGATCCAGAATGCCGGCAGAGATGTTATGTCAAACATACTTTTCAGCCCGTCGTCATTTGCAAGCTCGAGGAGTTGATCTTTTTCCCGCGCTGAAATGGATGATTCACCGGGAACATTCACAAATGGGTCACAGACCCATTCCTTTGCACGTCTTGGGTCACTGATGGCCTCGCGTGTGTTCAAATTCAACAGTGCGTGATAAGGAATGAGGGAAGGTGCAGCTGACTCATATCGTTTCATATCGCCAAATCATATTGTTTCCTCGCGGCCTGACTCTTAGCACGAAGAGAGACCAATCAGGATGCTTGCTCTCCCTCTCCCTCTCAAATAAATCTATTTCCGGGATATTGTATATAATTTCTGGGCGTCAGGGAGCAACTACCGACATGCAGGAGACTCCCGGAACTTCAGGGAGAGGTGGGATGTCTGCAATCACTCACTGTACAGCTGACAATAACATACCAATTCCAGTTATAGTAGGTTCCGGTGAATTGGAACACATTGGGTCCAATACATTTTGGCCCAATTAAGTAGCTGCCCCAATTAGCCAAAGTTTCATGGAAATAATATAAAGGTATAAAAAAGAGAAACAAATTATGTATGTAAATTTAAAACAGAACTAATTAGAAGACGACCAATACAACTGCAGTATGATAAAACTATGTATTAGTTCCTAATAGTTATCAGCAGAGTAATTCATCCAGAGTATGCTGCCATGTTTTTTGCTTGACAGTAAATTCAGCACAGACACTTAATGCAGATAAAGGACTGCCTTCATACAATGCTATCAATGAATTGCATCCTCTAAATCCTTGTTTTCTTTGTAACATTCAAGATGATGGTTGATACTTTCAAATTTTTCATAGTTCCTAACTTGTTGAAGTAGTGAAATCGCTTCATTTTCACGCCTGGTTATTCTTGGTATCTCTGAGCCTGAATACTTGAAACCACAGTGAGCAAAATAGTTCTAAATTATCGTTCTGCTTATTTCTCACCAACTATCGGTGACAAAAATCACTGCTTTTTGAACATAAACACACACAACTGACGCTATTTAAAAGCTGATTGCTCTAAGCAGGGTGTAGTGTCTAACAGCCTCGCAAGTGCACACAACTGACCCAAGTTATAAACTTGTTCAGCAGCAGTATCCTGTCCCAATTAACTGGCATAGTGTTCCAAATAAGCAAAGGGAATCCTGTCTATTTTCTCAATTAGCTTTTGTTCTTTGTGTAGCAGCTGTCCCAATTAAATAGAATCTACAGTATTTCAAAGCACTGTCACCTGATCTATGGTGTATAGATTACTCTCTTCAAATAATTCTCCTTACAAAATAGAGTGAAACAGGAGGATGGGTTAGTTTTCTTCCCAGAAATTCTTCCTGCCAGCACTCAGTCCGAAGTGGAGCTTCACTGCATAGTATGAGGAACAAGGGGGTGAAAACGCCAGAAGAGAAAGGAGCCCTAAGCAGCCATTGGACAAAGTAGTTGGCAGAGGAACAGGGAAGACATTGGTGAGGAGAGGTGGTCACTCCTTCAGCATCGATGAGGTGAAGCAGACACCGCTGTCTTAATGGATTGCACTCATCTGCCTGGTTCCAGAGAACCAAGACGTCCATTCTCCTGAGGGGTTGGGGCTGTGTCAGAAGGGACATCACTGTTGAGAACTGCCCAGAGTGTTCAAACCTAAGAACCCCTCTACACTGTGCCCCTCTCATTCCCGATCTCATCTTCTACCATCTACTGCTGGCATTCTATCAAGTTCCTCCAAGGCAAACAGCAAAAGTTAAAGAGTGCAACATACAGTAGAAAATGTTACAACATGACCTCCAAAAATGGCTGCTTTTGAACACCCTACATCCAGAATCTCTGGCTTTTAAATATAAAGATGATATGACATAGGAGCAGAATTAGGCCATCTGGCCCATTGAGACCGCTCTACTATTTCATCATGGCTGGTTTATTTTCCTTCTCAATCCAATTCTTGTGCCTTCTCTCTGTAACCTTTGACACCCTAACTAATCAATAACCTATCAATCTCCTCTTTAAACATACACAATGACTTGGCCGCCACAACCATCAATGACAATGAATTCCACAAATTCACCATTCTCTGGCTAAAGAAATTCCTCCTCATCTCTGCTGTAAAGGGACTACGTTCTATTCTGTGACCTCCTCCACCATCGGAGACATTCTCTCCGCATCCACTCTGTCTAGGCCATTTAATATTCAGTAGATTTCAATGTGCACTTCTGCAGCATGAGCCACATCGTCAGATTGTCCAATGCTTCATAGGTGAAATAAGTCATTATGGTATTGCAGGAAATCTATGCACGCGCCAAGCTCCCAAGGCCAGCAGAACTATAACATGACTATCTGAGTTTTTTTTAATAAGCAGAGCAAAGTGTTTGAGGGATAATTATTAGACTCAGGAGAACTTCCGTGCCCTGCTATGAGATGATGGCTGTAGGATCCTATACTTACCTGATTGCTAGATTAGGCTTCCACTTAGAATCACCATATTGCAACCGGCCAAGAGGTAGAGGGCGTGAGACAGACAAGACCCATAGTTAGATCATTCACGTTTCAGCAATTTCACTGTTCCACAATTCTAACACACTGGAACACAAGAAGCTGCAGAAGATAATGGACTTATCCAAGTCCACCATGAACATAGCCCTCCCCACCGTTGAGAACATCTACAGGAGGCATCTATCACAAAGGATCCCCACCATCAGGGTCACTCGCTCTTCTTGCTGCTAACATCAGGTAGGAGATACAGAAACCTGAAATCCCACACCACCAGGTTCGGGAAAAGATACCTTCCTACAACCATCAGGTTCTAGAATCAGCTTGTACAACTTTAACCCAGCTCAGCAAAAAAACACTATTGACCACCTCTTGCACTAGCATGGATTGTGCTTCTTTTTATACTAACGCCGCCTTGTTTTGGAAATTTTTCTTCTCTTTATCATCTTGTATCATTTCTGTGCAATTTGTATTCTGTGTGGTGTCCGTACCTGCACGCCTATGATGCTGCCACAAACACGATTTTCCTTGTACTTGTACCTCACTGTACTCATGTAGTGTTCAGGCTTCCATCATCAGCGAGTCTGGAGTTCAGGGTCCTCACTGGCAAATTGTGGGGTCAATACCAAAGATCAAAGTGCAAAGGTCGATGAGAAGTCTGGAATTCAAGGGCTGTTGACAAAATCCCTGGATCTGCGAGTACACTGGAGGCTGGTGGTCCAAAGAAAGCCAGTCCTGAGGTTAGAGGAGTGTGTGTTTCTGTGTGTGTGTGTGTGTGTGTGTGTGTGTGTGTGTGTGTGTGTGTGTGTGTGTGTGTGTGTTTGTGTGTGTGTGTGTGTGTTTCTGTGTGTTTCTGTGTGTTTCTGTGTGTGTTTTTGTGTGTGTGTGTGTGTGTGTGTGTGTGTGTGTGTGTGTGTGTGGAAGGACGGAGGTAAGGTGTTTGTGCTGTGTACATGGCGAGAATGCTATGTTGGTTCTAGAAAATGTGGCAACACTTGTAGGCTGAAATCCCCCACACTGCAAAACCTTAGGTTGTGCTGGTTGCTAACGTAAATGACACAATTCACTGCATGCTTTGATTTGCATGTGATAAATGAATTATAGAAGCCGTCTCTAGTGTAGGAAGCTTATGGCACTGTGGGACCTCCTGAACGTGTGAAAGGCAAAGCAAGTACCCTTCACTTCCTTCCTCTCGCTTGTTATTGTATTTCTTTAAAGATCTATTCCAGCACACATTAATGAGACGGAAATTATGCTCAGTACTTTCCATCAAATTAACGTTACATTATCCCAAAGGCATTGCTCCTTCAAAGCAAGTGAACATCTGCCTATGCTCCCTCCCAACACTTTGTAATTAAGACAATAATCATGAAAGAAACCTCAGCACATACAGAGTTAAACCCTTTGATAAGCTCCACCGTAAATCATGTCTTAAATCCAACCAACTGGGCATTCCATAATAAATGTTATTTTAAGATGTTCCCTCTGACTGTTATAACATTTACAATCATACACATAGGGGACCCTGGGGGATTACGAGAGATAATTGCTATTCAGTAGCAAAGCCATAACCAATATTTATTAAATTCCTTACTTTCATTGTAGTACAAGATTTATGACCTTTGAGACACAATTATTAACGTTGTGAAGGTAACATTCCTTCCTCTTTATAATCTTTCTCAAAACTGTCTTTCATCAAATTAAAGGCCTCGAATTTCCTCACAGCAATGAACAGGGGAGCTATCTGTGTTAGGTAGGTAACACAGGGGACTGTCACACAGTCAATATCTCAAGGAACTGTTCAATCGCTCATGGAACTACTGCAAAGTGTAGTCGCGCCCAAATCACACGAGCCTGGAAACAGTTCCACATTGGGTGAAGAAAAAGCAGGTAGTCAGAGGCCTGACCAGGAGATGGGGTTGGCCACAGGCAATATTCCCTCCAATTTGTAATGACCAGTGTGCACAAAAATCTTGCGCTGTGCAATTTTTTGCCCGGTGACAACTGCAAGTGCGCAATGAATAATTTCTTCAATAAAAACAGTATAAATAAGCCAGTTCTACAATCTGCAGACAAATCATTGTAAACTCCACGTTGTCAACACCATCCACATCAGAAACCAGAAAAGGAAATGCAATTGCGTGCATTCGTGAAATATACTTTACACGCTAATGAAGTAGAGGGTGACAACCCTTTGTGCACAGTTTAAATTCCTTTGTGCGTGTGCACACCTTAGAGGGAATATTGGCATGGGTCTGGTGAGGGGGGTCACATTGACATCTTGCGGCAGTTTGAGGATAGAAACTCCTGAAAGAGATCAATACAAGTGGTGCGCCAAGCACTACTTTCTGTAAGTAGTATTGCTACTGTAAAAACATGCTGCTCTCAGAGTGACCAATGGCAGCAGCTCGGTGCAACAATGCAGTTTAGTTTCCCGGGCAACATTGTGCAGGAGCAATGCTGTTTCTTGCATGGCTTGCAACCAGAAGCTTCTGGGGTTGGACCCGCACTCTATGGCAACTGCTCCGTTCAAAACCTCAAGAAACTCCAGAGAGTGGTGGACACAGTTCAGCGCTTCGTGGAAAACAGCTTCATCTACACCTCCATAAAGCAGCCAACACAATCAAAGACCCTTCGCACACTGCTCTTCTCCCCTGTCCTATCAGGCAGAAGATTTTAAAGAAGGCCTGAAGACATGTAACACCAGGCTCAAGGACAGCCTCTATCCTACTGTTATAAGGCTGAACAGTCAGTCCCTTGGTAAGATAAGATAGACTCTTAACCTCACCATCTATCTCATTTTGGCCCTTGCATCCTATTGCGTGTCTGCACTGCACCTTCTCTGCAACTGTAACACTACAATCTGCACTGTCATTCATTTTCCTTTGTACTATTGATGTGATGAAATGATGAATATGGAGGATATAGAAAGGTTTTCATTGTATCTTAGGAATCGTAACAATAATAAGTCAATTTACCAATCCAAGGAATATATCCCCATCCTATCATTTATATTTTTAAACAGCCAGAAACCTCAGTAAGGGTCAGACTGGCCAAAAAGACCAGCTTCTGAAGCATTAGTCTTCTACACTTCTGAATAAAATTATCAACTCAATAGGTCCTCACATAACCATGATATTTCCCACTCCTCGCTACAAATCATCTTGGAAGAAAAAAGGTGTCCCAACCCATCACAATTTCCACTATTTCCAGGGTGTTTTGCTGCCTCCCTATAATGTAATGGGATTCATTCCAGAAAGAGATTGGTGCTTCCTTGTTAGTTACACTTAGAAATACCATATGCTGCATCTTAATGATCTGGTGGCAGGCAGCCTCCTGGTGCAAGTTGGTTGTTTGGGACCCACCCAAGGCAAGGGAAGGTCTAGCATGCGGGAGTTCTGTGGGTATGGGCCACTCACTGGCTTATCGCTCACACTGAGTTTTTCCATCCCAAGATGGTGATCTCAAATGTACAGCAACATAAGAGAGCAATGGACTCTGCCCAATACATCATGGGAACTTCTCTCGCCACCATCAGTAGTACATGCAGGAAGCAAATTCGATCAAAGTCCCCACTGTCCAGGTCACGCCACTTTTTGGGACTCCCATTTGGCCGGAGGCACAGAAGCCTGAAGTTCCACACAACCATGTTCAAGAACAGCTACTTCCCTTCAGCTGTTCAGTACTTGAACCAACTGACAAAATCCTAATCACCACAGCCTGACCACTTTACACTGAAATAGATATTTTAGTTCTAATTGCACTTCCTTGTTAAAGAAGTGTATAAGTTATATCTAATTTGATGCCACATTGCCTGTGATGCTGCGGCAAATTTTTCATTGCATCTGCATATGCATGTAATTAAGCAAATGACAATGAAATTGACTTTGATTATGGAATTTGTATTTAATTTGCCAAAAACCACCTGAGGAACCCAAACTAGGTGCTGAATATGAAGTTGTCCTCCAAGCAAAGCTGCTGGTCATTGAGCAATGCTCATGGATCATGGATTGAAGTCCCACTTCAGGATTCCAAGCACAGGGTCAGGGTTAAAACTCTTAATGCAGCACCACCTAAGTAACACACAGTCAGAGGTGCCATCTCTAGGATGAGGTGTTAAAGTGTGCATGCATTTGTCCCTGGGCCAACATTTATCTTTCAACATCTGGAATGAACATTTAACAAGCTTGCTTTACACGATGCTGTCTGCTGTCTTCCTTTCTGTAAATCAACTGTCATGATTTCTGCTTTAAAATAGCCCCTATAATCCTACAGGCTAGCTTTAATTTAAAGGCTATATAAAGTCTTCCTTCCAGTTAGGATTTATAAAGTTTGACCTTTAGGCTCAAACTACAAAATCTTCAGAACTAACCACTTCTCGAATGTAAAATGGTCTCCAGTGGATTCAGAACCTGAATGAAGCAGTGATTGAGAGTTACAAAGGCACTGCCTGGGAAAGGTTTGTTTTATCTCTGCTGTTCCAATCTCATACAAGTACCAGATGCATTAATGAAGATTGATTGAATACTCCCAGGGGTAGAGGGGAAAAGTAAAGCTGGATTTCTACTTTAGGGAAAAAAAAATAAACCAGTTGAAGGATAAAACCTAAATTGAATGGTCAAAATCCAAACAAAGTTTCTGAAATCATTCAACCAAAAGAATCCAAGGAGAGCTTGGACACAGCTTTGGTTTGTTTAGTAAAGTCTGCACACATCAGTTTGGTGGGACATTAAAGCTGTATGTGGTTCACTTCTGGAGGATGTTGGTGGATATTAGAATATTAAAATAAATCACAGAGTTTCAAATAAGATTTTCACGGTTACATCAAATGGCCTGAAGAGTTTCTCCACAATAACTAATTGCCCTCCTGCGAAAGCAATCCGGGCTGTGATATACAAATACAGAACCTGGTGTGCCTCTGTCCCTCTCACTCTCACACACACCGTAGGTCCTGTTGTTACTGCTTGGACTGGTAGTCCATTCACCTTACTGCACCCATCTGCATTGGCAAGTGAAAATACTGGCAATGAGGACATCTTGCTCATAGGTCCCAGTTCCTACCAGAGTTAGCTCCCAAACAGCGGAATGCTCCCCACACCCCTTTGCAGGAGAAGTTGCTGGCGACTGTTTTCTGAGGCCCCATAATAACAGATTGGACTGCTCCAAGCAGGACGCACAGAGCTGGGATTTGCCTCCAGTTAAGGGCTAATAGTGAGTCAAGGTTTTCAAATTGCAACCGTGGACATATCAGGGGGAGGGGTCAGGTAGGTGCAAAATGGGCCCATTTTACTGCAGTGACAGCTGGGGAGAAAACCCCAGGGGAGCTACCAGCATCTAACCTGGCATGTATAATTTATTACGGATCAAATGGCGAATCCAGAACTTCCTCGATGGAGTCAAGGCAGAGGACAGGATTATGAGGGAAAAGGGAGTTACCACGAGAAAGCCCGACAAGCTCATTGTCTAAACGTAGAAGAGTACAGCCTAGGAGCAGGCCCTTTAGCCTACAATGTTGTGGCAATCTAATTCAATGCTAACTAATCCATTCTCCCTACAATATCCACATCCCTCCATTCCCTGCAATGCCTATACAAGAGCTTCTTAAACACCTCGATTATATCTGTTTCCAATATCACCCCAAGCAGTGCCTTCCAGGTGCCCAGCACTCTGAGTAAAATAAAAACTTCCTCCCTCGCCATAAAAGCATGTTCTCTCGTTTTAGGCAGTTTGACCCCATGAAAGAGATAACGGCTGTCTGTTCTATCTACACCTCTCATAATTTTATAAACAGCTATCAGGTCTCCCTTCATCCTCTGCTACTCCAGAGAAAACAACACATTTTTCCAACCTCTGCTGATTGCACATAGTCATAGTCATACTTTATTGATCCCGGGGGAAATTGGCTTTCGTTACAGTTGCACCATAAATAATAAATAGTAATAGAACCATAAATAGTTAAATAGTAATATGTAAATTATCCCAGTAAGTTATGAAATAAGTCCAGGACCAGCCTATTGGCTCAGGGTGTCTGCCCCGCCAAGGGAGGAGTTGTAAAGTTTGATGGCCACAGGCAGGAATGACTTCCTATGATGCTCTGTGCTGCATCTCGGTGGAATGAGTTTCTGGCTGAATGTACTCCTGTGCCCACCCAGTACATTATGTAGTGGATGGGAAACATTGTCCAAGATGGCATGCAACTTGGACAGCATCCTCTTTTCAGACACCACCGTCAGAGAGTCCAGTTCCATCCCCACAACATCACTGGCCTTACGAATGAGTTTGTTGATTCTGTTGGTGTCTGCCACCCTCAGCCTGCTGCCCCAGCACACAACAGCAAACATGATAGCACTGGCCACCACAGACTCGTAGAACATCCTCAGCATTGTCCGGCAGATGTTAAAGGACCTCAGTCTCCTCAGGAAATAGAGACAGCTCTGACCCCTCTTGTAGACAGCCTCAGTGTTCTTTGACCAGTCCAGTTTATTGTCAATTCGTATCCCCAGGTACTTGTAATCCTCCACCATGCCCTCTAATCCAGACAGCATTTTAGTAAACATCCTCGGCACCTTCAACAAAGCCACCACATCCTTCCTAAGTGCCTTATTATAATCATTTCCAGTGCAGAAACAAACCATATCCCCTATCTGCTCCAATACAGTGTGTATTCTCTGTCAGAATCTCCTCCCTCTCTACTGACACAACCTTTTGCCAGAAACATTTTTTGCATACCATTCTGTAGTCTCTTTCGTTTGACATTCCGATCGTCTGGACCTATTGAGAAAGATGTTAAGAGAAAATGAAACCTCCCAAAGGACAGATTGGCACCTAGGAAGTTTATCTGTCCTGGTCTGTATTTAATGCTCCAGTAATATTTGAGTAATCTTGCATTTATATTGATTAAGCATTCTTGTTTGTTTAAATAATTTATCACGGGTTGTATGTATAAATATGTGAATTGCATTTGTCATCTTGCTACCATGTGATACATGCGCGCCTCGCTTAATGTAAACCCGAAGTTAAACCCACATTTCAGATTCTCGTGTCTTCCTTTGAATTAGTTTAATGTTTTGAAGTTACAAAACAGAACACGTACCACTTGGTCATCGGGAGTGACAGTAAAGACTACTACCTCATCCAGCTGAGAATATCGGACCCAGAGGTTTGCCTTCAAGCAAAGTGACTGCAGTTAACAAGGTTCAACTCAACTAGGACCAGCTGTCGAGAACACAGACTAAACCCAGATCTATGGGAATTTATTACTTTATGAAAGATGATTAATAACTGTTCAATTCTTTTAGTCAAACAATTATCTTCACACACACAAAATCACATTTTGCAATGGATAGATTTAAAGCCCTGAATTTTGGAAGGAAGGAGATTGTTTTTTTCCCTGAACTTGTTTCTCATTTACAGTAACATCATGACCCTCCTTTTCAGTTCTAATGAAGGGCCTCAGGCCCTAAATGTTGACTGTTTCTCTTCCCTGCCCAGAATTTCCAGCAGGTTCAGTGTTCTTGTTCTAGATGGCCCAGTTTGGTTCTAAAATCCCTTAAGATCCTCATGTCAGTCTTTTACTTTTAAACGGATCTCAACTTCTTTATAAGAACAGATTTCTGGGCTTCACCCCTGAAGTAGGCCTAGTTGCAATGTTGTAACCTCCTGTTCTGGATTTCCTCCCTTCCAATCACCTTTAGAAATGCAGTCAGGTTTCTCCTTAGCCTCTTGTTCTTGAGTGAACAGGAACATGTCTGAGGAACCTGCTCTTTAATTTCTCCAGCAAATCTCTCTAAAACAGTTTTTCATATAGAGTGGAGCACTGAATGGAACGTTAGATCCTTACGGGGCTATTGCTAGGACTAGAGGACTTTACTTACAGGGAAGAGGTTGGCCTGGCTAGGTCTTTATTCCTTGAAACGTACGAAAATGAACGGCGACTGCATTTAAAATGATAAGGTGCCCAGTATAACAGCCTTTTCTTAGGGTAAGGGAGCCCAAAACTGGGGGAGGAGGAGGGTAGGTTAAGGTCAGAGGGACATGATTTAAAAAAGGTCCTGAGCAGGCAACTTTTTCATGCAGAGGATGGTGAGTATGCAGGAAACTGCATCTAGCTGAGCTGGCATTGTGGTCATCTTGGACTGGTTGGGCCAAAGGGCATGTTATCTATGCTGCATTGGTCTACTCCAACTACAATCTACAAATTGGTGAAGTTGAATGAATCAAGGGTAGTGGAATAGACAAACCAATTTGTTCTTGCCATGAGGTTGAAGGAATGGAGGCTGCCATTTTGTGAAGCTGCTCTGCATCCTCAATTTTGTGAACTGGCTTTGCTTGACTAAATCAATGTTTTAAAGTAGAGGCAATGATGCTCTAGGAAATCTGCTGGACTAGAAATCATTTCCAAATAAGAAGTTATGATATAACATGTAGGCTTGTGAATGGTGGTGTCGGTGTCTGCCCTGAGTGATTCAAGTTGGTTACTAGTTTGGTAACTGACTTAGAACAAAGAGCCATAAAATGCCAGTTGTTACTTGTGGAAGAGGGCAATAAATGGATGCTGCCTTGAACCAGAACCGATAAAGTGGTGACAAAGGTCAGTCATACGGCCTATAGCCAACGAGAAATGTAACATTTGAACTGGTAAAGAAAATGTATTAAAAAAAAAAGGATTTGAATGCAAAGTAGAGAGCAAACATTGCGGAAATGGATTATCCCACGGACACGTGGAGATTGGATTGGGAACACAAGGAACACCTGGGCATCGTAGATTCCCTTCCTAAGCGTTACTTTTTCTATTCTTTGACCGTTCATGGAGGGTCAGGGAAACTTAGCAGGTGTGCACGCAGATACTCAGTTGTGTGAATTCATGTGCTCTTCAGCTGAGACAATAAAGGTACTTGTCGGTAAATACAGATTTTGCCTGTGCCTAGCAGATCATTATTACTAAGGGGCAAATCCTTGTAACACCTGCACCAGATTGAAGTGTAACCCAGCCTCCGCTCCAATGCTTGCCAACCCACTTAAGGGAAATGTTTTTCTTCATCCCTGTTAATTGCCTGGAGAAATATCATTGTAACTAAAACATCCTTTTCCAAATAATGTTATCTGCTGGTGGAAAATAGTATCACCCAAAGATTGAAAACAGGAAATTTCCTTGCACATATCTCACTAAAGTCAATAACTGCCTACAATTGAATGGTGTCAGCTTGTTCATTAACCAGTTCAAGTTGTAAGAGTTAATTCCATCTAAATGGCAAAACTTCACAGTTCCAAGGTACATAGAATTTTGACTCAGTCATTGAATCTAATACAAGTTTTTTTTTTGGAGAACATTATTTCATAAAATCGGGAATGATTAAACTGGACTTGCATGGATGAGGAGGCCAAGGGCAACATTCTGGATGTGAGTAATGAGATACAATAAATCAGTCTGGAGATGATATGAAAATTGGTGGATAGGGATGAAGGTTGTCTGCGGCTACAACATTTTAGAGATTAGCTGGAAAGTTGAGTGGGGCAATGGCAAGTGGAACTTAATCCTGATAAATGCAAGGTAATAAATTTTAGGAAGTCAAACAAGGGTAGGATGAACATGCATAAAGTGATAGTTGATGTGCAGAGGGACCTTAGGGTACAAGAGCACAGGTCCCTGAAAGAGGCAGCAGAGCTGGATACAATGGTGGAGAAGGCATATAGAATGCTTGATTTTATTGATTGTGGCACAGAATAAAATAGGTGAGTCATCACATTAGAACTTTACCAATACAATTAGTTAATCCACAGCTGATATAATATGCACAGTTCTAATTACCAGAGTATAGGAAAGATGTGATCATAAGGGAGAGAGTATAGAGGTGATTCACCAGGACTTTGTCCAGACTTGAGCATCACTGATGTAGGGAGAAAGTGGACAGGTTGTTTTTTTCCCCCCGCAGAAGAAGCTGAGGGGGTGGCCTGATAGAACATACAGAACTATGAGGGGGGATAGGTTCAGAAGAAAATAAAAATCTTCCCATAGTAGGGATGCTCAAGAGTAAAGAGCATGGAATTGTGTTTAGGGGGGATTCGAGTGAAAATGTTTTTCAGCTGGAGGATGGTTGGAATCTGGAATGTGGTGGAGGTAGAGAATCTCACAGCATTTAAGAAGTGTCTAGACAAGCATATGAATTGCCAGGGCACAGAAGTCTACAGAGCTAATGAGGGATCAGTGTAGATATATATGACGGGCCACATGTAAATGGTGGACCAATGGACCCAAAGGAAGTCTACAAAAATCCAAAGGAGTTTGGCAAGCTAACAACTGAGAAGGGAGGCCAACACAGGGGCTCAAGCATAAAGGGTAGTCAGTACCAGGGAGAAATCTGCCCCGCCTGGAGACTAGTGAGAATGTGGGACCGGCTCGCACAGGGAGTGGTCAAGGAGAACAGCAGAAAACAAATGAAGGTAAGAAAACATATGGAGGAGAGAGCTGTCAGATGAGAACTCTGGAATTTAGGAGCTGGCCCCTCAAGTATGCCCCGCCCTTCAACAGGATCGGGGTTGATCTACCCCACGTCTGATTGCCAGTACCCCAAGAAGAAGGCACATCAGGACCTCTGTTTTGTAAGAAGTTTAAGAAGATTCAGCATGTCATGGAAGACAGACAAACTCCTACAGATGTGCAATGGAAAGCATTCTGTCTGACTCTTCACACCATGGCCTGGTACCAGGAACTCTAATCTACGGGAATACAAGAGGCTACCGAGAGTGGTAGATTCAGCCATTTCCTTCATTGGCACGGCTATCTACAAAGGGCAATCTCCCAGGAAGGCAATATCCATCATTAAGCCCCCCATCTAAACCATTCCCTCCTCTCATTGCTGGTTCTCAAGGTTTGAATAAAAAAAAGTTTCTACTCCTCTGCCATTAGGTTCTTGAAATAACCTGAAAACACTTAATTTTGCTTCAGACTGTATTTGCCATAACTTGCACTGATTTCATTGCATTTATTTTTTATTTTGTTGTGCAAGATATATATAATTGTATTAATTTAAGTTCATATTAACTTCCAATGTCATGTTTGCTGCTGCAAAAAGCTAATTTGCATGACATTATAATCTAGGTATGTAGGCAAGGCAAGTTTTTCACCCTATTTTATGTATCTTGGTACAATAATAGACCAATACCGTGACAATAAACTTGAACTTGTCAGCCCCCACCCCCACCACGTCACCTTGAATCTTATGCAATCACACAAGATCAATACCCATAATCAACGACAATGCTGGATCTAAGGAGACTGGGAAGGATCTGGTATTGACTTGAAATACCAACATAGACTCGATAGGCTGAATGGCCTGTCTCTGTGCCTCTGGAACCGACCTCCATCAAAAGAGCTCACCGCTTTTGAGAACTCTGATAGGAGGTGCCTGAAACTTTCTCCGTTAAAACTGTAAAATGTTTGTGTAATTTATCTTGAGTTGAACAGATTTCATTTCAGTCCAGCCCGCTCTTTTCTCAAATACAATTATCTTCCAGCAAGGACATTGCCAATAGGGAAACATGTAACAGCCTGCAGTTGTCCTGGAGTTGGGATGAGAAACCATTGCAGCTGAAATACAAGATAAAAGGCACGACATAATAATGAAAGAAACCAGTCCCATTACTGTGGAGATTAAGGAGAGAGGGTACAGTGATTGACCTAAAATAATGAGGATAGATCGGATACATCTGTGAACAGCTGTATAATGCAGCCATAAACTAACTGAGGATCTTTTTAAAGATAAACAAAAAACAATTATATCCTAAATGAGGAAAAGATGGAATTTGCAATCAAGGCATAGTTCAAACAAGGTTGGAGCTGTATTAACTTTCCAACTTTTTAAGATGATCATGGCTGACCATTCAGTCCTGTAACTGCCCCGTAACAGAAGTGTCCACTTTTCTCTTCTCTTCTGATTTTTGTGCAACAATTCCCTTTCAAAAGCTGTTTTTCATTATAGCAGAAGTATGAAAGATTAAGGTGGGGGGGGGCGGGGAGGAACCAAATCAAAATGGTTGAAGCTGATTAGTGGAACCAATATGGTAGATCAAGAGAATAAACTTCGTATGCTCCAGAGTAAAGAGGCATATTGGGCAGCACGATAGTGTAGTGGTTAGCACAGGGCTTTACAGTACCAGCGATCTGGGTTCAATTCCCGCCACTGCCTGGAAGCTTGTACGTTCTCCCCGTGAACGTGTAGGTTTGCTCCACCAGTTTCCTCCCACAGTCCAAACACTTACTGGTTGGTAGGTAACCTGGACATTGTAAATTGTCCCATGATTAGGCTAGGGGGTTGCTGGGCGATGTGGCTCAAAGGGCTGCAAGGGCCTACTCTGTGCTGTCTGTCAATGTGAAGGTAAATAAGCTCAGGGTTGGAGGCAGGCCATGGTGAGGGATGGTGCCAAGATGTCAAACCCTGCTGAACAGGCAGAGGAATCCGGAATGCTTCCCTTCAAAAATTGTGCTAGACTTGGGGCTCTGCTTAAAGTGAAAGGTTACAGAACCAAGATGAGTGATGGAAAGTTCATAATAGAATAGGTGAGACAGGTTCAAGTGGCAGAATGGCCTATTGTTCCACGTGTCTCAGGGCAGAAGTTTCTTTCTTTGTTTGTACAGAAGTATTGTGTTCCAAGTCAGATAAAGGATGGCATTGGCAAATGGTACTGATGGCAACAGTCAAGCTCCCAATCTAGACCCCTCCAGAACCAAGCACAAGCCTTATAAGTAGAACATCCTGTCGAGATTTGAATGCTTTATAAAGGCCACTCAAGCTCTAAACCTATTTTAAGAATCAGATGGGACTTCGCGAAATTTGATTTCCACCAATACCAAGTTCACATTTTCAATAACCATAAAAGGACAGCCATAAAGTCATACAACATAGAAACAGGAGTTTCCACCAATTCGTCATGACAACCATCTCAGCTACCATCAAATTTCCAAGATATAGAAGGCTGTAGACCTATTGTGAGTAAATAGATCGGTGCTGATAGGTAAAATAGGTAACGTGGACACAGTGGGCCAGAGGGCTTGCCTCTGTACTACACAGCTCTGACTCACAGGAGTCCAAAAAGAGTTTGACATGTTAATAGACGAGAAGAAAGGCCAACACATGGGCCCATAAATATAGAGCACTTGGGTGACCTACAGATCAGAGAGAATGTAGAACCAGCTCACGCAGAAACTTATTCAGGAAGTGTTCTTTATAACATTAATACAACTCTGTTGGCATTTTATTTTAGAAATGTGGCATTGACCAACCTTTTGCCACTGGTCCATAAACAAACATGCTGAACAAAACTGAGAAACTTGGAAGAGGGCGGAATTTTTATAATAGCGAAGACACAGGTGACAACTTCTCATATTTCCTTATGACAGTAAAGGAAGCCATTCAGCCCAGAGTCTTGCTGCAACCCCATTTCCCTGTAAACTGTTCTCTCTCATATAGCCACTAACTCCCCCTTGATTCTTCTACAATAGACAATTAACCTACGAGCCAATGTGTTTTTGAGATGTGGGAGTGAAGCAGTCTCAGGGAGAGCACACAAACTCCACACAGACAGAAACAGAGATCAGCATTGAATTCGGGTCACTGGAACTGTGAGGCATTGTTTCCACTAGCCAAAGCACAGTGCTATAGAAATAGATGGCTTTGCAGATACTAATGCTACGGCTACCAGCTATGCAAAAATTTATTAAAGGAATAAAAGTTGATGTTTGCGCTGTAAGTTTATAAAATTTACCCTCTTTAAGCATTGCAGTATTGGCCTAAAAAAAGGGGGAATAATTCAGAGATAAATATAAAGCATCACTCAGCAGCCCAGGAACTTACAACTTTTGTTCCAGAATTTGAGCATCCGCAGGTTTTTGCTTTCAACGCTGGGCTAGTTCTGATGCAAGTCTGTTCTCCCCACTCCACAATGGCTGCAATCTCCCTTATTGCAAACTTCCATCAGCAAGTTCAGTGTCGCACAAGTTCCTCCTCTGTTATCACTGTTTACTCCTTCTCCAGCAAACATTGACAACCTGCTTCACTCTCTCACAATCATCAGCAACCACTGCAATGTGTTTTCTTTCCATCTTCATCTTATCACAGACATTCCCTTTGTCTTCCCACCACCCTCCTTTCTCTACATCTTAAAACTTGCCCACTTTCTACATTTTCCTGACAAACATTTCCTGTGGAGCGACAGGAGTTATTAATGGTTTTTACTCCAGGTTACAGTCTCCTGTGTCCACACTGAATTCCTGCAGCAGTTTGCTTTTAGTTCAAATTTTCCAGTTCTGGTAAAAATAATGGTGAGCTGAAACATTATCTGTGTCTTTCTCCACTGCTGCTACCTGACCTGCTAAGTATTTCCTGTTTTTTGGGGGGTCTTATCATTTACAGCATTGATGTCTGTAGGTTTATTGCTGTGACTTTGTCGAAACAGTGATTACACTGACTGAAATGAAATTTTATGTTTAATTAATTGACAATGTCCATAAACTACAAAAGATGCATTAGAAACAAATTCAATTTGCCTTTGCATTCTTCACAGACTATTCATTCTTTGTAGATCATAGACATACTACACATTCTACACACAGGCTCCGAAGTGTTACAAGGCAGGAGTTCAGAGGATTTGGAAAGCCACACTTTTTTAAACTCAAACAAATGTCTAGAGCCAACATATACATTTGAAAATGCATTAACGGAGTTGTTGAGGCAAAAGCTGAACAAGTATCTTCCAAAATGTCATAGGTCAAAACTGATGGTTGGACAGCAGCCTATAAAACATTTGCCTTGAGCTGATCTAAAGGATTTATTCTGTGAATTTTATACAAAAGGACATAGTTTTGCATAAGCAAAGAAGATTGCAGAGAGGAAGAATAGTTTAAACAGAAATTATTTCCTTTTGGCCCACAGCCAACAGACAGCTGATCGACTCACAGTATTACAGAACTGAGATAATGCAAGAGAATGGTATGCCTCAGCAGGGAGAACCATGAAGATATACAATAGTTGTCACTCACACAAGAGAAACGTGTCCACGTGTGTCACAAATCTGCCAGGTTGTGATTTGGGCAGAGTGATTAAATGGCATCAACCTCACCCAATGCAAGTGGCCACGTGAGTGCTTCCCTGTGAAAACTTCTGAGTACTAAGCAATTTCCAGTTACAAAGCTGACTGACTCATCTGTGAGTGATCACTGAGGTGACAGAGGAGTCTGAGATGAGGGAGGGACTCCATCAGAGGAAGGAGTGGGATCGCCAAGTATGATTAGATTTGTTCCAAAAAGTCTAGGAATTCTCCACAACTCTCATCTCTACAGAGAACTGCCTTCCCTCAGGTAATCGGCAAGTAAACAGCAGATGTCTAGAGAAGACCTCCCTGTGAATAACAACTTACACAACTTGCACACTGTATAATGAAACATACATTATAGAATACTGTAGGTTTCCACAATTAAAACAAAGTGAAGTGTATTATGTTTAATGAAACTCGTAACACATTTTATTGAACGCTTCTGCAGAGATGCGACGGCCGAGAAAGTCAATGGTAGACAACCCAAACTGGCACATAGCAGAGTTAATAATTGACCCGTGTTGGCATAAGCATTCAAAAAGTATGCAGAGGTGAGATAGTGTTCGGATTTGAATGTTCTGGCGACAAGCATGTCATCCAGGTAGACAAAAAGAAAATCTACATCTTTCACTACAGAGTCTATCAGCTGTTGGAAAGTCTCTGCTGCATTTTTCAGTCCAAACGGCATGCACAAAGAGGCCAAACAAAGTTATCACAGTTGTTTTGGGAATGTCCTCAGAGCACACAGGCACTTGATAGTAGCCCCTAACTACATCAACTTTGGAAAATGTTAACTTTCTGGCTAAACATGCCAAAAAGTCTTGAATGTGTGGGACCGGGTAAAGATCGGGGCTGGAATCCTCGTTAAGGTGACAGTAATCACCACATGGGTGGCAACCACCATCAGACTTAGGGACCATATGGAGGGGTGAAGCCCAGAGACTGGCGCACAGTTCCAAGCCTTTCCATGTTCCCAGTGAGGTTTAGTGGCTCTTTGCCTTCTTATCAAGGACTTGTCACCCTGAAAGGGCATCTGCAATGAACAGCAGACAACCCTGGCAGCTGGAACCCACGATGTTCACAGACCTCTGACATCCCGATGCACTGGCACCGTCAAAGCTGCAAGGCAGTTGGCATTTTTGAGCGTTCATACCAAAGAGAACAGAGTAAAAGCACAGGCCCGGTGTCGTTTGGTTTGCAGCTGCGGGCATCCTTATGTTGAGGGCGTTGCTGACCGTGCTAATTGAGGTAGAGAAAGGAGGAATGATGCATCGCTGCCCAGCTGAGTGTTGACTACTAGCCATTTTAGCAAGCTCCCTATACTCATAGTCATACTTTATTGATCCCGAGGGAAATTTGGTTTCGTTACAGTTGCACCAGCCAAGAACAGAGTATAAATATATCATCACTGGTGCATTAGTGAAGGCTATGTGAACTTGATCAGGCCTTTGCTGAATGAAGACTTCTTTAAAAATAAAACAAGGATGGTGATTTCCCAAGAGAGACAGAATGTGGTCCATTAGCTTTGAAGGCCTACCATCTCCGATGTCGTGCAAGGAGAGCAACTGTTTTGTGCACTCAGACTCCTATAATCCAAAAAGTCTGAAAAAGGTGAGTTATCGGTGAACGGTATTTATCGTATTCAGGCAGGTGTTCAAGCAGACTCAACACCCTCACAGCCATTGGTTTGCTGAGCAACGCTACCACATAGTAGAATTTGCCGTTATCGGCAGAGACTTCTCACAGTGCAAACTTAGCCTCAGCTTGTACAAACCAAGCAACGGCATTTTGCTCCCAAAACCCCAGCAGTTTTAAAGCCACTGCATTGGCCGACATACTCAATAACTCTGTAATTGTCCTAAGGCATCAGGGTCACCAATGTAGGTTTTTACAATTAAAATAAAATGAGGTGTTTTATGTTTAATGAAACCCGTAGCATGTTTTATTGAAGTCCAAAACTTAAACACAAAAACACGCTACAAATCCTTACGTAACAATGTCACAATGTCAGACCAGCCGCTTAAAGTGGAACCTGAACTCAATGTCAGTGGTTGTGAATTATGTGCATTTCTCCCAATTACATTACCCTACCATTCTACCTGGAATTATAAACTGAAAAATTACTTTGAAGTCAGGGCAAATTCAAGATTCATATCAGCAGCAACTCCTTCAGATTGAAAGTGATGGATAGACAGCAAGGCATCTTGGCTGTGGCAGGATTAACCTGGGGGGGGGGGAGGTGCAATGTATTGTGCAATGAGGTAGGGAAGGAGCTCCAGTGTATTTGGGATAGTCAGAATTAAAAGGGTGGAATGGCTTTACCCATCTGTGCTTCTCTTGTGATCCAGATCCCATTTGAGCAATGGATCTCAGCACTAGAGGAGTTTAGAGAGAATGGTAGAATATCTGAATCCCTTTCAGGCTGAATTTGTCCTCCAAGCTTCAGCACTGTGAACACAAAGTGAGAGGTTAGCAGCTGCAGCAGAAAGCTACACTTGGTGATGGAAGATCAGCCTTCAAGATTAGTTAGTCAATCTAAACACATCCAACTTTTCAACTATTAAATATTAATAACAGGGATATTGAAAGCTTTGACTCCTTCCACTGACCTCTGCCTCAGCGTTAACTGATCAAATGTCTCTTTGGACTGGAAATTAACAAAATAAAGCACATCCGACTTTCATTCCTAAAGGCTGTGCCATCCAATGTTATCTTGCTATTTTAAGTATCCTTCTAAGTACATTTGTCTTGGCAGCAGCTATTGAAATCAAATCTTTGCTGAAACTAAAATTAAATGATTCCACAGATGTTTTAGGAAGAAATTGCATTTCAATAAGATATTTCACTCCACTTTTAGAATGCACCAAAATATTTCATGGTCAGTGAAGTATGTTTGAAGTGCAAGCACCAATTTAACAAAAATTGGTGACAATAAACAGCACAACTCCCACAGGCAGCAAGTGTGATACTGGTCATGGGGTAAATATTCCCAGAAACCAGGAAGAGCCTCCTGCTCCTTCTACCATTCACATCACAACAAACATGTTAAAGATCATCAGCTTAATGTCTCACTACCAGAAGATGTCTTTAATGCCTCACTCCCACAGTGTGCCACTCCCTCAACACTAAACTGGAGAACCAGCTAGACCTTTGTGTTCAGAGTGGGATTTGAACCCACAAACATCTGGGATATATCAAAGATAATGCACTTACTCTGACCAGCATCTGCTTTTGTTCTTGAGACTTTAAAGATTTGTGCTAATTAAATACCTACTGTGGTCTCGCAGACAAGGTCTTTGTTGCTGTAAGTAGCCTTAGCCTTGTGTTAATTTTATTTGAGGTGAACAGAAGCTTTCCAATAGAATGTCCCAAATACAGTCAGAAAACTAAACATATTTAACCAATTATTTGCTTTTAAAATACAAGTTCCTTTGCATACACTGTTAAGCCCCTCAGCCACCATTATCTGCCTTCACCTGTCAAACCTCTTTGTTAAAGAGTACATCACAGGAGGCTGACCTTCACTCTGCCAGCTCTGCGAGCCAATTAGTCCACTCCCCTGCTCTGAACCCACCACTTTAAAAATCATTCCTTGTCAAGAATTTATCCAATTCCCTTTAGAAAGTTTGAACTGTATTTGCTTCCATGGCTCTTTCAGCCATTTTGTTCCAGATCAGAGTATAGTTGTAGTTCTAGTTCCCAGCCTGGCACTCTTCCCCCCCCCCCACACCAACACTCCCATTGCAGAAGTCGTTCCTCTTGCACACTACAAACCCCCCTCTCCAGTGTTCCACACATCAAGTGTTCTAGTTATTAAATGCTACTGATACTGATCTAATCCAAACAGGCAGGGCACACTCAACTACAAAGGACACGCCACTTCTGTGCTATTTTTTTGAAGATGTTGGGAATTTGTCTTAAACCATTTTGAACTGGAGAAAAGCTTGTGCCAAAGAACTGTAGAAACTATGAAACTGTAACTCTTTGATCTTAGAATAAGCTACCAGAGCTGAAACCCTGAGGTATAATTTCAATGCGCCTCATAGCCGTCTCCGTTTCTTTAGGAAGCAAGCGGATTTGATTTGTATTTCATCAGAGTGTATTTGCTGTCACTATACATTTGGTAGCCATGCCTTGTAGCTATTTACTTAAAAGGAAATTAAACCATATGAGACTCACACTGGAACTGAAGCACAGATAAGTGTACTGGAAGGCTGCTCCTCACCATTGAGGAGGAAGGGGGAGGCGTAGACTCAAGTTTACCCATGGGATGAAGTGCATAGAGAAGATTAGAGACACTTCTAGGCTGGGCAGCACAGCGCTGTACCAAGCGCTTGGAACAGAACAAAAGAAAATCCACGGCCTAGTGCCGAAGCTGGAAGCAATAACTATAAAAAGGAATTGAATTAATAGCAGAAGAGAGAAAGAGTTACAGTCCTGTAGAGGAAGAGTGCAGCAAATGGGACTAAGCAGAACATACTTTCAAAGTGCCAACATGGGCACAAGTTGGCCAAATGGCCTATGGCATTACAAGCTATTTACAGAGGCTATTCAGCCCATTACTCTGTGCAGTGTTTACTCTCCCTGTGTGCCTCCTCCCACACCTCCCCACCCAGAATTGAGAATATTCTTCTCCATCCACCATCCTCTTGCACGCACCTCGATAACTTGCAGCGGCTCCCAAGTTCCACATTCTCGCTGTTCCCTGATACTTCTTTCCCAAATGTCTGATAGATTTATTAGAGTTAAGAAACTGCAAGGGTAAGAAGACCTTGACGGGAATTATATACAGGCCTCTCAACAGTAGCCAGGATGTGGTATACAAATTACAATGGGAGGTAGAAAAGGCATGTAAAAAGGACAATGCTACAACAGTCATGGGGGATTTCAATATGCAGGTAGATCAATATGCAGAGAAATCAGGTTGGTGTTGGATCCCAAGAGAGGGAATTTGTACATTACCTATGGCTTTTTAGAGCCACTCGTGGGTTCAGTCCACTAAGGAAAAGGCAATTCTGGATTGGGTGGTATGTATTGAACCAGATTTGGTTAGGGAGATTAAGGTAAAGGAACCTTTAGGCAGTGATTATAACATGATAGAATTCACCCTGCAATTTGAGGGGGGAGAAGCTAAAGTCAGGTGGATCGGTACCACAGTGGTATAAAAGGGAACTACAGAGTTCTGAGAGAAAAACTGGCCAAAGTTGATTGGAAGGGGATACTAGCATGGATGATGACAGAGCAGCAATAGCTGGAGTTTCTGGGAGCAATTCGGAAGGTACACAATAGATACATCACAAAGAGAAGTAGTATTTTAAAGTGAGGATGAATCAACTGTAGCTGACAAGGGAAGTCAAAGACAGCAAAAGAGAAGGCATATAATGTAGTAGAAATTAGTGGGAAATTGGAGGATTCAAAAGCTTTTAAAAATCAACAGGAGGCAACTAAAAAAACTATAAAGAGAGAAAAGATGAAATATGAAGGGGCACTAGCCGATAATATAAGAGGATACAGAAGTTTTTTTACACATATAAATAGTAAAATAGAAATGCAAGTGGATATCAGACCACTGGAAAATGACACTGCAGAGGTAATAATGGGGGACAGCAGAATGGTAGACAAACATAGGTATTTTGAGTCAGTCTTCACCGTAGAAGACACTAGCAGTATGCTGGACATCTGAGAGCTGGGACTGAAGTGAGTGTAGTTGCTATTTCTAAGGTGAATGTGCTTGGGTAGCAGAAAGGTCTGTAGTTGGACAAGTTACCTGGATCAGATGGACCACAACCCAAGGTTCTGAAGGGGAAGACTGAAGGGATTGTGGAGGCATTAAGTAATGATCTATCAAGAATCACTAGATTCTGGAATGGTTCCAGAGGACTGGAAAATTGCAAATGTCACTCCACCCTCCAAGAAGGGAGGGAAGCAGAAGAAAGGAACTGATAGGCCAGTTAGCCTGAACTCAGAGGTCAGTAAGATGTTGGAGTCCATTATTAAGGACGTGATTTCAGGGTACTTGGAGGCACATGATAAAACAGGCCAAAATCAGCATTGTTTCCTTGAGAGGAAATCTTACCTGACAAATCCGTTGGAATTTTTTGAGGAAATACCAGAAAGGTTAGTCAAAGGAGAGTCAATGGATGCTGTTTACTTGGATTTTCGGAAGGCCTTTGACAAGGTGCTGCATATGAGGCTGCTTAACAAGATCTCAGTGATCCAGAAATCCAGAACCCTGTCCCCTGCACCAGTTCATCAGACGCACTTTGATCTGCCAAATTATCCTCTTCTTACCCTGAATGGCATTTGGCACAGGCAGCAATCCAGAGATTAAACTTGAGGTCCTGCTTTTCAGCTTTCTGCCCAACTCCCTGTATTCTTCTTCAAGATATCATCCCTTTTTCTACCCAAGTAGTTTAAGGACCCCCACCATCTCAGACACGCTCAGAGGTACAGATTCCTGAAGATACCCACTTCAACATTTTACCAGCAGCTTCTTCCCCTCCGCCATTAGATTTCTGAATGGACAATGAATCCATGATCATTACCTAGCTATTTTGCACTACTTATTTAATTTCATTTTTAAATATTTATTGTAATTTATAGTGTTTCTTAATGTATTGCATGGAACTACTACCACAACTTTGGCAGATGGAGTTCAACCCAGATAAGTGTGAAGTGGTTCATTTTGGTAGGTCAAATATGATGGCAGAATATAGTATTAATGGTAAGACTCTTGGGAGTGTGGAGGATCAGAGGGATCTTGAGGCCCGAATCCACAGGACATTCAAAGCTGCTGTGCAGGTTGACTCTGTGGTTAAGTTGTACGGTGTATTGGCCTTCATCAATTGTGGGATTGAGTTTAGGAGCCAAGAGGTAATGTTGCAGCTATATAGGACCCTGGTCAGACCCCACTTGAAGTACTGTGCTCAGTTCTGGTCGCCTCACTATAGGAAGGATGTGGAAACCATAGAAAGGGTGCAAAGGAGATTTACAAGGATGTTAACACAAACAACAGGAATTCTGCAGATGCTGGAAATTCAAGCAACACACATCAAAGTTGCTGGTGAATGCAGCAGGCCAGGCAGCATCTGTAGGAAGAGGTGCAGTCGACGTTTCAGGCCGAGACCCTTCGTCAGGACTAACTGAAGGAAGAGTGAGTAAGGGATTTGAAAGTTGGAGGGGGAGGGGGGGGATCCAAAATGATAGGAGAAGACAGGAGGGGGAGGGATGGAGCCAAGAGCTGGACAGGTGATTGGCAAAAGGGGATACGAGAGGATCATGGGACAGGAGGTCCGGGAAGAAAGACAAGGGGGGGGGGGACCCAGAGGATGGGCAAGAGGTATATTCAGAGGGACAGAGGGAGAAAAAGGAGAGTGAGAGAAAGAATGTGTGCATAAAAATGAGTAACAGATGGGATACGAGGGGGAGGTGGGGCCTTAGCGGAAGTTAGAGAAGTCGATGTTCATGCCATCAGGTTGGAGGCTATCCAGACGGAATATAAGGTGTTGTTCCTCCAACCTGAGTGTGGCTTCATCTTTACAGTAGAGGAGGCCGTGGATGGACATGTCAGAATGGGAATGGGATGTGGAATTAAAATGTGTGGCCACTGGGAGATCCTGCTTTCTCTGGCGGACAGAGCGTAGATGTTCAGCAAAGCGGTCTCCCAGTCTGCGTCGGGTCTCGCCAATATATATAAAAGGCCACATCGGGAGCACCGGACGCAGTATATCACTCCAGTCGACTCACAGGTGAAGTGTTGCCTCACCTGGAAGGACTGTTTGGGGCCCTGAATGGTGGTAAGGGAGGAAGTGTAAGGGCATGTGTAGCACTTGTTCCGCTTACACGGATAAGTGCCAGGAGGGAGATCAGTGGGGTGGGATGGGGGGGACGATTGGACAAGGGAGTTGTGTAGGGAGCGATCCCTGCGGAATGCGGAGAGAGGGGGGAAGGGAAAGATGTGCTTAGTGGTGGGACTCTGCTCTTAAACACATCTCTCCCATTTCACGTACATCTGCTCTCACTCCATCCTCTCGCCACCCCACTAGGAATAGGGTTCCCCTGGTCCTCACCTACCACCCCACCAGCCTCCGGGTCCAACATATTATTCTCCGTAACTTCCGCCACCTCCAACGGGATCCCACCACTAAGCACATCTTTCCCTCCCCCTCTCTCTCCGCATTCCGCAGGGATCGCTCCCTACACAACTCCCTTGTCCATTCGTCCCCCCCATCCCTCCCCACTGATCTACCTCCTGGCACTTATCCGTGTAATCGGAACAAGTGCTACACATGCCCTTACACTTCCTCCCTTAACACCATTCAGGGCCCCAAACAGTCCTTCCAGGTGAGGCAACACTTCACCTGTGAGTCGACTGGGGTGATATACTGCGTCTGGTGCTCCCGATGTGGCCTTTTATATATTGGCGAGACCTGACGCAGACTGGGAGACCGCTTTGCTGAACATCTATGCTCTGTCCGCCAGAGAAAGCAGGATCTCCCAGTGGCCACACATTTTAATTCCACATCCCATTCCCATTCTGACATGTCCATCCACGGCCTCCTCTACTGTAAAGATGAAGCCACACTCAGGTTGGAGGAACAACACCTTATATTCCGTCTGGGTAGCCTCCAACCTGATGGCATGAACATCGACTTCTCTAACTTCCGCTAAGGCCCCACCTCCCCCTCGTATCCCATCTGTTACTCATTTTTATGCACACATTCTTTCTCTCACTCTCCTTTTTCTCCCTCTGTCCCTCTGAATATACCTCTTGCCCATCCTCTGGGTCCCCCCCCCCCCTGTCTTTCTTCCCGGACCTCCTGTCCCATGATCCTATCGTATCCCTTTTGCCAATCACCTATCCAGCTCTTGGCTCTATCCCTCCCCCTCCTGTCTTCTCCTATCATTTTGGATCTCCCCCTCCCCCTCCAACTTTCAAATCCCTTACTCACTCTTCCTTCAGTTAGTCCTGACGAAGGGTCTCGGCCTGAAACGTCGACTGCACCTCTTCCTAGAGATGCTGCCTGGCCTGCTGCGTTCACCAGCTACTTTGATGTGTGTTGTTTACAAGTATGTTGCCTGGATTGGGGAGCATGCCTTATGAGAATAGGTTGAGTGAACTCGGACTTTTTTCCTTGGAGCGACAGAGGATGAGAGTTGACGTGATAGAGGTGTATAAGATGATGAGAGGCATTCATCATGTGGATAGTCAGAGGCTTTTTCCCAGGGCCGAAATGGCTAGCACGAGAGGGCCCAGTATTAAGGTGCTTGGAAGTAGGTACAGAGAAGATGTCAGAGCTAAGTTTTTTATGCAGAGTGGTGAGTGCGTGGAATGGGCTGCTGGTGACGGTGGTGGAGACGGATATGACAGGGTCTTTTAAGAGACTCCCGGATAGGTACATGGAGCTTAGAAAAATAGAGGGCTATGGGTAACCCTAGGTAATGTCTAAGGTAAGGACATGTTCGGCACAGATTTGTGGGCCTAAGGGCCTCTATTGTGCTGTAGGTTTTCTGTTTCTAACAACAAATTTCACGACATACACATTAGTGACTGTTGCTTTCCAGGCCTTATGGCATATCGGGTGGCAACCTTGCCATTCCTTGTATTTTTACAAGGCTGAGTTGCTAGTTCAATGCTCAGCCCAGCATGAATGAAGAGTGCACAAGGGGCCGGCTGAATTTGAACCTGGGACCACCTGCCTCGAAGTCCGGCGAGGATACCACTACATCACCGGCCGGCAATGTCAGAGCTATTTAACCTGATTCTGATTTAGTTATGCACGTTACATACGAGTAAATACAGAAGCAAGCCACCAAGCCTAGCTGATTTACCATAGTATGAACATGAACCTCTACTCCCATAGTGAGACTATCCTCATACCCTCACAGACCCTACTGACCCCATCTGTGGCACTTACCATGGTACTGGTTTGAATATTCTGCTGTTCCTCCTAAATGCACTGAAAGACTTTTCAGGGACTGCCTCAGAATAGAGTCATACAACATGGAAATGGGGTTTTCAGCCCTACTTTGTGTAATTGGATCCTCTATTTCTTCACTTGCAGACCCCAATCAGTTCAGATTGGCAAAGGCATCTCCATCAATACAGGTGCACCGCAAGGCTGTGCCTCCTGCTCACTTTACACTTGTGACTGTGTGGCTAAGCACAGCTCCAATAACATATTTAAATTTGCTGACAAAACTACAGTCATCGACCAAGTCAAAGATGGTGACAAATCAGTATGTTGGAGGGAGACTAAAAATCTCACAACAACAATTTCTCACTCAATGTCAGCAAGACCAAGGAGATGATTACGAACTTCAGGGAGGAGGAAACCAGATCCATCATCAACTACCCCCACCATCCAGGCCATGCTCTCTTCTCACTGCTGCCATCAGGAATGTAGTACGGGAGCCTCAGGGCCCACAACACCAGGTTCAAGAGCAATTATTACCCCGCATTCACCAGGCTCTTGAACCAAAAGGGATAACTTCACTCACCCCAACACTGAAAGGTTCCTGCAATGTATGGGTCACTTTCAAGGACTCTTCATCTCATACTCTCGATAATTATTGCTCACTCATTTATTATTACCTTTTGTATTTGCAGAGTTGGTTGTTGTCGTTTCCACATTGGTTAATTGTCTGTCCTGTTAGGTGTGGTCTTTCACTAATTCCATTGTATTCTTGAATTGACGGTGCATGCTCACAGGAAAATGAATCTTAAGGTTATATACATGCTGACACATAGTTGTACTTTGATAGTAAAAATTTACTTTGAACTTATCCATGCCAACAATAGTGCCCATCAAACTTGTCCCATTTACCCTCATTTGGCCCATATCTCTCTAACCTTTCCTTTCCAGGTACAGTCTTTTAAATGTTGTTATTGTACTTGCCTCGACCCCTTCCTCTACCAGTTCCTTCCATCTCTGCAACACCCTCTATGTGAAGAAGCTGTCCCTCAGCTCCCTTTCGAATCTGTCCCCTCTCATCTTAAACCCTACGCCCTTGAGAGTTTAGTTCTCCTTCCCTGGGAAAATACTGTGCCCTTCATGATATTATACCCCTCTGAAAGGGCACCGCAGTCTCCCACTTTTCGTGGAATGAAGTCCTAGACCGCCCAACCTATAACAGGCCTTCAGGTTCGGGCAGCATCCTTGTAAATGTTCTCTGCACTTGAGTTCAGTGATGTCTTTCCTATAACGGAAGTGTACACAATGAAAGCAGTTTACCTATCCCAATCCAATTAATGATTTCCATAATCTTTTCTTCAGGATTATATATGCATATTTATATTATATATCTATATATAATATATTCATTCACTCAAGGGGTGTTGGCTTTGCAGGCTGAACTAGCATTTAACTGTGTCTCTAGTTTTCTCTGAGAAAGTTGTTGAACTGAATACCCAGCTGTGCCAGCAGAGCAGGTGTTGCTCAGGCAAGTCAGAGTGCAGAGGTGAGCAGCTACAGGTGATGGAGGTGGCAGCTGAGTAAATTTGCACCTGGTGCCTCGAGGGAAGAGTCCAGTTCCTGCCCCTGACACAGTGCCCAGGGATCTGACACAAAGGGGACTGCTCTCCAGGGCAGAATCAACCTTTAGGCAAGTAATATATCCTGGCAACCAGCATATGAGGGATTAGAGGCCTGGAGACCACAAGATGAGCACAGGTTCTGTGTCTCCTATATTGGAAGCTTTAACATTATCTTGCACATTTTAAAAACTAGAATTAATTCTCCTAACTAAAGTGTTTGTTTCCACTGTTAGGACCCCTTCATGTTTAATAAGGAAAAGCAATTATTTCCCAGAGTTCAGTGTTCACGTAGGTCTGCAAGGTGACTGATGGTATAGGGAACCTCTTACACATTACTCCTGTTTGGTAAATATGAAATTTATTGTGGTCAAGAGTCTTTTGTTCAACTAGCCATGCATTCTCCTTACAAACCTCAGTTACACTAAAATACAACAGTTGTATCCAAACTTAGGACCTCTTATACTTGTGTCTCAGCTTTTCTCTCTTCTTAAACCCTCAAAATAAATAAGGTGTCAACTTCAAAGGAAATAAAGACGTGGAGATTTAAGAAAAAGTTGCAGATAATATTTTCAAGTTTTGCTCTAAAAAAAAAAAAAAAACCACAGACAAATTTATCTCCTGGCTGTGGCGTTTCTAAGCAGGATTCAGCAAAGGTTGGAATTGTGTAGGGAAGAAGGAAAAAGGAAAATCAGTATTCAGGTATGACCAAAACTGTCTCCTAAAAATTGTGAACTTTGTTTGTGTTGCACAGAATCAGCTTGTGGGGGTCTTTTGGCTTCTTCGTCACCCTCCTCCAACTAATTCATGCAAGGTGTTTTGAAAATGAAACCACTGGTCCAAAGAATTGAGCAGTAGCAGTCCTACGTCTGTAACTGTTACTCAAGAGTCTGATACCAGCATCAATATTCCACATGTCACAAAGCTGCAACTTCAATCAAACACACACACAGTAATTAAGCCATTCTGCTAGCGTAGTTTTTAAACAGAGATCTCATCCAATCCTGAGCCAGCACACTGCCTGACATTAACCCGGAGGTTAGTCATTGAAATTCCCTGCCAGGAATTTGGGGATGAATTAAACAATTTGAATTTTGACTCCATATCAGAATAGCTGATCTGGTAAATGCCTGCCAGAGAGTCCAACTTTCCAACTGAATAAAACCCAACCTGTTTCAACTGCCTCTTTCTGAAGATGAAATCTATGCAATGCACACTGAAGTCCAAAAATTTGTTTGCATTGTGGTGAAAATATTTTTGGATATGACAAGAGCAAATGTGCAAATTTGGAAGTAAAATGCAGAACAAAAATCTTGAATTTAAACTCACAGATAACAAGGGGGCTTGAAATCCCAAGGCCACCAGGGAAGCAGCGTCTGTCACCAATTTAAGCCCACAACCAACAGTATGAAAGTGGTTTGTGGGAGCTTGCAGTGAACTGTCTGAGTGGAGTTAACCATGTTACACACTGATAAACACCTGAAGTATTTTGTTGGCTGTAAAAGCACTTTGAACCACAGGTTACTCACACAGGGAAAAAAAGCTGTATTTAATTGTTTGATTCCCCAAGGTATCTTCCCGGAGCTGGACACATAGGCTGTGTGTGTGCGCAAAGTTTGGCCAACATAGAGCTTAATGAAGACTTGTTTCTGTATGAGTGCCCAAGCCTGCCTCTAACCATCCAAGGGACAGCAAACACCTGGAAACAGATTGCAGACCGTTTATATTCAAAATGTATTCTGGTCTCAGCCGTAGGGCTCCACAATCACAAGAACCTACTCCCCAGATCACAGACATTCTCCCATGTCCCTATGTTCACACATCAACCCTGCCACACCCCTCCAAGGGTCTCTTTACATCACACCCCCCACACTCTGGTCCCATAATGTACACATGCCTCTCCTCGCTATGCCAAGGATTTGAAGCCCATTGCTTTTCTGAAGCCTTTTCTCTGGCAGAGGATATGTTCAGCTTTACCCACAAAAATGCCTGGAGCAGACCCACACATGAAATATGCTGGCCCACAGTACAATCCACATATAAACAAGACTTCCAGCTGGCAAATGAATTATAGGCCCCTATCTTCTTTGTACAGTAGATGCTGAACAACCTTCCCTTTTGTGGATGTGAAAGATCCCACATCACAATTTTACAAACAAGGAGCCAAGGTTTACCCTTCAGACACCAAGCAACACAAGTAGAGAGAGGCCATTCAGGCCCTCATGCCTCCACTGGCATTCAGTAACACCACGGCTCACGTTTTAGATCAGTGCCACTTCTCGCACACCAACCCCCATTTCCCTCAATTCCACTTCTTATCCAAAATCTATCAATCTGTGCTGTTTATCAGTTTCCATGATTTAAACACTTCCTTTGAAGAAAATGTCATAAGCTAAAACAGAACAGCACAGCACAGTAATAGGAACAGGACCTTTAGCCAACAACACTGTACTGAACTAAATGCCTAACCAAACTAATCCCTTCTGTCCATGACCCCTTCATAAACACAAGAGATTGTGCAGACTCGGAAAATCCAGAGCAACACACAAATGCTGGAGGTACTCAGTAGGTCAAGCAGCATCTAGAGAGGTGATGTTTTGGGCACAGACCCTTCATCAGGACTGGAAAGGAAGGGGAAAGAAGCTCGACTCACACATGAAACATGCTGGACCACAACACAATCCATATTTAACATGGCTTCCAGGCTGGCAAGTAAATTCCAGGTCCTTCCCTTTTGTGTCAATGCGGAATAGATTCTGGTTTCTTCTACACACACCCCCACCGCCCTTCCTTTCCAATCCTGATGAAGGGACTCTGCCCGAAACGGTGACTGTATATTGCCCTCCATAGTGTGCGAAACATGAAATGTTGTGCAATATAACAAGAATTAACAACATTTGACAGCACCTACACAGCGTGCCTGCCTTGCTTCTCTCTTCCTTTTCCCTCCTTCATTTCACCAGATTAAGGTCCATTCACCTCACTGAGATTTCGCTTGTGGCCTTCACCCTACCCAACCGTGGACATCAGATCAACCTGTCCCCGAAGTGAACTCACTGTGAACTCAAGTCTCACATGCCACCCCCTTAAAAAGTGATCCTAATGGCAAAACTAGGCATGGAGAGAAAAGTACAAACATTATGTTGACATCAAACACAGATCACGGAATAACGAACAGGTCTCACACTTACCCTATACACAGATTCACAAAGTCGGTGTCAGATCCAACGTCGAGGAAAGAGCCAGTGGCAGAAATACTGCCCACATTGGATGTTAAAGGTGGGACTGAGACTTCCAGCCGTCCAGGAAAGGATTGCACAAAACAAGCATCAAAATACTGACAACAGTAAGCCTTTTCATTGAAAAGGCACATTCTATCAATAAAAATAATGTTAGCTGCACAACAGGTCATACCAGTGGCAATATACACAGGAATAATTGCTTAAAAAAAAACACAAGTGATCACTTGAATCTGGTCATGAATAACCTCTAGTCCAATCCAGCAAAAAGCTTCATGACTTAAAATGTCAGTGCATTTACTTTAAATTCTTTGTTTGACAATAGGAGAAAGATTTCCAGAAAATCTCAGTATGTTTCCTTCGCAGTGCATTTCTCTGTTTCACACATTTTTTTCCTCCTCAAAGACCCAACCTCCTAATGAGCCCATCCAACATTAGACTTGGTGGTCATTAGGTACCCAATATCTACATTTGTTTGGGAAGATGAGCATCCTCAACAACTGATGTCAGTCAGGTGAGCAATGGGTTTGGAGAAGAGGAGAGAGGGTGCGGGGAGAGACGGTGTTGGTAATTCAACCACTGTTTCCCCTGAAAGCTTGCCTCTTCAGTCAATGTGCGCACAGCAAGCTCCAAAACAACAGCCAGCTGATAATGAACAGAGTGAACCAGCACACCAGTGACCCCGCCCACATGCTCTTCTCCACTCATGTGATATTTCATTATTTCATGTCCAGGCACAAGAACAGGCAGAGTTTCATCGCATGTCTCCAGCACATAGCACTTCTGACAGTGCTGCACTCCCTTAGTGATAAATCTTGTGTTCAACAAACCTGCACATACACTCTTCAGACTCTGAAGTACAGGTGTTGTCTACCAAGAGTGGATATTTATTGAGTTCCCCCCACCCCATTGCCCAGTAACCGAATGGCCCACTGAACCATTCTGGAGAGTATTCCTAGCTCCACTGACTCTTCTCTCAAGATGTTGTGGATTTGGTGTCACAGATAAACCAGGCTACATCCCCACAGGATTTATCTGACTATGGAAGCTTTGTCTCGCCAAAGGGTCTCGGCCCGAAACACCAACTATACTTTTCTTCCCCCATAAGTGCTATCTGACCTGCTGAGTTCATCCAGCATTTTGTGTGTGTTGCTTGGATTTCCAGCATCTGCAGATTTTCTCTTGTTTAAGGAAGCTTTGTGATTGGTTGTCAAATCTATCCATACTATCCTTTGGCCTTAACAGTCAGATACTAAAACCTGCAGGATTTAGTCAACCAGATGGGATTTAATGAGAACCTGGTATTTTTTTAAGATCATTTCCAAATTCCAAGTTATCAATTTGAATTTAAATTCCACAGATATCATGGTGAGATTTGAACTCAAGTCTCTGGATTGATTGGTTAAGACAAATGTAGGTCCCCTACAGACAGAAACAGGTGAATTGATTATGGGGAGCAAGGACATGGCAGACCAATTGAATAACTACCTTGGTTCTGTCTTCACTAAGGAGGACATAAATAATCTTCTGGAAATAGTAGGGGACATAGATGGAGGAACTGAGGGAAATACATGTTAGTAGGGAAGTGGTGTTAGGTAAATTGAAGGGATTAAAGGCAGATAAATCCCCTAGTCTGCATCCCAGAGTACTTAAGGAAGTAGCCCAAGAAATAGTGGATGCATTAGTGATAATTTTTCAAAACTCTTTAGATTCTGGACTAGTTCCTGAGGATTGGAGGGTGGCTAATGTAACCCCACTTTTTAAAAAAGGAGGGAGAGAGAAACCGGGGAATTATAGACCGGTTAGCCTGACATCGGTGGTGGGGAAACTGCTAGAGTCAGTTATCAAAGATGTGATAACAGCACATTTGGAAAGCGGTGAAATCATCGGGCAAAGTCAGCATGGATTTGTGAAAGGAAAATCATGTCTGACGAATCTCATAGAATTCTTTGAGTAACTGGTAGAGTGGATAGGGGAGAACCAGTGGATGTGGTATATTTGGATTTTCAAAAGGCTTTTGACAAGGTCCCACACAGGAGATTAGTGTGCAAACTTAAAGCACACGGTATTGGGGGGTAAGATATTGATGTGGATAGAGAATTGGTTAGCAGACAGGAAGCAAAGAGTGGGAATAAACGGGACCTTTTCAGAATGGCAGGCAGTGACTAGTGGGGTACCGCAAGGCTCAGTGCTGGGACCCCAGTTGTTTACAATTTATATTAATGACTTAGATGAGGGAATTAAATGCAGCATCTCCAAGTTTGCGGATGACACGAAGCTGGGCGGCAGTGTTAGCTGTGAGGAGGATGCTAAGAGGATGCAGGGTGACTTGGATAGGTTAGGTGAGTGGGCAAATTCATGGCAGATGCAATTTAATGTGGATAAATGTGAGGTTATCCACTTTGGTGGCAAAAACAGGAAAACAGGTTATTATCTGAATGGTGGCCAATTAGGAAAAGGGGAGGTGCAACGAGACCTGGGTGTCATTATACACCAGTCATTGAAAGTGGGCATGCAGGTACAGCAGACAGTGAAAAAGGCGAATGGTATGCTGGCATTCATAGCAAGAGGATTCGAGTACAGGAGCAGGGAGGTACTACTGCAGTTGTACAAGGCCTTGGTGAGACCACACCTGGAGTATTGTGTGCAGTTTTGGTCCCCTAATCTGAGGAAAGACATCCTTGCCATAGAGGGAGTACAAAGAAGGTTCACCAGATTGATTCCTGGAAAGGTAGGACTTTCATATGATGAAAGACTGGATCGACTAGGCTTACACTTGTTGGAACTCAGAAGATTGAGGGGGGGATCTTATTGAAACATATAAAATCCTAAAGGGATTGGACAGGCTAGATGCAGGAAGATTGTTCCTGATGTTGGGGAAGTCCAGAACGGGGGGTCACAGTTTGAGGACAAAGGGGAAGCCTTTTAAGAACGAGATTAGGAGAAACTTCTTCACACAGAGAGCAGTGAATCTGTGGAACTCTCTGCCACAGGAAACAGTTGAGGCCAGTCCATTGGCTATATTTAAGAGGGAATTAGGTATGGCCCTTGTGGCTAAAGGGATCAGGGGGTATGGAGGGAAGGCTGGTACAGGGTTCTGAGTTGGATGATCAGCCATGATCATACTGAATGGTGGTGCAGGCTCGAAGGGCTGAATGGCCTACTCCTGCACTTATTTTCTATGTTTCTATGATTGCCCAGACCACTGGATTGCCAAGTTGTTAATTTAGCTGCAGAGCCACCATGATGCCAGGTAGACAGTGATGAGCCCACCCACACCATCTCAGCTCGGTGGTGAGAGGCAGAGAGTAACTGGGGCTCCAAGACCGACAGGGAAAAGACCGAGTGCCCTCAGCTGGGAAGACAGTGACATAGTGAAACTTCCTTCAGCGTTCAGCTTCAGAACACCAGGACACTTTAAACAAGGCAAAGTCTGCTTTGTGATAATCCAATGATATTCAATGGGCCAGGCAGACTTGTGTTAACAGATTGCCTTTCATTAAAGCAAGAGGAACATCAGGCGGGAGATACACAAGCTCAAAATCTAACACCACCAGGCTCAAGAGCAGCTGCTTCACTTCAATCATTCAATTCTTCAAACATCTGACGAAACTCTAACCACTGAACTTCAGCGTTGCTATGAATCACCGTGCACCAAAATGTTTTCTTGTTATAATTGTCTTTTCTTGTTAAAGCATATAATTTGTGTTAATATTTTTCTTGTAAGTTGTGTTCTTAAAGAAACCACAACCTTTTCTATTTCTCAGAGAATATTTTAATTAGACATTGCTACAATAGATACAGAGTACTGAAATATTATATTTATCCAGTTATACGGCTCAGAATGTTGGACAATATCTAGTAACAAGAGGAAACAAATTGAAGCAGCATAGATGCGGTTTTTGAGGAAGATGCAAAGAATATCATGGACGAAACGAATCTCTAACGAGGATAGCATGAACAGAGCAAACACAAAAAAGAGAAATAATGTATGAGATCATGAAAAGGCAACATAATTTCATTGGACATATAATTAGGAAAGAGGAGTTCGAATGCACGGTAATTATGGGAAAGATTGAAGGGAAGAAAGCAAGAGGAAGACAAAGACAAATGATGATGGAGGCAGCAGCCAGAGAACTGGAAATGAATACCAATGAATTGATCCACTTGACCCAAAACAGGAGTGTGTGGGCCATGGCAGTCAAAGCTCAAACTGGGCATGGCACCTGATGACGATGATGATGACGACGACGACGACAATAGATACATCAAACATGGGAGGAAGCAGGCAAAACATAGAATAACAAATAGTGGGAAAAGGGATATCTCTGCCACTGGACAAAGTCAGTGAATCCACTAACTAATGTGTATGCTGTGTTCAAACCCTGATTCTGGACCAGAGTACCTGTTGGTGGTGGACAAGCTCGGTGTACTGGAAGGAGGTGTCCCACAGCACAGGGACTGAAGATGCCAACTTCTCCAGAGGCTGCATTCATCTCCTTTCAGCTGGCAGGTCAATTGGCCGGAGCTCTCCCGGCTCACTGGTAGAACCTCAACGCCACTCGATTGGTTTCATTCTGCTTGGAACTCTCAGACAGTGGGTCACCACACTTTGGCTACAGTCTGACAGTTCAAGCCTGCAGGATGGCAAATCTCCTGGGTGGTCCCAACACCAGCCACCAGGTATAAACCAGGCTGAAGGATGAAGGGAGATTATATCATACTCCCCCCAAACTCACCCTGTCCTCACATCACAGAATGCCTCCAACAATAGGCAAGTGTTCTACTCATTTTCCACTATCATTAAAAGGAAACAATTAAATGACCCAATATTTTAAGGCAGTTCTGTCCAAAATAAAAGCAGAGTGCTGGAAATACATCAACAACTCCTCCCCCCGCCCCTCCCCACCACACCCCAGGTGCTGCTCGATCCACAGAGTGCACATTGCTCGTTACTCCAGATGCCAGCATCTGCAGTCTCGTGTCTCGCCCGTCTCTGCTGGAAATGGTCAGCAGGTCAGACAGCATCCAAGTAGAAAGAAACACAGCTATGTTTCAGGCCAAAGACTGTTCTTCAGAACTCTGTGCTCCAATGAAAAGTTGTTCATTCATTATGTGCAGCGTCGTATGATGTGGGCAATCACGGTCTTTCCGTGACCATGATTGTTCTTGGCAAATATTTCCACAGAAGTCGTTTGCCATTACTTTCTTCAGGGCAATGTCTTTACCAGACGGATGACCCCATCCATTACCAATTCTCTTCAGAGAATTGTCTGCCTGGCGTCAGTGGTCAAATAACCAGGACTTGTGTCATATGACCATCCACCACCTGCTTCCACGGCTTCACATGACCCTGACCGGTGGGCAGGGGGGATGCGAGCAGATAATCAGGTGCTACAGCTTGCCCAAGGGGTGACCTACAAGCAAGCAGAGGGGAAAGTGCTTACACCTCCTTAGGTAAAGATGTATCTCCGCCCCATTTAACAATTTGGGTTGATGAAAGGTCATCAGTCAGATTGTTAACTACATCTCCCTCAGTTGATGCCAGCCTTTCGGTTTGTATTTCAGATTTCCGGCAACTGCATATTTTCCTTTGGGTTAATTCTAAGCCCTTCCCAACAGCTTTGGCCGATCTTGTTGGCTCACAGAACTGATCCCATCTGAGCTCCTCTGGCCTTCAGGGAGAAATTATTTTTTTCTTTGATGTTGAGTATGATTCAAGGAAAAGTAGCCAAGAAGTAAAACAAAAAACTAGCCAAAAATACTTAAGCAAGTTATCCTTGTTGTGCATCTAATGTACTGGCACGACTCAATGGAATGATTTCAGGCTTTGCAACTATTATTTATAACTAACAATGCAGGCACCTCAGGATCACAGTACACTGTAGGATCACAGTACACTATAGTTTACAAACTTCACTAATGTCAGTGTAAGTGTTAATTACATTTCCCCTTTCCTTAAGGTCATTTTGCTACCCCTGCTAGCTCATGCTGTGGGAAAATTAATCTTCAGTTCATGGACCATCCAAAACAAATCTTGAGAATTGGCAGCCCCAGCTGCACTCTAGATCTGGTGGGGAGATCACCCAGTTCGCCATCGCAGAGGTGAGTCTCTTTGTGATGTTACTCAATGGAAGTCTTCCTCCCTGAACTGCCTTTTGTTATTTGAGCGGTTGCTGACCTTGAAGTAATGTACTTGTGGCAGGGCTTTCAACCAGAACATTGGCCCAGTAAACGTACAGGGAATGGCCACCACACAACCCAACCCATTTGCACTTTACAAACCGGTAAGATTGCTAGATCCGTGTTCTTCCCGAGCCAAAGAAGGGCGTTCAGATGGTGGTTGACCAATCGAAGCACTGCCTTCTGTTGAGAATGTGTAGTCACTGCTCCACACAAAGGGTCGCTGGACAGGGAGATGGTGAATCACGGCAAAACCTCAAAATATCACATCCTCACAGATGCCTCCACTTTATAGAAAACCCATTCAGAAATGCCTTCACTGGCGTCCAGTAACCAGAAAATACATGGGCCTCTCGCATTACAGCCACAGAGTTGGCATCAACAAGTCTTTGTTGTAAAAATATGCACTGTACTTACTGAAAAACTCTCAGTGGAATGGAGGTTGCTTTACCCTAGATTCACAGCTGCAATGAAGCCCGTCCATTCTCCTGGACAGAGCAAAGTTTCCAACTGCTGTACAATACTCATAAAGAGAGTCTACCACTACACAAGGAGAAGATTCTTGCCTGAAGATCCAGCACCAGTGCTTATTAACCAGCATACACTGAGTCTGTGCAAACTCAGATCAAATGGGAGCAAGCTGCAAGGGAAGGAGCAGTAGCCCTCAGAGTGAATCTTCCAAAGAGAAACACTGCACAGTGAGTAGCTCTGAAACGAGAAGAACTTGCTTTGTGCAAGGCCCTCGGAAACCTTCAAGAAATGTGCTCACATTTGGGACAAATTCACAGATGTTTTGCCGCAAGTTATTTGGACCACTGATCGTCCATTGACCGTGTAACGCTCAGTTATATTGGCTCGTATATGTCTAGGGGAAATCCACCCAGCACCTGCCTCGATGCTTCCCACGGAGTCGGTCGCCACCCGAATCAAGCCCAAACATCAATCATCAGCCAGCACACCCAGCACGTTTTACCAAGTACACTTTATAGATATTACTAATCCTATGACATTAATATAAATTCGATACAGAAAAGGAAGTAATGAAAAAAAGGCGCCAAGACTTATCAAAGTCCAAGTTCTTTGCACGCAACCGTTGGAGCTCAATCGATTCCTGACGACCACCCGAATCCTGTCGACTCACGGCTCGGGACCACCCGCAGTGATCAACCGGAAGCTTTCCGCACGTCTGCCGTCCTCCCCGTCTCTCCTCCAACTCCCCGTCTCTCCTCCGACTCCCCGTCTCTCCACCGTCCTCCCCGTCTCTCCACCGTCCTCCCCGTCTCTCCTCCGACTCCCCGCCAAAACCCCCGCACGTCCGCCGACCTCATCTCTCCTCCGACTTCCCGTCAAAAACCCAGTCCACCATCCTCCCCGTCTCTCCTCCGACTCCCCGCCAAAAACCCCCGCACATCCACTGTCCTCCTCGTCTCTCCTCCGACTCCCCGCCAAAAACCCCCGCAAGTCCACTGTCCTCCCAGTCTCTCCTCTGACTCCCCGCCAAAAGCCCCGTCCACCGTCCACTTCGTCTCTCCTCTGACTCCCCGCCAAAAGCCCCGTCCACCATCCACTTCGTCTCTCCTCCGACTCCCCGCCAAAACCCCTGCGTGTCCACCGTCCCCCCCGTCACTCCTCCGACTCCCCCCAAAAACCCCCGCACGTCCGCTGTCCTCCTCGTCTCTCCTCCGACTCCCCTCCAAAAACCCCGTCCACCGTCCTCCTCATCTCTCCTCCGACTCCCCGCCAAAAACCCCCACACGTCCACTGTCCTCCCCGTCTCTCCTTCGACTCCCCCCAAAAACCCCTGCACGTCCGCCGTCCTCCTCGTCTCTCCTCCGACTCCCCTCCAAAAACCCCGTCAACAGTCCTCCTCGTCTCTCCCCCAACTCCACGCCAAAAACCCTCGCATGTCCACCGTCCTCCCCGTCTCTCCTCTGACTCCCCCCCCAAAACTCCCGCATTTCCACCGTCCTCCCCGTCTCTCCTCCGACTCCCCACCCAAAACCCCCGCACGCCCACCGTCCTCCCAGTCTCTCCTCCGACTCCCCGCCAAAAACCCCTGCACGTCCACCGTTCTCCTCGTCTCTCCTCTGACTCCCACCAAAAACCCCCGCATGTCCACCGACCTCCCAGTCTCTCCTCCAACTCCCCGCCAAAAACCCCGTCCACCATCCTCCCCGTCTCTCCTCCGACTCCCCACCAAAAACCCCGCACGTCCACCGTCCTCCTCCGACTCCCTCCAAAAACCCCTGCATGTCCGCCGTCCTCCTCGTCTCTCCTCCGAGTCCCCTCCAAAAACCCCGTCCACCGTCCTCCTCGTCTCTCCTCTGACTCCCCGTTAAAAACCCCCGCACGTCCACCATCCTTCCAGTCCCTCCTCCAACTCCCCACCTCAAAACCCCCGCACGTCCAACGTCCTCCCAGTTTCTCCTCCGACTCCCCGCCAAAAACCCCGTTCACTGTCCTGCTCGTTTCTCCTCCAATTCCCCGCCAAGACCCCCGCACGTCCACCGTCCTCCCCGTCTCTCCTCCGACTACACCCCAAAAACCTCGTCCACCGTCCTCCCTGTCTCTCCGCCAAAAACCCCCGCAGGTCCACCGTCCTCCCCGTCTCTCCTCCGACTCCCCGCCAAAAACCCCCGCACGTCCACCGTCCTCCCAGTCTCTCCTCCGACTCCCCGCCAAAACCCCGCACGTCCACCGTCCTCCCGGTTTCTCCTCCAGCTCCCCTCCAAAAACCCCGTCCACTGTCCTCCCTGTCTCTCCTTCGACTCCCCGCAAAAACCCCTGCACGTCCGCCGTCCTCGTCTCTCCTCCGACTCCCCTCCAAAAACCCCGTCAACAGTCCTCCTCGTCTCTCCTCCAACTCCACGCCAAAAACCCTCGCATGTCCACCGTCCTCCCCGTCTCTCCTCTGACTCCCCCCCCAAAACCCCCGCCAGTCCACCGTCCTCCTCGTCTCTCCTCTGACTCCCCCCCAAAAACCCCCGCACGTCTGCCATCCTCCTCGTCTCTCCCCCGACTCCCCTCCAAAAACCCTGTCCACCATCCTCCTCGTCTCTCCTCCGACTCCCCTCCAAAAACCCCCGCACGTCCACCATCCTCTCTGTCTCTCCTCCAACTCCCCCCAAAATCCTGTCCACCGTCCTCCCCATCTCTCCTCCGACTCCCCGCCAAAAATCCCCGCACGTCCAGCGTCCTCCCCGTTCCTCCTCCGACTCCCCCCCAAAAACCCCGTCCACCATCCTCGTCTCTCCTCTGACTCCCCTCCAAAAACCCCTGCACGTCCACTGTCCTCCCCGTCTCTCCTCCGACTCCCCCCTAAAACCCCGTCCACCGTCCTCCCTGTCTCTCCTCCGACTCCCCGCCAAAAACCCCATCCACGGTCCTCCGTCTCTCCTCCGACTCCCCGCCAAAAACCCCCACACGTCCACTGTCCGCCCCGTCTCTCATCCGACTCCCCACCAAAAACCCCGCACGTCCACCGTCCTCCCCGTCTCTCCTCTGACTCCCCGCCAAAACCCCGTCCACTGTCCTCCTCGTCTCTCCACCAAAACCCCCGCACGTCCACCGTCCTCTCTGTCTCTCATCCGACTCCCCTCCAAAAATCCCGTCCATCGTCCTCCCCGTCTCTCCTCCAACTCCCCGCCAAAACCCTGTCCACCGTCCTCCCCGTCTCTCCTTCAACTCCACGCCAAAACCCCGTCCACTGTCCTCCCTTTCTCTCCTCCGACTCCCCACCAAAAACCCCGCACATCCACCGTCCTCCTCGTCTCTCCTCCGACCCCCGCCAAAATCCCATCCACCGTCCTCCTCGACTCTCCTCCAACTCCCCGCCAAAATCCCGCACGTCCACCGTTATACCCGTCTCTCCTCCAACTCCCCCCAAAAACCCCCGCCCGTCCACCGTCCTCCTCGTCTCTCCTCCGACTCCCCTCCAAAAACCCCCGCACGTCCACCGTCCTCTCTGTCTCTCCTCCAACTCCCCCCAAAATCCTGTCCACCGTCCTCCCCATCTCTCCTCCGACTCCCCGCCAAAAATCCCCGCACGTCCAGCGTCCTCCCCGTTCCTCCTCCGACTCCCCCCCAAAAAACCCCATCCACCATCCTCCTCGTCTCTCCTCTGACTCCCCACCAAAAACCCCGCACATCCACCGTCCTCCTCGTCTCTCCTCCGACCCCCGCCAAAATCCTGTCCACCGTCCTCCCCGTCTCTCCTCCGACTCCCCGCCAAAAATCCCCGCACGTCCAGCGTCCTCCCCGTTCCTCCTCCGACTCCCCCCCAAAAACCCCGTCCACCATCCTCATCTCTCCTCTGACTCCCCTCCAAAAACCCCGTCCACCGTCCTCCTCGTCTCTCCTCTGACTCACCGTTAAAAACCCCCGCACGTCCACCATCCTTCCAGTCCCTCCTCCAACTCCCCACCTCAAAACCCCCGCATGTCCAACGTCCTCCCAGTTTCTCCTCCGACTCCCCGCCAAAAACCCCGTTCACTGTCCTGCTCGTCTCTCCTCCGACTCCCCGCCAAAACCCCCGCACGTCCACCGTCCTCCCCGTCTCTCCTCCGACTACACCCCAAAAACCTCGTCCACCGTCCTCCCCGTCTCTCCGCCAAAAACCCCCGCACGTCCACCGTCCTCCTCGTCTCTCCTCCGACCCCCGCCAAAATCCTGTCCACCGTCCTCCCGGTTTCTCCTCCGACTCCCCGCCAAAACCCCGCACGTCCACCGTCCTCCCGGTTTCTCCTCCGGCTCCCCGCCAAAATCCCCGTCCACCGTCCTCCCAGTCTCTCCTCCGACTCCCCGCCAAAAACCCCCGCATGTCCACGGTCCTCCTCGTCTCTCCTCCGACTCCCCGCCAAAAAGCCCCACACGTCCACTGTCCTCCCCGTCTCTCCTTCGACTCCCCCCAAAAACCCCTGCACGTCCGCCGTCCTCGTCTCTCCTCCGACTCCCCTCCAAAAACCCCGTCAACAGTCCTCCTCGTCTCTCCTCCAACTCCACGCCAAAATCCCCGTCCACCATCCTCCCCGTCTCTCCTCCGACTCCCTCCAAAAACCCCTGCACGTCCGCCGTCCTCCTCGTCTCTCCTCCGAGTCCCCTCCAAAAACCCCGTCCACCGTCCTCCTCGTCTCTCCTCAGACTCCCCGTTAAAAACCCCCGCACGTCCACCATCCTTTGAGTCCCTCCACCAACTCCCCACCTCAAAACCCCCGCACGTCCAACGTCCTCCCAGTTTCTCCTCCGACTCCCCGCCAAAAACCCCGTTCACTGTCCTCCTCGTCTCTCCTCCGACTACACCCCAAAAACCTCGTCCACCGTCCTCCTCGTCTCTCCTCCAACTCCCCCCCACAAAACCCCCGCATGTCCATCGTCCTCCCAGCCTCTCCTCCGACTCCCCACCAAAACTCCATCCACCATCCTCCTCGTCTCTCCTCCGACTCCCCGCCAAAACCCGTCCACTGTCCTGCTCGTTTCTCCTCCAATTCCCCGCCAAAACCCCCGTACGTCCACCGTCCTCCCCGTCTCTCCTCCGACTACACCCCAAAAACCTCGTCCACCGTCCTCCCTGTCTCTCCGCCAAAAACCCCCGCAGGTCCACCGTCCTCCCCGTCTCTCCTCCGACTCCCCGCCAAAAACCCCCGCACGTCCACCGTCCTCCCAGTCTCTCCTCCGACTCCCCGCCAAAACCCCGCACGTCCACCGTCCTCCCGGTTTCTCCTCCAGCTCCCCTCCAAAAACCCCGTCAACTGTCCTCCCTGTCTCTCCTTCGACTCCCCGCAAAAACCCCTGCACGTCCGCCGTCCTCGTCTCTCCTCCGACTCCCCTCCAAAAACCCCGTCAACAGTCCTCCTCGTCTCTCCTCCAACTCCACGCCAAAAACCCTCGCATGTCCACCGTCCTCCCCGTCTCTCCTATGACTCCCCCCCCAAAACCCCCGCACTTCCACCGTCCTCCCCGTCTCTCCTCCGACTCCCCGCCAAAAACCCCTGCACGTCCGCCGTCCTCCTCGTCTCTCCTCCGAGTCCCCTCCAAAAACCCCGTCCACCGTCCTCCTCGTCTCTCCTCTGACTCCCCGTTAAAAACCCCCGCACGTCCACCATCCTTCCAGTCTCTCCTCCAACTCCCCACCTCAAAACCCCCGCACGTCCAACGTCCTCCCAGTTTCTCCTCCAACTCCCCGCCAAAAACCCCTGCACGTCAACCGTTCTCCTCGTCTCTCCTCCGACTCCCCCCCAAAACCCCCGCATGTCCACCGTCCTCCCAGTCTCTCCTCCGACTACACCCCAAAAACCTCGTCCACCGTCCTCCCCGTCTCTCCGCCAAAAACCCCCGCACGTCCACCGTCCTCCCTGTCTCTCCTCCGACTCCCCGCCAAAACCCCGCACGTCCACCGTCCTCCCCGTCTCTCCTTCGACTCCCCGCCAAAAACCCCCGCATGTCCACGGTCCTCCTCGTCTCTCCTCCGACTCCCCGCCAAAAACCCCCACACGTCCACTGTCCTCCCCGTCTCTCCTTCGACTCCCCCCAAAAACCCCTGCACGTCCGCCGTCCTCGTCTCTCCTCCGACTCCCCTCCAAAAACCCCGTCAACAGTCCTCCTCGTCTCTCCTCCAACTCCACGCCAAAAACCCCGCGCACCATCCTCCCCGTCTCTCCTCCGACTCCCTCCAAAAACCCCTGCACGTCCGCCGTCCTCCTCGTCTCTCCTCCGAGTCCCCTCCAAAAACCCTGTCCACCGTCCTCCTCGTCTCTCCTCTGACTCACCGTTAAAAACCCCCGCACGTCCACCATCCTTCCAGTCCCTCCTCCAACTCCCCACCTCAAAACCCCCGCACGTCCAACGTCCTCCCAGTTTCTCCTCCGACTCCCCGCCAAAACCCCCGCACGTCCACCGTCCTCCCCGTCTCTCCTCCGACTACACCCCAAAAACCTCGTCCACCGTCCTCCCCGTCTCTCCGCCAAAAACCCCCGCACGTCCACCGTCCTCCTCGTCTCTCCTCCAACCCCCGCCAAAATCCTGTCCACCGTCCTCCCCGTCTCTCCTCCGACTCCCCGCCAAAAATCCCCGCACGCCCAGCGTCCTCCCCGTTCCTCCTCCGACTCCCCCCCAAAACACCCCGACCACCATCCTCCTCGTCTCTCCTCCGACTCCCCTCCAAAAACCCCTGCACGTCCACCGTCCTCCCCGTCTCTCCTCCGGCTCCCCGCCAAAAACCCGGTCCACCGTCCTCCCAGTCTCTCCTTCGACTCCCCGTCAAAAACCCCCGCACGTCCGCTGTCCTCCCCGTCTCTCCTCCGACTCCACCCCAAAAACCCCGTCCACCATCCTTGTCTCTCCTCTGACTCCCCTCCAAAAACCCCCGCACGTCCACTGTCCTCCCCGTCTCTCCTCCGACTCCCCCCAAAAACCCCGTCCACCGTCCTCCCTGTCTCTCCTCCGACTCCCCGCCAAAAACCCCATCCACCGTCCTCCGTCTCCCCGCCAAAAACCCCCACACGTCCACTGTCCTCCCCGTCTCTCATCCGACTCCCCACCAAAAACCCCGCACGTCCACCGTCCTCCCCGTCTCTCCTCTGACTCCCCGCCAAAACCCCGTCCACTGTCCTCCTCGTCTCTCCACCAAAACCCCCGCACGTCCACCGTCCTCCCTGTCTCTCCTCCGACTCCCCTCCAAAAATCCCGTCCATCATCCTCCTCGTCTCTCCTCCGATTCCCTGCCAAAAACCCCGCACGTCCACCGTCCTCCCCGTCTCTCCTCCGCGTCCCCTCCAAAAACCCCGTCCACCGTCCTCCTCGTCTCTCCTCCAACTCCCTCCAAAAACCCCTGCACGTCCGCCGTCCTCCTCGTCTCTCCTCCGAGTCCCCTCCAAAAACCCCGTCCACCGTCCTCCTCGTCTCTCCTCTGACTCACCGTTAAAAACCCCCGCACGTCCACCATCCTTCCAGTCCCTCCTCCAACTCCTCACCTCAAAACCCCCGCATGTCCAACGTCCTCCCAGTTTCTCCTCCGACTCCCCGCCAAAAACCCCGTTCACTGTCCTGCTCGTCTCTCCTCCGACTCCCCGCCAAAACCCCTGCACGTCCACCGTCCTCCCCGTCTCTCCTCCGACTACACCCCAAAAACCTCGTCCACCGTCCTCCCCGTCTCTCCGCCAAAAACCCCCGCACGTCCACCGTCCTCCTCGTCTCTCCTCCGACCCCCGCCAAAATCCTGTCCACCGTCCTCCCGGTTTCTCCTCCGACTCCCCGCCAAAACCCCGCACGTCCACCGTCCTCCCGGTTTCTCCTCCGGCTCCCCGCCAAAAACCCCGTCCACCGTCCTCCCAGTCTCTCCTCCGACTCCCCGCCAAAAACTCCCGCATGTCCACGGTCCTCCTCGTCTCTCCTCCGACTCCCCGCCAAAAAGCCCCACACGTCCACTGTCCTCCCCGTCTCTCCTTCGACTCCCCGCAAAAACCCCTGCACGTCCGCCGTCCTCGTCTCTCCTCCGACTCCCCTCCAAAAACCCCGTCAACAGTCCTCCTCGTCTCTCCTCCAACTCCACGCCAAAATCCCCATCCACCATCCTCCCCGTCTCTCCTCCGACTCCCTCCAAAAACCCCTGCACGTCCGCCGTCCTCCTCGTCTCTCCTCCGAGTCCCCTCCAAAAACCCCGTCCACCGTCCTCCTCGTCTCTCCTCAGACTCCCCGTTAAAAACCCCCGCACGTCCACCATCCTTCCAGTCCCTCCTCCAACTCCCCACCTCAAAACCCCCGCACGTCCAACGTCCTCCCAGTTTCTCCTCCGACTCCCCGCCAAAAACCCCGTTCACTGTCCTCCTCGTCTCTCCTCCGACTACACCCCAAAAACCTCGTCCACCGTCCTCCTCGTCTCTCCTCCAACTCCCCCCCACAAAACCCCCGCATGTCCACCGTCCTCCCAGCCTCTCCTCCGACTCCCCACCAAAACTCCATCCACCGTCCTCCTCGTCTCTCCTCCGACTCCCCGCCAAAACCCGTCCACTGTCCTCCTCATCTCTCCTCCGACTCCCCACCAAAACCCCCACACGTCCACCGTCCTCCCCGTCTCTCCTCCGACTCCCCCCCAAAAACCCCGTCCACCGTCCTCCCCGTCTCTCCTCCAACTCCCCACCACAACCTCGTCCACTGTCCTCCTCGCCTCTCCTCCGACTCCCCACCAAAAACCCCGCACATCCACCGTCCTCCTCGTCTCTCCTCCAACTTCCGCCAAAATCCCATCCACCGTCCTCCTCGTCTCTCCTCCGACTCCCCGCCAAATATCCCCGCATGTCTAGTGTCCTCCCAGTTCCTCCTTCGACTCCCCGCCAAAAATCCCCGCACGTTCAGTGTCCTCCCCGTCTCTCCTCCGACTCCCCGCCAAAACCCCGCACGTCCACCGTCCTCCCAGTCTCTCCTCCGACTCCCCGCCAAAACCCCGCACGTCCACCGTCCTCCCGGTTTCTCCTCCAGCTCCCCTCCAAAATCCCTGTCCACTGTCCTCCCTGTCTCTCCTTCGACTCCCCGCAAAAACCCCTGCACGTCCGCCGTCCTCGTCTCTCCTCCGACTCCCCTCCAAAAACCCCGTCAACAGTCCTCCTCGTCTCTCCTCCAACTCCACGCCAAAAACCCTCGCATGTCCACCGTCCTCCCCGTCTCTCCTCTGACTCCCCCCCCAAAACCCCCGCACTTCCACCGTCCTCCCCGTCTCTCCTCCGACTCCCCGCCAAAAACCCCTGCACGTCCGCCGTCCTCCTCGTCTCTCCTCCGAGTCCCCTCCAAAAACCCCGTCCACCGTCCTCCTCGTCTCTCCTCAGACTCCCCGTTAAAAACCCCCGCACGTCCACCATCCTTCCAGTCTCTCCTCCAACTCCCCACCTCAAAACCCCCGCACGTCCAACGTCCTCCCAGTTTCTCCTCCAACTCCCCGCCAAAAACCCCTGCACGTCAACCGTTCTCCTCGTCTCTCCTCCGACTCCCCGCCAAAACCCGTCCACTGTCCTCCTCATCTCTCCTCCGACTCCCCACCAAAACCCCCACACGTCCACCGTCCTCCCCGTCTCTCCTCCGACTCCCCCCCAAAAACCCCGTCCACCGTCCTCCCCGTCTCTCCTCCAACTTCCGCCAAAATCCCATCCACCGTCCTCCTCGTCTCTCCTCCGACTCCCCGCCAAATATCCCCGCATGTCTAGTGTCCTCCCAGTTCCTCCTTCGACTCCCCGCCAAAAATCCCCGCACGTTCAGTGTCCTCCCCGTCTGTCCTCCGACTCCCCGCCAAAAATCCCCGCACGCCCAGCGTCCTCCCCGTTCCTCCTCCGACTCCCCCCCAAAAAACCCCGTCCACCATCCTCCTCGTCTCTCCTCCGACTCCCCTCCAAAAACCCCTGCACGTCCACCGTCCTCCCAGTCTCTCCTCAGGCTCCCCGCCAAAAACCCCGTCCACCGTCCTCCCAGTCTCTCCTTCGACTCCCCGCCAAAAAGCCCCGCACGTCCGCTGTCCTCCCCGTTCCTCCTCCGACTCTCCCCCAAAAACCCCGTCCACCGTCCTCCCTGTCTCTCCTCCGACTCCCCTCCAAAAACCCCATCCACCGTCCTCCGTCTCTCCTCCGACTCCCCGCCAAAAACCCCCGCACGTCCACCGTCCTCCCCGTCTCTCCTCCGACTCCCCGCCAAAAACCCCCGCACATCCACTGTCCTCCTCGTCTCTCCTCCGACTCCCCGCCAAAAACCCCCGCAAGTCCACTGTCCTCCCAGTCTCTCCTCTGACTCCCCGCCAAAAGCCCCGTCCACCGTCCACTTCGTCTCTCCTCTGACTCCCCGCCAAAAGCCCCGTCCACCATCCACTTCGTCTCTCCTCCGACTCCCCGCCAAAACCCCTGCGTGTCCACCGTCCCCCCCGTCACTCCTCCGACTCCCCCCAAAAACCCCCGCACGTCCGCTGTCCTCCTCGTCTCTCCTCCGACTCCCCTCCAAAAACCCCGTCCACCGTCCTCCTCGTCTCTCCTCCGACTCCCCGCCAAAAACCCCCACACGTCCACTGTCCTCCCCGTCTCTCCTTCGACTCCCCCCAAAAACCCCTGCACGTCCGCCGTCCTCCTCGTCTCTCCTCCGACTCCCCTCCAAAAACCCCGTCAACAGTCCTCCTCGTCTCTCCCCCAACTCCACGCCAAAAACCCTCGCATGTCCACCGTCCTCCCCGTCTCTCCTCCGACTCCCCACCCAAAACCCCCGCACGCCCACCGTCCTCCCAGTCTCTCCTCCGACTCCCCGCCAAAAACCCCTGCACGTCCACCGTTCTCCTCGTCTCTCCTCTGACTCCCCCCAAAAACCCCCGCATGTCCACCGTCCTCCCAGTCTCTCCTCCAACTCCCCGCCAAAAACCCCGTCCACCATCCTCCCCGTCTCTCCTCCGACTCCCCACCAAAAACCCCCGCACGTCCACCGTCCTCCTCCGACTCCCTCCAAAAACCCCTGCATGTCCACCGTCCTCCTCGTCTCTCCTCCGAGTCCCCTCCAAAAACCCCGTCCACCGTCCTCCTCGTCTCTCCTCTGACTCCCCGTTAAAAACCCCCGCACGTCCACCATCCTTCCAGTCCCTCCTCCAACTCCCCACCTCAAAACCCCCGCACGTCCAACGTCCTCCCAGTTTCTCCTCCGACTCCCCGCCAAAAACCCCGTTCACTGTCCTGCTCGTTTCTCCTCCAATTCCCCGCCAAAACCCCCGCACGTCCACCGTCCTCCCCGTCTCTCCTCCGACTACACCCCAAAAACCTCGTCCACCGTCCTCCCTGTCTCTCCGCCAAAAACCCCCGCAGGTCCACCGTCCTCCCCGTCTCTCCTCCGACTCCCCGCCAAAAACCCCCGCACGTCCACCGTCCTCCCAGTCTCTCCTCCGACTCCCCGCCAAAACCCCGCACGTCCACCGTCCTCCCGGTTTCTCCTCCAGCTCCCCTCCAAAAACCCCGTCAACAGTCCTCCTCGTCTCTCCTCCAACTCCACGCCAAAAACCCTCGCATGTCCACCGTCCTCCCCGTCTCTCCTCTGACTCCCCCCCCAAAACCCCCGCACTTCCACCGTCCTCCCCGTCTCTCCTCCGACTCCCCGCCAAACACCCCTGCACGTCCGCCGTCCTCCTCGTCTCTCCTCCGAGTCCCCTCCAAAAACCCCATCCACCGTCCTCCTCGTCTCTCCTCAGACTCCCCGTTAAAAACCCCCGCACGTCCACCATCCTTCCAGTCTCTCCTCCAACTCCCCACCTCAAAACCCCCGCACGTCCAACGTCCTCCCAGTTTCTCCTCCAACTCCCCGCCAAAAACCCCTGCACGTCAACCGTTCTCCTCGTCTCTCCTCCGACTCCCCCCCAAAACCCCCGCATGTCCACCGTCCTCCCAGTCTCTCCTCCGACTACACCCCAAAAACCTCGTCCACCGTCCTCCCCGTCTCTCCGCCAAAAACCCCCGCACGTCCACCGTCCTCCCCGTCTCTCCTCCGACTCCCCGCCAAAACCCCACACGTCCACCGTCCTCCCGGTTTCTCCTCCGGCTCCCCGCCAAAAACCCCGTCCACCGTCCTCCCAGTCTCTCCTCCGACTCCCCGCCAAAAACCCCCGCATGTCCACGGTCCTCCTCGTCTCTCCTCCGACTCCCCGCCAAAAACCCCCACACGTCCACTGTCCTCCCCGTCTCTCCTTCGACTCCCCCCAAAAACCCCTGCACGTCCGCCGTCCTCGTCTCTCCTCCGACTCCCCTCCAAAAACCCCGTCAACAGTCCTCCTCGTCTCTCCTCCAACTCCACGCCAAAATCCCCGTCCACCATCCTCCCCGTCTCTCCTCCGACTCCCTCCAAAAACCCCTGCACGTCCGCCGTCCTCCTCGTCTCTCCTCCGAGTCCCCTCCAAAAACCCTGTCCACCGTCCTCCTCGTCTCTCCTCTGACTCACCGTTAAAAGCCCCCGCACGTCCACCATCCTTCCAGTCCCTCCTCCAACTCCCCACCTCAAAACCCCCGCACGTCCAACGTCCTCCCAGTTTCTCCTCCGACTCCCCGCCAAAAACCCCGTTCACTGTCCTGCTCGTCTCTCCTCCGACTCCCCGCCAAAACCCCCGCACGTCCACCGTCCTCCCCGTCTCTCCTCTGACTACACTCCAAAAACCTCGTCCACCGTCCTCGCCGTCTCTCCGCCAAAAACCCCCGCACGTCCACCGTCCTCCTCGTCTCTCCTCCGACCCCCGCCAAAATCCTGTCCACCGTCCTCCCCGTCTCTCCTCCGACTCCCCGCCAAAAATCCCCGCACGCCCAGCGTCCTCCCCGTTCCTCCTCCGACTCCCCCCCAAAACACCCCGACCACCATCCTCCTCGTCTCTCCTCCGACTCCCCTCCAAAAACCCCTGCACGTCCACCGTCCTCCCCGTCTCTCCTCCGGCTCCCCGCCAATAACCCGGTCCACCGTCCTCCCAGTCTCTCCTTCGACTCCCCGTCAAAAACCCCCGCACGTCCGCTGTCCTCCCCGTCTCTCCTCCGACTCCACCCCAAAAACCCCGTCCACCATCCTCGTCTCTCCTCTGACTCCCCTCCAAAAACCCCCGCACGTCCACTGTCCTCCCCGTCTCTCCTCCGACTCCCCCCAAAAACCCCGTCCACCGTCCTCCCTGTCTCTCCTCCGACTCCCCGCCAAAAACCCCATCCACCGTCCTCCGTCTCTCCTCCGACTCCCCGCCAAAAACCCCCACACGTCCACTGTCCTCCCCGTCTCTCATGCGACTCCCCACCAAAATCCCCGCACGTCCACCGTCCTCCCCGTCTCTCCTCTGACTCCCCGCCAAAACCCCGTCCACTGTCCTCCTCGTCTCTCCACCAAAACCCCCGCACGTCCACCGTCCTCCCTGTCTCTCCTCCGACTCCCCTCCAAAAATCCCGTCCATCATCCTCCCCGTCTCTCCTCCAACTCCCCGCCAAAACCCCGTCCACCGTCCTCCCCGTCTCTCCTTCAACTCCACGCCAAAACCCTGTCCACCGTCCTCCCCGTCTCTCCTTCAACTCCACGCCAAAACCCCGTCCACTGTCCTCCCCTTCTCTCCTCCAACTCCCCACCAAAAACCCCAAACATCCACCGTCCTCCTCGTCTCTCCTCCGACCCCCGCCAAAATCCCATCCACCGTCCTCCTCGTCTCTCCTCCAACTCCCCGCCAAAAAACCCGCACGTCCACCGTTATCCCCGTCTCTCCTCCAACTCCCCCCAAAAACCCCCGCCAGTCCACCGTCCTCCTCGTCTCTCCTCCGACTCCCCCCCAAAAACCCCCGCACGTCTGCCATCCTCCTCGTCTCTCCCCCGACTCCCCTCCAAAAACCCTGTCCACCATCCTCCTCGTCTCTCCTCCGACTCCCCTCCAAAAACCCCCGCACGTCCACCATCCTCTCTGTCTCTCCTCCAACTCCCCCCAAAATCCTGTCCACCGTCCTCCCCATCTCTCCTCCGACTCCCCGCCAAAAATCCCCGCACGTCCAGCGTCCTCCCCGTTCCTCCTCCGACTCCCCCCCAAAAACCCCGTCCACCATCCTCGTCTCTCCTCTGACTCCCCTCCAAAAACCCCTGCACGTCCACCGTCCTCCTCGTCTCTCCTCCGACCCCCGCCAAAATCCTGTCCACCGTCCTCCCGGTTTCTCCTCCGACTCCCCGCCAAAACCCCGCACGTCCACCGTCCTCCCGGTTTCTCCTCCGGCTCCCCGCCAAAATCCCCGTCCACCGTCCTCCCAGTCTCTCCTCCGACTCCCCGCCAAAAACCCCCGCATGTCCACGGTCCTCCTCGTCTCTCCTCCGACTCCCCCCCAAAAAGCCCCACACGTCCACTGTCCTCCCCGTCTCTCCTTCGACTCCCCCCAAAAACCCCTGCACGTCCGCCGTCCTCGTCTCTCCTCCGACTCCCCTCCAAAAACCCCGTCAACAGTCCTCCTCGTCTCTCCTCCAACTCCACGCCAAAATCCCCGTCCACCATCCTCCCCGTCTCTCCTCCGACTCCCTCCAAAAACCTCTGCACGTCCGCCGTCCTCCTCGTCTCTCCTCCGAGTCCCCTCCAAAAACCCCGTCCACCGTCCTCCTCGTCTCTCCTCAGACTCCCCGTTAAAAACCCCCGCACGTCCACCATCCTTCCAGTCCCTCCACCAACTCCCCACCTCAAAACCCCCGCACGTCCAACGTCCTCCCAGTTTCTCCTCCGACTCCCCGCCAAAAACCCCGTTCACTGTCCTCCTCGTCTCTCCTCCGACTACACCCCAAAAACCTCGTCCACCGTCCTCCTCGTCTCTCCTCCAACTCCCCCCCACAAAACCCCCGCATGTCCACCGTCCTCCCAGCCTCTCCTCCGACTCCCCACCAAAACTCCATCCACCATCCTCCTCGTCTCTCCTCCGACTCCCCGCCAAAACCCGTCCACTGTCCTGCTCGTTTCTCCTCCAATTCCCCGCCAAAACCCCCGCACGTCCACCGTCCTCCCCGTCTCTCCTCCGACTACACCCCAAAAACCTCGTCCACCGTCCTCCCTGTCTCTCCGCCAAAAACCCCCGCAGGTCCACCGTCCTCCCCGTCTCTCCTCCGACTCCCCGCCAAAAACCCCCGCACGTCCACCGTCCTCCCAGTCTCTCCTCCGACTCCCCGCCAAAACCCCGCACGTCCACCGTCCTCCCGGTTTCTCCTCCAGCTCCCCTCCAAAAACCCCGTCAACTGTCCTCCCTGTCTCTCCTTCGACTCCCCGCAAAAACCCCTGCACGTCCGCCGTCCTCGTCTCTCCTCCGACTCCCCTCCAAAAACCCCGTCAACAGTCCTCCTCGTCTCTCCTCCAACTCCACGCCAAAAACCCTCGCATGTCCACCGTCCTCCCCGTCTCTCCTATGACTCCCCCCCCAAAACCCCCGCACTTCCACCGTCCTCCCCGTCTCTCCTCCGACTCCCCGCCAAAAACCCCTGCACGTCCGCCGTCCTCCTCGTCTCTCCTCCGAGTCCCCTCCAAAAACCCCGTCCACCGTCCTCCTCGTCTCTCCTCTGACTCCCCGTTAAAAACCCCCGCACGTCCACCATCCTTCCAGTCTCTCCTCCAACTCCCCACCTCAAAACCCCCGCACGTCCAACGTCCTCCCAGTTTCTCCTCCAACTCCCCGCCAAAAACCCCTGCACGTCAACCGTTCTCCTCGTCTCTCCTCCGACTCCCCCCCAAAACCCCCGCATGTCCACCGTCCTCCCAGTCTCTCCTCCGACTACACCCCAAAAACCTCGTCCACCGTCCTCCCCGTCTCTCCGCCAAAAACCCCCGCACGTCCACCGTCCTCCCTGTCTCTCCTCCGACTCCCCGCGAAAACCCCGCACGTCCACCGTCCTCCCGGTTTCTCCTCCGGCTCCCCGCCAAAAACCCCGTCCACCGTCCTCCCAGTCTCTCCTCCGACTCCCCGCCAAAAACCCCCGCATGTCCACGGTCCTCCTCGTCTCTCCTCCGACTCCCCGCCAAAAACCCCCGCACGTCCACCGTCCTCCTCCGACTCCCTCCAAAAACCCCTGCATGTCCACCGTCCTCCTCGTCTCTCCTCCGAGTCCCCTCCAAAAACCCCGTCCACCGTCCTCCTCGTCTCTCCTCTGACTCCCCGTTAAAAACCCCCGCACGTCCACCATCCTTCCAGTCCCTCCTCCAACTCCCCACCTCAAAACCCCCGCACGTCCAACGTCCTCCCAGTTTCTCCTCCGACTCCCCGCCAAAAACCCCGTTCACTGTCCTGCTCGTTTCTCCTCCAATTCCCCGCCAAAACCCCCGCACGTCCACCGTCCTCCCCGTCTCTCCTCCGACTACACCCCAAAAACCTCGTCCACCGTCCTCCCTGTCTCTCCGCCAAAAACCCCCGCAGGTCCACCGTCCTCCCCGTCTCTCCTCCGACTCCCCGCCAAAAACCCCCGCACGTCCACCGTCCTCCCAGTCTCTCCTCCGACTCCCCGCCAAAACCCCGCACGTCCACCGTCCTCCCGGTTTCTCCTCCAGCTCCCCTCCAAAATCCCCGTCCACTGTCCTCCCTGTCTCTCCTTCGACTCCCCGCAAAAACCCCTGCACGTCCGCCGTCCTCGTCTCTCCTCCGACTCCCCTCCAAAAACCCCGTCAACAGTCCTCCTCGTCTCTCCTCCAACTCCACGCCAAAAACCCTCGCATGTCCACCGTCCTCCCCGTCTCTCCTCTGACTCCCCCCCCAAAACCCCCGCACTTCCACCGTCCTCCCCGTCTCTCCTCCGACTCCCCGCCAAAAACCCCTGCACGTCCGCCGTCCTCCTCGTCTCTCCTCCGAGTCCCCTCCAAAAACCCCGTCCACCGTCCTCTTCGTCTCTCCTCAGACTCCCCGTTAAAAACCCCCGCACGTCCACCATCCTTCCAGTCTCTCCTCCAACTCCCCACCTCAAAACCCCCGCACGTCCAACGTCCTCCCAGTTTCTCCTCCAACTCCCCGCCAAAAACCCCTGCACGTCAACCGTTCTCCTCGTCTCTCCTCCGACTCCCCCCCAAAACCCCCGCATGTCCACCGTCCTCCCAGTCTCTCCTCCGACTACACCCCAAAAACCTCGTCCACCGTCCTCCCCGTCTCTCCGCCAAAAACCCCCGCACGTCCACCGTCCTCCCCGTCTCTCCTCCGACTCCCCGCCAAAACCCCACACGTCCACCGTCCTCCCGGTTTCTCCTCCGGCTCCCCGCCAAAAACCCCGTCCACCGTCCTCCCAGTCTCTCCTCCGACTCCCCGCCAAAAACCCCCGCATGTCCACGGTCCTCCTCGTCTCTCCTCCGACTCCCCGCCAAAAACCCCCACACGTCCACTGTCCTCCCCGTCTCTCCTTCGACTCCCCCCAAAAACCCCTGCACGTCCGCCGTCCTCGTCTCTCCTCCGACTCCCCTCCAAAAACCCCGTCAACAGTCCTCCTCGTCTCTCCTCCAACTCCACGCCAAAATCCCCGTCCACCATCCTCCCCGTCTCTCCTCCGACTCCCTCCAAAAACCCCTGCACGTCCGCCGTCCTCCTCGTCTCTCCTCCGAGTCCCCTCCAAAAACCCTGTCCACCGTCCTCCTCGTCTCTCCTCTGACTCACCGTTAAAAGCCCCCGCACGTCCACCATCCTTCCAGTCCCTCCTCCAACTCCCCACCTCAAAACCCCCGCACGTCCAACATCCTCCCAGTTTCTCCTCCGACTCCCCGCCAAAAACCCCGTTCACTGTCCTGCTCGTCTCTCCTCCGACTCCCCGCCAAAACCCCCGCACGTCCACCGTCCTCCCCGTCTCTCCTCTGACTACACTCCAAAAACCTCGTCCACCGTCCTCCCCGTCTCTCCGCCAAAAACCCCCGCACGTCCACCGTCCTCCTCGTCTCTCCTCCGACCCCCGCCAAAATCCTGTCCACCGTCCTCCCCGTCTCTCCTCCGACTCCCCGCCAAAAATCCCCGCACGCCCAGCGTCCTCCCCGTTCCTCCTCCGACTCCCCCCCAAAACACCCCGACCACCATCCTCCTCGTCTCTCCTCCGACTCCCCTCCAAAAACCCCTGCACGTCCACCGTCCTCCCCGTCTCTCCTCCGGCTCCCCGCCAAAAACCCGGTCCACCGTCCTCCCAGTCTCTCCTTCGACTCCCCGTCAAAAACCCCCGCACGTCCGCTGTCCTCCCCGTCTCTCCTCCGACTCCACCCCAAAAACCCCGTCCACCATCCTCGTCTCTCCTCTGACTCCCCTCCAAAAACCCCCGCACGTCCACTGTCCTCCCCGTCTCTCCTCCGACTCCCCCCAAAAACCCCGTCCACCGTCCTCCCTGTCTCTCCTCCGACTCCCCGCCAAAAACCCCATCCACCGTCCTCCGTCTCTCCTCCGACTCCCCGCCAAAAACCCCCACACGTCCACTGTCCTCCCCGTCTCTCATGCGACTCCCCACCAAAATCCCCGCACGTCCACCGTCCTCCCCGTCTCTCCTCTGACTCCCCGCCAAAACCCCGTCCACTGTCCTCCTCGTCTCTCCACCAAAACCCCCGCACGTCCACCGTCCTCCCTGTCTCTCCTCCGACTCCCCACCAAAAACCCCAAACATCCACCGTCCTCCTCGTCTCTCCTCCGACCCCCGCCAAAATCCCATCCACCGTCCTCCTCGTCTCTCCTCCAACTCCCCGCCAAAAAACCCGCACGTCCACCGTTATCCCCGTCTCTCCTCCAACTCCCCCCAAAAACCCCCGCCAGTCCACCGTCCTCCTCGTCTCTCCTCCGACTCCCCCCCAAAAACCCCCGCACGTCTGCCATCCTCCTCGTCTCTCCCCCGACTCCCCTCCAAAAACCCTGTCCACCATCCTCCTCGTCTCTCCTCCGACTCCCCTCCAAAAACCCCCGCACGTCCACCATCCTCTCTGTCTCTCCTCCAACTCCCCCCAAAATCCTGTCCACCGTCCTCCCCATCTCTCCTCCGACTCCCCGCCAAAAATCCCCGCACGTCCAGCGTCCTCCCCGTTCCTCCTCCGACTCCCCCCCAAAAACCCCGTCCACCATCCTCGTCTCTCCTCTGACTCCCCTCCAAAAACCCCTGCACGTCCACTGTCCTCCCCGTCTCTCCTCCGACTCCCCCCAAAAACCCCGTCCACCGTCCTCCCTGTCTCTCCTCCGACTCCCCGCCAAAAACCCCATCCACGGTCCTCCGTCTCTCCTCCGACTCCCCGCCAAAAACCCCCACACGTCCACTGTCCGCCCCGTCTCTCATCCGACTCCCCACCAAAAACGCCGCACGTCCACCGTCCTCCCCGTCTCTCCTCTGACTCCCCGCCAAAACCCCGTCCACTGTCCTCCTCGTCTCTCCACCAAAACCCCCGCACGTCCACCGTCCTCTCTGTCTCTCATCCGACTCCCCTCCAAAAATCCCGTCCATCGTCCTCCCCGTCTCTCCTCCAACTCCCCGCCAAAACCCTGTCCACCGTCCTCCCCGTCTCTCCTTCAACTCCACGCCAAAACCCCGTCCACTGTCCTCCCTTTCTCTCCTCCGACTCCCCACCAAAAACCCCGCACATCCACCGTCCTCCTCGTCTCTCCTCCGACCCCCGCCAAAATCCCGTCCACCGTCCTCCTCGTCTCTCCTCCAACTCCCCGCCAAAATCCCGCACGTCCACCGTTATCCCCGTCTCTCTTCCAACTCCCCCCAAAAAACCCGCCCGTCCACCGTCCTCCTCGTCTCTCCTCCGACTCCCCTCCAAAAACCCCCGCACGTCCACCGTCCTCTCTGTCTCTCCTCCAACTCCCCCCAAAATCCTGTCCACCGTCCTCCCCATCTCTCCTCCGACTCCCCGCCAAAAATCTCCGCACGTCCAGCGTCCTCCCCGTTCCTCCTCCGACTCCCCCCCAAAAAACCCCATCCACCATCCTCCTCGTCTCTCCTCTGACTCCCCACCAAAAACCCCGCACATCCACCGTCCTCCTCGTCTCTCCTCCGACCCCCGCCAAAATCCTGTCCACCGTCCTCCCCGTCTCTCCTCCGACTCCCCGCCAAAAATCCCCGCACGTCCAGCGTCCTCCCCGTTCCTCCTCTGACTCCCCCCCAAAAACCCCGTCCACCATCCTCGTCTCTCCTCTGACTCCCCTCCAAAAACCCCCGCACGTCCACTGTCCTCCCCGTCTCTCCTCCGACTCCCCCCAAAAATCCCGTCCACCGTCCTCCGTCTCTCCTCCAACTCCCCGCCAAAAACCCCATCCACCGTCCTCCCCGTCTCTCCTCCGACTCCCCTCCAAAAACCCCTGCACGTCCACCGTCCTCCCCGTCTCTCCTCCGACTCCCCCCCAAAAACCCCGTCCACCATCCTCCTCTTCTCTCCTCCGACTCCCTGCCATAAACCCCCACACATCCACTGTCCTCCCCATCTCTCCTCCGACTCCCCCCAAAAACCCCCGCCCGTCCACTGTCCTCCTCGTCTCTCCTCCAACTCCCCCCCAAAAACCCCCGCACGTCTGCCATCCTCCTCGTCTCTCCCCCGACTCCCCTCCAAAAACCCTATCCACCATCCTCCTCGTCTCTCCTCCGATTCCCCGCCAAAAACCCCGCACGTCCACCGTCCTCCCCGTCTCTCCTCCGAGTCCCCTCCAAAAACCCCGTCCACCGTCCTCCTCGTCTCTCCTCCAACTCCCTCCAAAAACCCCTGCACGTCCGCCGTCCTCCTCGTCTCTCCTCCGAGTCCCCTCCAAAAACCCCGTCCACCGTCCTCCTCGTCTCTCCTCTGACTCACCGTTAAAAACCCCCGCACGTCCACCATCCTTCCAGTCCCTCCTCCAACTCCCCACCTCAAAACCCCCGCATGTCCAACGTCCTCCCAGTTTCTCCTCCGACTCCCCGCCAAAAACCCCGTTCACTGTCCTGCTCGTCTCTCCTCTGACTCCCCGCCAAAACCCCCGCACGTCCACCGTCCTCCCCGTCTCTCCTCCGACTACACCCCAAAAACCTCGTCCACCGTCCTCCCCGTCTCTCCGCCAAAAACCCCCGCACGTCCACCGTCCTCCTCGTCTCTCCTCCGACCCCCGCCAAAATCCTGTCCACCGTCCTCCCGGTTTCTCCTCCGACTCCCCGCCAAAACCCCGCACGTCCACCGTCCTCCCGGTTTCTCCTCCGGCTCCCCGCCAAAAACCCCGTCCACCGTCCTCCCAGTCTCTCCTCCAACTCCCCGCCAAAAACCCCCGCATGTCCACGGTCCTCCTCGTCTCTCCTCCGACTCCCCGCCAAAAACCCCGTTCACTGTCCTGCTCGTCTCTCCTCCGACTCCCCGCCAAAACCCCCGCACGTCCACCGTCCTCCCCGTCTCTCCTCCGACTACACCCCAAAAACCTCGTCCACCGTCCTCCTCGTCTCTCCTCCAACTCCCCCCCACAAAACCCCCGCATGTCCACCGTCCTCCCAGTCTCTCCTCCGACTCCCCACCAAAACTCCATCCACCGTCCTCCTCGTCTCTCCTCCGACTACACCCCAAAAACCTCGTCCACCGTCCTCCTCGTCTCTCCTCCAAATCCCCCCCACAAAACCCCCGCATGTCCACCGTCCTCCCAGCCTCTCCTCCGACTCCCCACCAAAACTCCATCCACCGTCCTCCTCGTCTCTCCTCCGACTCCCCGCCAAAACCCGTCCACTGTCCTCCTCATCTCTCCTCCGACTCCCCACCAAAACCCCCACACGTCCACCGTCCTCCCCGTCTCTCCTCCGACTCCCCCCCAAAAACCCCGTCCACCGTCCTCCCCGTCTCTCCTCCAACTCCCCACCACAACCTCGTCCACTGTCCTCCTCGCCTCTCCTCCGACTCCCCACTAAAAACCCCGCACATCCACCGTCCTCCTCGTCTCTCCTCCAACTTCCGCCAAAATCCCATCCACCGTCCTCCTCGTCTCTCCTCCGACTCCCCGCCAAATATCCCCGCATGTCTAGTGTCCTCCCAGTTCCTCCTTCGACTCCCCGCCAAAAATCCCCGCACGTTCAGTGTCCTCCCCATCTCTCCTCTGACTCCCCGCCAAAAATCCCCGCACGCCCAGCGTCCTCCCCGTTCCTCCTCCGACTCCCCCCCAAAAAACCCCGTCCACCATCCTCCTCGTCTCTCCTCCGACTCCCCTCCAAAAACCCCTGCACGTCCACCGTCCTCCCCGTCTCTCCTCAGGCTCCCCGCCAAAAACCCCGTCCACCGTCCTCCCAGTCTCTCCTTCGACTCCCCGCCAAAAAGCCCATCCACCGTCCTCCGTCTCTCCTCCGACTCCCCGCCAAAAACCCCCGCACGTCCACCGTCCTCTCCGTCTCTCCTCCGGCTCCCCGCCAAAAACCCCGTCCACCGTCCTCCCAGTCTCTCCTTCGACTCCCCGCCAAAAAGCCCCGCACGTCCGCTGTCCTCCCCGTTCCTCCTCCGACTCTCCCCCAAATACCCCGTCCACCATCCTCCCTGTCTCTCCTCCGACTCCCCGCCAAAAACCCCATCCACCGTCCTCCGTCTCTCCTCCGACTCCCCGCCAAAAACCCCTGCACGTCCGCCGTCCTCGTCTCTCCTCCAACTCCACGCCAAAAACCCACGCATGTCCACCATCCTCCCCGTCTCTCCTCTGACTCCCCCCCCAAAACCCCCGCACTTCCACCGTTCTCCTCGTCTCTCCTCCGACTCCCCCCCAAAACCCCCGCATGTCCACCGTCCTCCCAGTCTCTCCTCCGACTCCCCGCCAAAAACCCCGTCCACCATCCTCCCCGTCTCTCCTCCGACTCCCCACCAAAAACCCCCGCACGTCCACCGTCCTCCTCCGACTCCCTCCAAAAAACCCCTGCACGTCCACCGTCCTCCTCGTCTCTCCTCCGAGTCCCCTCCAAAACCCCGTCCACCGTCCTCCTCGTCTCTCCTCTGACTCCCCGTTAAAAACCCCCGCACGTCCACCATCCTTCCAGTCCCTCCTCCAACTCCCCACCTCAAAACCCCCGCACGTCCAACGTCCTCCCAGTTTCTCCTCCGACTCCCCGCCAAAAACCCCGTTCACCGTCCTGCTCGTCTCTCCTCCGACTCCCCGCCAAAAACCCCGTCCACCGTCCTGCTCATCTCTCCTCCGACTCCCCACCAAAAGCCCCCGCACGTCCACCGTCCTCCTCCGACTCCCTCCAAAAAACCCCTGCACGTCCACCATCCTCCCCGTCTCTCCTCCGACTACACCCCAAAAACCTCGTCCACCGTCCTCCCCGTCTCTCTGCCAAAAACCCCCGCAGGTCCACCGTCCTCCCCGTCTCTCCTCCGACTCCCCGCAAAAAACCCTGCACGTCCACCGTCCTCCCCGTCTCTCCTCCGACTCCCCGCCAAAACCCCGCACGTCCACCGTCCTCCCGGTTTCTCCTCCGGCTCCCCGCCAAAAACCCCGTCCACCGTCCTCCCAGTCTCTCCTCTGACTCCCCGCCAAAAACCCCCGCATGTCCACGGTCCTCCTCGTCTCTCCTCCGACTCCCCGCCAAAAACCCCCACACGTCCACTGTCCTCCCCGTCTCTCCTTCGACTCCCCCCAAAAACCCCTGCACGTCCGCCGTCCTCATCTCTCCTCCGACTCCCCTCCAAAAACCCCGTCAACAGTCCTCCTCGTCTCTCCTCCGACTCCCCGCCAAAAACCCCCGCACGTCTGCCGTCCTCCTCGTCTCTCCTCCGACTCCCCCCCAAAACCCCCGCATGCCCACCGTCCTCCCAGTCTCTCCTCCGACTCCCCACCAAAAACCCCCGCACGTCCACCGTCCTCCTCCGACTCCCTCCAAAAACCCCCGCATGTCCACTGTCCTCCTCATCTCTCCTCCGACTCCCCCGCCAAAACCCCCGCACGTCCACCATCCTCCCAGTCTCTCCTCCGACTCCCCGCCAAAAACCCCCGCACGTCTGCCGTCCTCCTCCAACTCCCCTCCAAGAACCTCTGCACGTCCACTGTCCTCCCCGTCTCTCCTCCAACTCCCCCCCCCAAAAACCCCGTCCACCGTCCTCCTCGTCTCTCCTCCGACTTCCTCCCCAAAACCCCCGCACGACCCCGTCCTCCCAGTCTCTCCTCCGACTCCCCCCCAAAAACCCCGTCCACCATCCTCGTCTCTCCTCTGACTCCCCTCCAAAAACCCCTGCACGTCCACTGTCCTCCCCGTCTCTCCTCCGACTCCCCCCAAAAACCCCGTCCACCGTCCTCCGTCTCTCCTCCAACTCCCCGCCAAAAACCCCATCCACCGTCCTCCCCGTCTCTCCTCCGATTCCCCGCCAAAAACCCCTGCACGTCCACCATCCTCCCCGTCTCTCCTCCGACTCCCCCCCAAAAACCCCGTCCACCATCCTCCTCTTCTCTCCTCCGACTCCCTGCCATAAACCCCCACACGTCCACTGTCCTCCCCATCTCTCCTCCGACTCCCCCCAAAAACCCCCGCCCGTCCACTGTCCTCCTCGTCTCTCCTCCGACTCCCCCCCAAAAACCCCCGCACGTCTGCCATCCTCCTCGTCTCTCCCCCGACTCCCCTCCAAAAACCCTGTCCACCATCCTCCTCGTCTCTCCTCCGATTCCCCGCCAAAAACCCCGCACGTCCACCGTCCTCCCCGTCTCTCCTCCGAGTCCCCTCCAAAAACCCCGTCCACCGTCCTCCTCGTCTCTCCTCCAACTCCCTCCAAAAACCCCTGCACGTCCGCCGTCCTCCTCGTCTCTCCTCCGAGTCCCCTCCAAAAACCCCGTCCACCGTCCTCCTCGTCTCTCCTCTGACTCACCGTTAAAAACCCCCGCACGTCCACCATCCTTCCAGTCCCTCCTCCAACTCCCCACCTCAAAACCCCCGCATGTCCAACGTCCTCCCAGTTTCTCCTCCGACTCCCCGCCAAAAACCCCGTTCACTGTCCTGCTCGTCTCTCCTCCGACTCCCCGCCAAAACCCCCGCACGTCCACCGTCCTCCCCGTCTCTCCTCCGACTACACCCCAAAAACCTCGTCCACCGTCCTCCCCGTCTCTCCGCCAAAAACCCCCGCACGTCCACCGTCCTCCTCGTCTCTCCTCCGACCCCCGCCAAAATCCTGTCCACCGTCCTCCCGGTTTCTCCTCCGATCCCCGCCAAAACCCCGCACGTCCACCGTCCTCCCGGTTTCTCCTCCGGCTCCCCGCCAAAAACCCCGTCCACCGTCCCCCCAGTCTCTCCTCCGACTCCCCGCCAAAAACCCCCGCATGTCCACGGTCCTCCTCGTCTCTCCTCCGAGTCCCCTCCAAAAACCCCGTCCACGGTCCTCCTCGTCTCTCCTCCGACTCCCCGCCAAAAAGCCCCACACGTCCACTGTCCTCCCCGTCTCTCCTTCGACTCCCCCCAAAAACCCCTGCACGTCCGCCGTCCTCGTCTCTCCTCCGACTCCCCTCCAAAAACCCCGTCAACAGTCCTCCTCGTCTCTCCTCCAACTCCACGCCAAAATCCCCGTCCACCATCCTCCCCGTCTCTCCTCCGACTCCCTCCAAAAACCCCTGCACGTCCACCGTCCTCCTCGTCTCTCCTCCGAGTCCCCTCCAAAAACCCCGTCCACCGTCCTCCTCGGCTCTCTCCTCAGACTCCCCGTTAAAAACCCCCGCACGTCCACCATCCTTCCAGTCCCTCCTCCAACTCCCCACCTCAAAACCCCCGCACGTCCAATGTCCTCCCAGTTTCTCCTCCGACTCCCCGCCAAAAACCCCGTTCACTGTCCTGCTCGTCTCTCCTCCAACTCCCCGCCAAAACCCCCGCACGTCCACCGTCCTCCCCGTCTCTCCTCCGACTACACCCCAAAAACCTCGTCCACCGTCCTCCTCGTCTCTCCTCCAACTCTCCCCCACAAAACCCCCGCATGTCCACCGTCCTCCCAGTCTCTCCTCCGACTCCCCACCAAAACTCCATCCACCGTCCTCCTCGTCTCTCCTCCGACTACACCCCAAAAACCTCGTCCACCGTCCTCCTCGTCTCTCCTCCAACTCCCCCCCACAAAACCCCCCCATGTCCACCGTCCTCCCAGCCTCTCCTCCGACTCCCCACCAAAACTCCATCCACCGTCCTCCTCGTCTCTTCTCCGACTCCCCGCCAAAACCCGTCCACTGTCCTCCTCATCTCTCCTCCGACTCCCCACCAAAACCACCACACGTCCACCGTCCTCCCCGTCTCTCCTCCGACTCCCCCCCAAAAACCCCGTCCACCGTCCTCCCCGTCTCTCCTCCAACTCCCCACCACAACCTCGTCCACTGTCCTCCTCGCCTCTCCTCCGACTCCCCACCAAAAACCCCGCACATCCACCGTCCTCCTCGTCTCTCCACCAACTTCCGCCAAAATCCCATCCACCGTCCTCCTCGTCTCTCCTCCGACTCCCCGCCAAATATCCCCGCATGTCTAGTGTCCTCCCAGTTCCTCCTTCGACTCCCCGCCAAAAATCCCCGCACGTTCAGTGTCCTCCCCGTCTCTCCTCCGACTCCCCGCCAAAAATCCCCGCACGCCCAGCGTCCTCCCCGTTCCTCCTCCGACTCCCCGCCAAAAAACCCCGTCCACCATCCTCCTCGTCTCTCCTCCGACTCCCCTCCAAAAACCCCTGCACGTCCACCGTCCTCCCCGTCTCTCCTCAGGCTCCCCGCCAAAAACCCCGTCCACCGTCCTCCCAGTCTCTCCTTCGACTCCCCGCCAAAAAGCCCCGCACGTCCGCTGTCCTCCCCGTTCCTCCTCCGACTCTCCCCCAAAAACCCCGTCCACCGTCCTCCCTGTCTCTCCTCCGACTCCCCGCCAAAAACCCCATCCACCGTCCTCCGTCTCTCCTCCGACTCCCCGCCAAAAACCCCCGCACGTCCACCGTCCTCCCCGTCTCTCCTCCGGCTCCCCGCCAAAAACCCCGTCCACCGTCCTCCCAGTCTCTCCTTCGACTCCCCGCCAAAAAGCCCCGCACGTCCGCTGTCCTCCCCGTTCCTCCTCCGACTCTCCCCCAAATACCCCGTCCACCATCCTCGTCTCTCCTCTGACTCCCCTCCAAAAACCCCCGCACGTCCACTGTCCTCCCCGTCTCTCCTCCGACTCCCCCCAAAAACCCCGTCCACCGTCCTCCCTGTCTCTCCTCCGACTCCCCGCCAAAAACCCCATCCACCGTCCTCCGTCTCTCCTCCGACTCCCCGCCAAAAACCCACGCATGTCCACCGTCCTCCCCGTCTCTCCTCTGACTCCCCCCCCAAAACCCCCGCACTTCCACCGTTCTCCTCGTCTTTCCTCCGACTCCCCCCCAAAACCCCCGCATGTCCACCGTCCTCCCAGCCTCTCCTCCGACTCCCCACCAAAACTCCATCCACCGTCCTCCTCGTCTCTCCTCCGACTCCCCGCCAAAACCCGTCCACTACCTCGTCCACCGTCCTCCTCGTCTCTCCTCCAACTCCCCCCCACAAAACCCCCGCATGTCCACCGTCCTCCCAGCCTCTCCTCCGACTCCCCACCAAAACTCCATCCACCGTCCTCCTCGTCTCTCCTCCGACTCCCCGCCAAAACCCGTCAACTGTCCTCCTCATCTCTCCTCCGACTCCCCACCAAAACCCCCACACGTCCACCGTCCTCCCCGTCTCTCCTCCGACTCCCCCCCAAAAACCCCGTCCACCGTCCTCCCCGTCTCTCCTCCAACTCCCCACCACAACCTCGTCCACTGTCCTCCTCGCCTCTCCTCCGACTCCCCACCAAAAACCCCGCACATCCACCGTCCTCCTCGTCTCTCCTCCAACTTCCGCCAAAATCCCATCCACCGTCCTCCTCGTCTCTCCTCCGACTCCCCGCCAAATATCCCCGCATGTCTAGTGTCCTCCCAGTTCCTCCTTCGACTCCCCGCCAAAAATCCCCGCACGTTCAGTGTCCTCCCCGTCTCTCCTCTGACTCCCCGCCAAAAATCCCCGCACGCCCAGCGTCCTCCCCGTTCCTCCTCCGACTCCCCCCCAAAAAACCCCGTCCACCATCCTCCTCGTCTCTCCTCCGACTCCCCTCCAAAAACCCCTGCACGTCCACCGTCCTCCCCGTCTCTCCTCAGGCTCCCCGCCAAAAACCCCGTCCACCGTCCTCCCAGTCTCTCCTTCGACTCCCCGCCAAAAAGCCCATCCACCGTCCTCCGTCTCTCCTCCGACTCCCCGCCAAAAACCCCCGCACGTCCACCGTCCTCTCCGTCTCTCCTCCGGCTCCCCGCCAAAAACCCCGTCCACCGTCCTCCCAGTCTCTCCTTCGACTCCCCGCCAAAAAGCCCCGCACGTCCGCTGTCCTCCCCGTTCCTCCTCCGACTCTCCCCCAAATACCCCGTCCACCATCCTCGTCTCTCCTCTGACTCCCCTCCAAAAACCCCCGCACGTCCACTGTCCTCCCCGTCTCTCCTCCGACTCCCCCCAAAAACCCCGTCCACCGTCCTCCCTGTCTCTCCTCCGACTCCCCGTTAAAAACCCCCGCACGTCCACCATCCTTCCAGTCCCTCCTCCAACTCCCCACCTCAAAACCCCCGCACGTCCAACGTCCTCCCAGTTTCTCCTCCGACTCCCCGCCAAAAACCCCGTTCACCGTCCTGCTCGTCTCTCCTCCGACTCCCCACCAAAAACCCCCGCACGTCCACCGTCCTCCTCCGACTCCCTCCAAAAAACCCCTGCACGTCCACCATCCTCCCCGTCTCTCCTCCGACTACACCCCAAAAACCTCGTCCACCGTCCTCCCCGTCTCCCTGCCAAAAACCCCCGCAGGTCCACCGTCCTCCCCGTCTCTCCTCCGACTCCCCGCAAAAAACCCCGCACGTCCACCGTCCTCCCCGTCTCTCCTCCGACTCCCCGCCAAAACCCCGCACGTCCACCGTCCTCCCGGTTTCTCCTCCGGCTCCCCGCCAAAAACCCCGTCCACCGTCCTCCCAGTCTCTCCTCCGACTCCCCACCAAAAACCCCCGCACGTCCACCGTCCTCCTCCGACTCCCTCCAAAAAACCCCTGCACGTCCACCGTCCTCCTCGTCTCTCCTCCGAGTCCCCTCCAAAAACCCCGTCCACCGTCCTCCTCGTCTCTCCTCTGACTCCCCGTTAAAAACCCCCGCACGTCCACCATCCTTCCAGTCCCTCCTCCAACTCCCCACCTCAAAACCCCCGCACGTCCAACGTCCTCCCAGTTTCTCCTCCGACTCCCCGCCAAAAACCCCGTTCACCGTCCTGCTCGTCTCTCCTCCGACTCCCCGCCAAAAACCCCGTCCACCGTCCTGCTCATCTCTCCTCCGACTCCCCACCAAAAACCCCCGCACGTCCACCGTCCTCCTCCGACTCCCTCCAAAAAACCCCTGCACGTCCACCATCCTCCCCGTCTCTCCTCCGACTACACCCCAAAAACCTCGTCCACCGTCCTCCCCGTCTCTCTGCCAAAAACCCCCGCAGGTCCACCGTCCTCCCCGTCTCTCCTCCGACTCCCCGCAAAAAACCCCGCACGTCCACCGTCCTCCCCGTCTCTCCTCCGACTCCCCGCCAAAACCCCGCACGTCCACCGTCCTCCCGGTTTCTCCTCCGGCTCCCCGCCAAAAACCCCGTCCACCGTCCTCCCAGTCTCTCCTCCGACTCCCCGCCAAAAACCCCCGCATGTCCACGGTCCTCCTCGTCTCTCCTCCGACTCCCCGCCAAAAACCCCCACACGTCCACTGTCCTCCCCGTCTCTCCTTCGACTCCCCCCAAAAACCCCTGCACGTCCGCCGTCCTCATCTCTCCTCCGACTCCCCTCCAAAAACCCCGTCAACAGTCCTCCTCGTCTCTCCTCCAACTCCACGCCAAAAACCCTCGCATTTCCACCATCCTCCCCGTCTCTCCTCTGACTCACCCCCCAAAACCCCCGCACTTCCACCGTCCTCCCCGTCTCTCCTCCGACTCCCCACTCAAAACCCCCGCACGCCCACCGTCCTCCCAGTCTCTCCTCCGACTCCCCGCCAAAAACCCCTGCACGTCCACCGTTCTCCTCGTCTCTCCTCCGACTCCCACCCAAAACCCCCGCATGTCCACCGTCCTCCCAGTCTCTCCTCCGACTCCCCGCCAAAAACCCCGTCCACCATCCTCCCCGTCTCTCCTCCGACTCCCCACCAAAAACCCCCGCACGTCCACCGTCCTCCCAGTCTCTCCTCCGACTCCCCGCCAAAAACCCCCGCACGTCTGCCGTCCTCCTCCAACTCCCCTCCAAAAACCCCTGCACGTCCACTGTCCTCCCCGTCTCTCCTCCGACTCCCCCCAAAAACCCCGTCCACCGTCCTCCGTCTCTCCTCCAACTCCCCGCCAAAAACCCCATCCACCGTCCTCCCCGTCTCTCCTCCGACTCCCCGCCAAAAACCCCTGCACGTCCACCATCCTCCCCGTCTCTCCTCCGACTCCCCCCCAAAAACCCCGTCCACCATCCTCCTTTTCTCTCCTCCGACTCCCTGCCATAAACCCCCACACGTCCACTGTCCTCCCCATCTCTCCTCCGACTCCCCCCAAAAACCCCCGCCCGTCCACTGTCCTCCTCGTCTCTCCTCCGACTCCCCCCCAAAAACCCCCGCACGTCTGCCATCCTCCTCGTCTCTCCCCCGACTCCCCTCCAAAAACCCTGTCCACCATCCTCCTCGTCTCTCCTCCGATTCCCCGCCAAAAACCCCGCACGTCCACCGTCCTCCCCGTCTCTCCTCCGAGTCCCCTCCAAAAACCCCGTCCACCGTCCTCCTCGTCTCTCCTCCAACTCCCTCCAAAAACCCCTGCACGTCCGCCGTCCTCCTCGTCTCTCCTCCGAGTCCCCTCCAAAAACCCCGTCCACCGTCCTCCTCGTCTCTCCTCTGACTCACCGTTAAAAACCCCCGCACGTCCACCATCCTTCCAGTCCCTCCTCCAACTCCCCACCTCAAAACCCCCGCATGTCCAACGTCCTCCCAGTTTCTCCTCCGACTCCCCGCCAAAAACCCCGTTCACTGTCCTGCTCGTCTCTCCTCCGACTCCCCGCCAAAACCCCCGCACGTCCACCGTCCTCCCCGTCTCTCCTCCGACTACACCCCAAAAACCTCGTCCACCGTCCTCCCCGTCTCTCCGCCAAAAACCCCCGCACGTCCACCGTCCTCCTCGTCTCTCCTCCGACCCCCGCCAAAATCCTGTCCACCGTCCTCCCGGTTTCTCCTCCGACTCCCCGCCAAAACCCCGCACGTCCACCGTCCTCCCGGTTTCTCCTCCGGCTCCCCGCCAAAAACCCCGTCCACCGTCCTCCCAGTCTCTCCTCCGACTCCCCGCCAAAAACCCCCGCATGTCCACGGTCCTCCTTGTCTCTCCTCCGACTCCCCGCCAAAAAGCCCCACACGTCCACTGTCCTCCCCGTCTCTCCTTCGACTCCCCCCAAAAACCCCTGCACGTCCGCCGTCCTCGTCTCTCCTCCGACTCCCCTCCAAAAACCCCGTCAACAGTCCTCCTCGTCTCTCCTCCAACTCCACGCCAAAATCCCCGTCCACCATCCTCCCCGTCTCTCCTCCGACTCCCTCCAAAAACCCCTGCACGTCCGCCGTCCTCCTCGTCTCTCCTCCGAGTCCCCTCCAAAAACCCCGTCCACCGTCCTCCTCGGCTCTCTCCTCAGACTCCCCGTTAAAAACCCCCGCACGTCCACCATCCTTCCAGTCCCTCCTCCAACTCCCCACCTCAAAACCCCCGCACGTCCAACGTCCTCCCAGTTTCTCCTCCGACTCCCCGCCAAAAACCCCGTTCACTGTCCTGCTCGTCTCTCCTCCAACTCCCCGCCAAAACCCCCGCACGTCCACCGTCCTCCCCGTCTCTCCTCCGACTACACCCCAAAAACCTCGTCCACCGTCCTCCTCGTCTCTCCTCCAACTCCCCCCCACAAAACCCCCGCATGTCCACCGTCCTCCCAGTCTCTCCTCCGACTCCCCACCAAAACTCCATCCACCGTCCTCCTCGTCTCTCCTCCGACTACACCCCAAAAACCTCGTCCACCGTCCTCCTCGTCTCTCCTCCAACTCCCCCCCACAAAACCCCCGCATGTCCACCGTCCTCCCAGCCTCTCCTCCGACTCCCCACCAAAACTCCATCCACCGTCCTCCTCGTCTCTCCTCCGACTCCCCGCCAAAACCCGTCCACTGTCCTCCTCATCTCTCCTCCGACTCCCCACCAAAACCCCCACACGTCCACCGTCCTCCCCGTCTCTCCTCCGACTCCCCCCCAAAAACCCCGTCCACCGTCCTCCCCGTCTCTCCTCCAACTCCCCACCACAACCTCGTCCACTGTCCTCCTCGCCTCTCCTCCGACTCCCCACCAAAAACCCCGCACATCCACCGTCCTCCTCGTCTCTCCTCCAACTTCCGCCAAAATCCCATCCACCGTCCTCCTCGTCTCTCCTCCGACTCCCCGCCAAATATCCCCGCATGTCTAGTGTCCTCCCAGTTCCTCCTTCGACTCCCCGCCAAAAATCCCCGCACGTTCAGTGTCCTCCCCGTCTCTCCTCCGACTCCCCGCCAAAAATCCCCGCACGCCCAGCGTCCTCCCCGTTCCTCCTCCGACTCCCCCCCAAAAAACCCCGTCCACCATCCTCCTCGTCTCTCCTCCGACTCCCCTCCAAAAACCCCTGCACGTCCACCGTCCTCCCCGTCTCTCCTCCGGCTCCCCGCCAAAAACCCCGTCCACCGTCCTCCGTCTCTCCTCCGACTCCCCGCCAAAAACCCCCGCACGTCCACCGTCCTCCCCGTCTCTCCTCCGGCTCCCCGCCAAAAACCCCGTCCACCGTCCTCCCAGTCTCTCCTTCGACTCCCCGCCAAAAAGCCCCGCACGTCCGCTGTCCTCCCCGTTCCTCCTCCGACTCTCCCCCAAATACCCCGTCCACCATCCTCGTCTCTCCTCTGACTCCCCTCCAAAAACCCCCGCACGTCCACTGTCCTCCCCGTCTCTCCTCCGACTCCCCCCAAAAACCCCGTCCACCGTCCTCCCTGTCTCTCCTCCGACTCCCCGCCAAAAACCCCATCCACCGTCCTCCGTCTCTCCTCCGACTCCCCGCCAAAAACCCCTGCACGTCCGCCGTCCTCGTCTCTCCTCCAACTCCACGCCAAAAACCCACGCATGTCCACAGTCCTCCCCGTCTCTCCTCTGACTCCCCCCCCAAAACCCCCGCACTTCCACCGTTCTCCTCGTCTCTCCTCCGACTCCCCCCCAAAACCCCCGCATGTCCACCGTCCTCCCAGTCTCTCCTCCGACTCCCCGCCAAAAACCCCGTCCACCATCCTCCCCGTCTCTCCTCCGACTCCCCACCAAAAACCCCCACACGTCCACCGTCCTCCCAGTCTCTCCTCCGACTCCCCACCAAAACTCCGTCCACCGTCCTCCTCGTCTCTCCTCCGACTCCCCCCCAAAAACCCCGTCCACCGTCCTCCCCGTCTCTCCTCCAACTCCCCACCACAACCTCGTCCACTGTCCTCCTCGTCTCTCCTCCGACTCCCCACCAAAAACCCCACACATCCACCGTCCTCCTCGTCTCTCCTCCAACTTCCGCCAAAATCCCGTCCGCCGTCCTCCTCGTCTCTCCTCCGACTCCCCGCCAAAAATCCCCGCATTTCCAGTGTCCTCCCAGTTCCTCCTTCGACTCCCCGCCAAAAATCCCCGCACGTTCAGTGTCTTCCCGTTCCTCCTTCGACTCCCCGCCAAAACCCCGTCCACTGTCCTCCTCGTCTCTCCTCTGACTCCCCGTTAAAAACCCCCGCATGTCCACCATCCTTCCAGTCCCTCCTCCAACTCCCCACCTCAAAACCCCCGCACGTCCAACGTCCTCCCAGTTTCTCCTCCGACTCCCCGCCAAAAACCCCGTTCACCGTCCTGCTCGTCTCTCCTCCGACTCCCCGCCAAAAACCCCCGCACGTCCACCGTCCTCCTCCGACTCCCTCCAAAAAACCCCTGCACGTCCACCATCCTCCCCGTCTCTCCTCCGACTACACCCCAAAAACCTCGTCCACCGTCCACCCGTCTCTCTGCCAAAAACCCCCGCAGGTCCACCGTCCTCCCCGTCACTCCTCCGACTCCCCGCCAAAAACCCCGCACGTCCACCGTCCTCCCCGTCTCTCCTCCGACTCCCCGCCAAAACCCCGCACGTCCACCGTCCTCCCGGTTTCTCCTCCGGCTCCCCGCCAAAAACCCCGTCCACCGTCCTCCCAGTCTCTCCTCCGACTCCCCGCCAAAAACCCCCGCATGTCCACGGTCCTCCTCGTCTCTCCTCCGACTCCCCGCCAAAAACCCCCACACGTCCACTGTCCTCCCCGTCTCTCCTTCGACTCCCCCCAAAAACCCCTGCACGTCCGCCGTCCTCATCTCTCCTCCGACTCCCCTCCAAAAACCCCGTCAACAGTCCTCCTCGTCTCTCCTCCAACTCCACGCCAAAAACCCTCGCATTTCCACCATCCTCCCCGTCTCTCCTCTGACTCACCCCCCAAAACCCCCGCACTTCCACCGTCCTCCCCGTCTCTCCTCCGACTCCCCACTCAAAACCCCCGCACGCCCACCGTCCTCCCAGTCTCTCCTCCGACTCCCCGCCAAAAACCCCTGCACGTCCACCGTTCTCCTCGTCTCTCCTCCGACTCCCCCCCAAAACCCCCGCATGTCCACCGTCCTCCCAGTCTCTCCTCCGACTCCCCGCCAAAAACCCCGTCCACCATCCTCCCCGTCTCTCCTCCGACTCCCCACCAAAAACCCCCGCACGTCCACCGTCCTCCTCCGACTCCCTCCAAAAACCCCCGCATGTCCACTGTCCTCCTCATCTCTCCTCCGACTCCCCCGCCAAAACCCCCGCACATCTGCCGTCCTCCTCGTCTCTCCTCCAACTCCCCTCCAAGAACCTCTGCACGTCCACTGTCCTCCCCGTCTCTCCTCCAACTCCCCCCCCAAAAACCCCGTCCACCGTCCTCCTCGTCTCTCCTCCGACTTCCTCCCCAAAACCCCCGCACGACCCCGTCCTCCCAGTCTCTCCTCCGACTCCCCTCCAAAAATCCCGTCCATCGTCCTCCCCGTCTCTCCTTCAACTCCCCGCCAAAACCCCGTCCACCGTCCTCCCCATCTCTCCTCCGACTCCCCGCCAAAAACCCCCGCACGTCCAGCGTCCTCCTCGTCTCTCCTCCGACTCCCCCCCCAAAACCCCCACACGTCCACCGTCCTCCCAGTCTCTCCTCCGACTCCCCACCAAAACTCCGTCCACCGTCCTCCTCGTCTCTCCTCCGACTCCCCGCCAAAACCCCGTCCACTGTCCTCCTCATCTCTCCTCCGACTCCCCACCAAAACCCCCACACGTCCACCGTCCTCCCCATCTCTCCTCCAACTCCCCCCCAAAAACCCCGTCCACCGTCCTCCCCGTCTCTCCTCCAACTCCCCACCACAACCTCGTCCACTGTCCTCCTCGTCTCTCCTCCGACTCCCCACCAAAAACCCCACACATCCACCGTCCTCCTCGTCTCTCCTCCAACTTCCGCCAAAATCCCGTCCGCCGTCCTCCTCGTCTCTCCTCCGACTCCCCGCCAAAAATCCCCGCATTTCCAGTGTCCTCCCAGTTCCTCCTTCGACTCCCCGCCAAAAATCCCCGCACGTTCAGTGTCCTCCCGTTCCTCCTTCGACTCCCCGCCAAAACCCCGTCCACTGTCCTCCTCGTCTCTCCTCCGACTCCCCACCAAAAACCCCGCACATCCTCCATCCTCCTCGTCTCTCCTCCGACTCCCCGCCAAAAACCTCCACACGTCCACTGTCCTCCCTGTCTCTCCTCTGACTCCCCCCCAAAAAACCCCGACCACCATCCTCCTCGTCTCTCCTCCGACTCCCCTCCAAAAACCCCTGCACGTCCACCGTCCTCCCCGTCTCTCCTCCGACTCCCCGCCAAAAACCCCGTCCACCGTCCTCCCAGTCTCTCCTCCGACTCCCTGCCATAAACCCCCACACGTCCACTGTCCTCCCCATTCCTCCTCCGACTCCCCCCAAAAACCCCCGCCCGTCCACCGTCCTCGTCTCTCCTCCGACTCCCCCCCAAAAACCCCCGCACGTCTGCCATCCTCCTCGTCTCTCCCCCGACTCCCCTCCAAAAACCCTGTCCACCATCCTCCTCGTCTCTCCTCCGATTCCCCGCCAAAAACCCCGCACGTCCACCGTCCTCCCCGTCTCTCCTCCGACTCCCCACCAAAAACCCCGCACGTCCACCGTCCTCCCCGTCTCTCCTCTGACTCCCCACCAGAACCCCGTCCACTGTCCTCCTCGTCTCTCCACCAAAACCCCCGCACATCCACCGTCCTCCCCGTCTTTCCTCCGACTCCCCTCCAAAAACCCCTGCACGTCCACCATCCTCCCCGTCTCTCCTCCGACTCCCCACCAAAAACCCCACACGTCCACCGTCCTCCCCGTCTCTCCTCTGACTCCCCACCAGAACCCCATCCACTGTCCTCCTCGTCTCTCCACCAAAACCCCCGCACATCCACCGTCCTCCCCGTCTTTCCTCCGACTCCCCCCCAAAAACCCCGTCCACCATCCTCCTCTTCTCTCCTCCGACTCCCTGCCATAAACCCCCACACGTCCACTGTCCTCCCCATCTCTCCTCCGACTCCCCCCAAAAACCCGGTCCACCGTCCTCCCCGTTCCTCCTCCGACTCCCCCCCAAAACACCCCGACCACCATCCTCCTCGTCTCTCCTCCGACTCCCCCCAAAAACCCCCGCCCGTCCACCGTCCTCCCCGTCTCTCCTCCGACTCCCCGCCAAAAACCCCGCACGTCCACCGTCCTCCCCGTCTCTCCTCCGACTCCCCTCCAAAAATCCCGTCCATCGTCCTCCCCGTCTCTCCTTCAACTCCCCCCCCAAAAACCCCGTCCACCGTCCTCCTCGTCTCTCCTCCGACTTCCTCCCCAAAACCCCCGCACGACCCCGTCCTCCCAGTCTCTCCTCCGACTCCCCTCCAAAAATCCCGTCCATCGTCCTCCCCGTCTCTCCTTCAACTCCCCGCCAAAACCCCGTCCACCGTCCTCCCCACCTCTCCTCCGACTCCCCGCCAAAAACCCCCGCACGTCCAGCGTCCTCCCCGTTCCTCCTCTGACTCCCCCCAAAAACCCTGTCCACCATCCTCCTCGTCTCTCCTCTGACTCCCCTCCAAAAACCCCTGCACGTCCAGCGTCCTCCCCCCTCCCCGTTCCTCCTCCGACTCTCCCCCAAAAACCCCGTCCACCATCCTCGTCTCTCCTCTAACTCCCCACCAAAACCCCGTCCACAATCATATGATACAGCATTGTATCCGAAAACAAAGCGATACATGACCATCCATTGGTTAATAGCAGCCTGCTATCTCTAATAACCGAAGCAACTGTCTAGTTAGAGACTGTCTCAGCATTTAACATAACAAAGAAGCCATTTTAAATTTAACACGTGTTCTTGGAGTATTCAGCTGCATAGGTTTCACCATCAGCTCGATTGCAGAGTTCGTGGTGTGAGCATTCCTGATATCTTTCATTTATACATTTTGTAACTGAGTTTTATAGTTATGGCAACAGCTTACATGTTATAACACCTGGCCCGGAGTTTAGTTGCAAAATGAAGCAATAAAGTTCAAAGCTTTCCAGTTTAAATTGGGAAAAGGTGTTCCTGCTAAGTGTGTTCGGAACTGCAAGGAAGCCTACCTTCAATAGTTGCTTTACTGCTGCCTCGAGAGTCCAATTCTTTCTTTGGTTTTGTTTGTGAAGGTGAGCCTTGCCTGCCTCTGCTTCGAGATGCCTTCACTGTCAAAAAAAACCAAATGATTTTACCAACCATCACAGAATCTGATGACAGGTATTCAGCCCATAGCCCTGTCTTGGCTCTCTGAACTGGTTACCTCATTTGATTCTTAGATTCTCCATGTGAAGTAGTCAAATGCTTTCTTGCCAGTGAGGTCATGTCCCCACTTCTGGAAGTTACTGTGGTCTCAGGCACAAAAGATTAGGCCACTCAGCCCCTCATACTGTCCTTTACTATTCATTAAGACCTTGGCCTCAGCTCACCACTTGCTGTCCTATTGACCAAGATCTACATTCTCTTTGAATAAGTTCAGTGATCTAGTCTCCACAACTTCCTGGAATAAAGAATTTTAAAGATTCGTAATTCTTTAGGAGAAAAAAATTACTCCTCATTTTAGCCTTAACTGGGTGACGTCGTATTCTGAAACTATTCTCCATCCCACTTCTAGACCACCTCACCCCCCACACAGAGGGGCATCCTCCCAATATTGTTTGCTTAGTTAGAGATACAGTGAGAACAGACCCTTCTGGTCCACTGAGTGGCACCTCCCAGTGACCCACCGATTTAACCCCAGCCTAATCACAGGACAATTTACAATCACCAATTAGCCAACTAACCAGAACACCATTGGACTGTGGGAAGAAACTGGAGCACCCAAAGAAAACCATGCACACACAGGAAGGAACGTACAAACTTGCTCACAGAGGATTCCAAAATTGAACTCTGAACTCCATCCCCTCCCCTTCCCACAATCTGTAATAGCATAGTGCTAACTGTTACATAGACCGAGTTTACATAGTCACTCGGATCCCACCAACCCCCAGTGCAGGTGAAGGGTGTCAACCTGAAACATTGTCTGCCCTTTTCCCTCCACTGATACTGCCTGACTTGCTAAGCTCTCCCAGCATCTTATTAATAGCTCCCCCCCCTCAGAATTATTTGTTTCAATAAGATCACCTTCCATTCTTCTGAAAAAGTAGATCCAAGCAGCTGCCCCAAGATCCTTTCTAAATTTGCTCTCAGTTTTGAATGACCCGTGAGAAAATAGTTATTAAGGAAGGCACATTAACAGCATTAAAAAGCCATCTAGGCAAGTAGACAATTAAAAGAAGTTTAGAGGACTGTGGGACTAGCACACTGGGCAATACAGTTGACATGAATGAGTTAGGCTGTATGACCAATTGTAGATTCAACCTGCCTAATCATTCCTCATAAGACAACCCCTTGATCCTGAGTATCAACCCAGTGATTGGATTGGCCTCCGAACCAAGTACTGTACACCCATCCTTAAATAAAAACCAAAACCACACCTTTCTACCAGTGTGGGCTCAACGATGCCCTGTGCAGACACAGCAAGACATTCCTGCTGTTAAAGCCCAACTGCTTTGGAAAAGCGGCCAACACCCCACCTGCCTTAAACTCTGTTAGAGCGACACACTTGGAAACTTTTATGGTACTAGGTTAGCTGATTTTCCAGACCATTAAATGTTATTTTTTCACTCTTCCAAGATGCCATAATATTTTCTTTAACTGTTACACAGTGTGATCACCTTTCCCCCAGTGAACCTAGTAAGTTTAAAATGACAATGGGAATGAAAGGGATACACTGCAGACACAGAGCACAACAAATTTTACTCGTAGATTATCATTGGTTATACCTGCACATTATAGGTGCATCATCCCTTTTCTACCTCAACATTCTAAAATTTCTCTCCAGTTAAGCAAAGTTCTTCCTTTCTGTTCCAACATACTAAGCGATGACCCCCGATTCCCTTCATCGTCCTCTACCTGCCAAATATGTCCACTCACTAATTTAGACATAACCCTTTGCAGACTCTGTATCCTCTCACAGTTTGCTCTGCCACCCACCTGTGTATTATTGGTCCCCCAGTCCCTCCATCATAGTAATTATTCAGTCAGTAAATAGCATCTAACCAGCTGCAGAGCATCCCACCCCTGCTTGTTTGAGTTTGTGTCTATTTTGCTGCAACGTTATCCAATCTTTGTCTCAGAACTATTCAAAAACTTTCCCACAAAACCCTTTTTCACAAGGTTATTCACCAGAACCAGTTGATAACGGAAGGCTGGAGAACAATGAATGACCAAAGCATTGATTGTTAAGGGATAGTTTACAACGTTTATCACAAAATAATCCTTCTAGACCTGTTGAAACTTCAGATAATATTGAAAAGTACACAGAGCCTAGATGAAAATGCATAGGAACAGACTCTTGAACCCACCATGTTTAAGCCAAACGCAATGACAAATTAGACTGGTCTCTTCTGCCTGCGTATGATCAACTCTATCTAAAAGCCTTTCAAATGCACCTGCATGCATAAAACATGTTTTGCCCTGCTTCCTGCCTGTTCACATGTCTAAACGCTTCTTAAACATTGCTATCATATCTGTTTCCATTACCACCCCTGTCAGCCCATTCCAAACACCTACCATATTCTGTACAAAATAAACCTTCCCCAAACACCACCTTTAAACTTTTCCCCCCTCACCTTGAGGATACGCCCTCTAGTATCCAACATTTCTACCCTGGGAAAAAAAGTTCTTGCGGTCTTTCTTATCTATGCTCATAATTTTTATAAACTTCTCAAAGAAAATTGTCTGGATAAAAATAGTACATAGTCAAAACATGTTCTTAATAACCTGGAATGTACTGCCTAAAAACTGCATATTTAACAACAAAAGCAGTGTCAGTAATAATGATGAATATGTACTTAAAGAAGAAATATTGGTGGGTCTCTGGTGAGGGAAGAGGGCAATGGGACTGATTGCTGAGCTTATTCCAATAGACAGTTTATGCTCAATAGGTCAAATTAAACTCCTTGTGGAAACCTGATTGGATGAGGACTAACCAATCAGGAGGGACAGACTACAGGGTTATAAATACCACCGGAGTAGACATGCCCAGGCATCATCCCCGATGACGATGGCGGAGTTAATCATCAAAAAGTCATCTGTAATCGATACCTATACCCGGCTGGAAAAGCCTAAGGAGAGTTTATTCATTCTTGCAGTTACTCTATCATTCAGTGAAAATTTATATAAAATTTTCAGCCTAATCTTGTATAGGAAACAGCTACTTGTGTTCATGAAGATGTTCAAATTATAGAACTATCACTCAGTGATAACTTTAACAACATTATTAAGACCCTCTCGCTGTTACCCTAGATTACAGGAAGAGCCATAACCATTGATAGATGATATCCTTAAGTATTTACAGCTGCAAAATCTGTTACTGGAACCTAACAAAGTTAGGTCTAAAAAAAGTTGTATAATTAATTAGCATTTACAAATATGCAGTTTAGTTCAAAATATATTATAAATTGATAAGACTTCAAAAAGCAACAGAACTTTTTAATTGAAGTGATCAACAATTTCATGTTACTTTACAGGAATGTTATCAATAAAATAGACCCCAAATGCAGGAAAAAAAATACAGCAGGGAACAAAAGCTGAGTTGGAGAAGTAGTTTCAGGAGCAAATAGAAGAAGTGGAGAGATTTATGAAGGGGAAATGTAAAACCAAGACCCAAGCAGAGGGTTGGACTGCAGGCAGGGAAACCACTGAATTCAAAGACTCTCGACAGGTCAGAGGAGGAACACAGAGATCCACAAGGTCTGACCAGTGGGACAGGAGGGGCTGTGGAAGGATTTAAACACAAGGTAAAGAAATTTTAAAATCAGGCTTTGTTGAACTGACAAACCATATAGGGAGCAATGTGAGGGGAAGATGGAGCAAGACAGGAGCAGTTTTTACTGAGCTCGAGTTTATGAAGGACAGAAATAGGAGACAATGGAATAGCCATGTCATGACATCACTCTAAATTGTAAATGTGCACCTGATCCGACTCGAACTGCGTAGCTGGGTTAGGTAACTACTTGGGTACCCAGCATCCCCACCTCGTCCAATTCGAGATACTTACTTGTAAACCGGCCCACAGCTGGTGAACTTTCTTTTTTATTGTTGATGGCAAACAGCTGTACTACATACTCCTGGTTTGGGAGGAGTCCTTCCACAACAGCCGCCGTTTCACCCTTCCGTATGCTTAGCATCTGGGGTCTGCCACCTGTTATTGAAAACAAAGTGAAATGTGAGAGAAAGACGCAAAGCACAAAAAGTGTGGTAACGACGATGTGTATTTATGTAGCAACGTAAAACGGTGCAGGACGTCCCACAGACATATTATCAACAAAAGCCACATGTGGAAATACTAGCACAAATGATCAAAAGACAGGGAAAGCAAAGTAAGTTTTCAGGGCAGTCTTCTGTAAAGGAAGAGGTGGGGAGACCTACAGAGGGAATTCTAAGGTGTGAGGATTTTTTGTTTCCTCAAAGTGGTGGATCACTGGAATTCTCTGCCTTGGAGTGTTGTGAAGGGTGGATCACTGGAGATATCAGAAGGAGGAGGTCGAAAATGTTCTGTAAGAAAGATTGAGGAATTGAGGACTATGGGGATCTGGCAAAGAAAAGGGGCAGATCAGGCATGATTGCATTTTAGCAGGGCCAGCTTGAGCTAACAAGTAGCCTACTCCTGTTCTTTTTTTTTAGTACCTTGTGCAATCTAGCACTCAGGATCTTAACAACTGAAGGCATAAGTTGTAGACACTAAATTAGGATGGAACAGTAACATGGCGGTTAGTGCAGTGCTTTATGTGATCGGGGTTCGATTCCTGCCACCGACTGTAAAGTGTTTGTACGTTCTCCCTGTGAACGCACAGGTTTCCTCCGGGTGCCCACATTCTAAAGACGTATATGTTAAGGTTAGTAGGTTGTGGGTATGCTGTGTTGGCACCAGAAGCTTGGCAACACTGGCGGGCTGCCCCCAGCACGTCCTCAGACTGTATTGGTCATTAACGCACACAATACATTTTACTGTGTGTTTCAATGTATACATGACAAATAAAGCTAGTCTCTTTCATCTTTAATTCCCAGACAAGTTCGAGAGAAGAACTGGAAGAGAGTAGAAATTTTAAAAGAGTCGCAGGACGAGGTTAGAGACAAGGGAGGGGTAAAGCCATGGAGGAATTTGTAAGCAGGGAGAAAATTTTTTAAAGATATTGACTACTGAGAATCCAGCACAGCAAGAGGGTTTGGACGACCAGAGGTTTAAAGGGAAGAGAATCAAGCTGGGAGTGAACAGGTGGTTTGAGTCAGTGAAGAACAGAACAGATCAGAGGTCATTCTGACCAATCCTCTCCCCAGTTTCCAACCAATGGTGCTTCCCAAATTTCCACATCCTATCCGATCAGCATCGCAGCTCCATTGACTTGCCCAGGTTCCACAATCTCAACACACCGGCCTTACAAACATCAAGCCTGTCACAGACCTAAAGACGCATTTGACTACCAAGCTCAGCTTTCTTTGAATTTCCAAAATTCTGGAGCAAAACCGAACAATACACTGGCCTCAGGAACACAGAATATTGACACTCGACTATTAATGAGCAGAATTCCTGAAGATGACAGTGTTATCAGAGCATGAACAAGCAGCATTTCCTCGTGCCCTCTGCTTCCATCTTGCTGCACAGACCTGAATTATTGAACTCAGCTTGGAAACAACATCCCCGCCAGAAAAACAGGTTAACTTCACAGACAGTGCTGCAGGGCGCAGTACAAAGCAAACAACCCAGCAAGGAATTGTATCCTCACTAGCAAGGAAGCAGTCCCAACCTTGCCAAATGGATACAGTATAATTAATAGCTGCAAATCTTGAACTAATTTGCAATAAAGAATAGTAGTAAGTTCAAACTCTGGAACAGATGTATTATAGTCGCCAAACAATTGATACTAGAACGTACAATCATCATAGCGATATTTGATTCTGCACTTCCCACTCCCTGGATTACAAATCAATAGTAAATATTAAAAATTTAAATTATAAATCATAAATAGAAAATAGAAAAATGGGAAGTAAGGTAGTGCAAAAAACCAAGAGGCAGGTCCGGATATTTGGAGGGTACGGCCCAGATCCGGGTCAGGATCCGTTCAGCAGTCTTATCACAGTTGGAAAGAAGCTGTTCCCAAATCTGGCGGTATGAGTCTTCAAGCTCCTGAGCCTTCTCCTGGCAGGAAGAGGGATGAAAAGCGTGTTGGCTGGGTGGGTCGTGTCCTTGATTATCCTGGCAGCACTGCTCCGACAGCGTGCGGTGTAAAGTGAATCCAAGGATGGAAGATTGGTTTGTGTGATGTGCTGCGCTGTGTTCATGATCTTCTGCAGCTTCTTCCGGTCTTGGACAGGACAACTTCCATACCAGGTTGTGATGCACCCTAGAAGAATGCTTTCTACGGTGCATCTATAAAAATTAGTGAAGGTTTTAGCGGACGGCCAAATTTCTTTAGTTTTCTCAGGAAGTAAAGGCGCTGGTGGGCCTTCTTGGCAGTGAACTCTGTTTGGTTGGACCAAGTCAGGTCATTTGTGATATTGACCCCCAGGAACTTAAAGCTTTTGACCTGTTCCACTTGCATACCACCGATGTAAATTGGGTCGTGCGGTCCGCTACTCCTTCTGAAGTCAACAACCAATTCCTTCGTCTTGCTGACGTTGAGGGATAGGTTATTGTCTTCGCACCATGCCACCAGGTTCTTAATTTCCTCTCTGTACTCAAACTCATCACTACCCGAGATACGGCCTACAATTGTTGTGTCATCAGCAAACTTATATATTGAGTTTGATGGAAACTTGGCTACACAATCATGGGTGTACAGTGAGTACAGCAGGGGGCTGAGTACACAGCCTTGTGGGGCACCGGTGTTCAGAGTGATTGTAGAGGAGAGCTTGTCCCCTATTTTGACAGCCTGGGTCCTGTCTGTGAGGAAGTTGAAGATCCAGCTGCAGATCTGAGTGTTAAGGCCCAGGTTCCGGAGCTTAGGAATCAGTTTATTTGGAATGATGGTATCAAAGGCAGAGCTGTAGTCGATGAAAAGGAGCCTTATGTATGCGTCTTTATTCTCCAGGTGTTCTAAGGAGGAATGTAGGGCCAGAGAGATGGCACAGGATGCTACTAATACCCTGTTGGTCAATCCATTACCCACATACGGTATGGTCACGCTTTTATTGATGTTGCTGGATGATGAACCAGCCATGAGGAGCTCCTTCCAGACAACTCAGACATGGCTCTTGATGCTTTTGCTTCTTAGGCAGCCCATAAGGGTTGAGGGTAACTTGCTTCCAGTCTGGTTTGTGGGAATTGTAGTGCTGATGTGGGATTCTCAGTCTCATCCACAGACAGGACAGTAAGTGACTGACAGGGCCCCTGCCTCTGCTTACACAGGCTTCTGAGTGCTCCTAATGCGCAGCCTCAAACTCCCTTTATTCTGAGGCTGTGTCTCAAAGAGGTAGCTTTGGAAGGGAATGCCCAAGCTCGGTGCCTGGAGACGAGAAGCTATTGACAATGAAAAACTAAATTCAGGAATATTCAACAGACCGGAATTGGAAGTGTGCAAAGATCTGGAAGGGCTGTAGGATCTACAGGGATTGGGACGAGATGAGGCAAAGGAGGGATTTCCCCACAAGGATCTGCTCAGCTTGTGAAGTTTTGAGCAGACAGAGGAAGCCCTGATCTAAAACTCCCAGCCAGTATGAGGCCCGACTCTGTCTGCCAATAATGACAGGAACAATCCATCAACAGCACTAACCTGTAACAGGCCCAAAGGCAGGTACAACACCTGGTTTCGGGATGGGTGGGGGTTTAAGGAAGATTTTAAGACAATTAAATAGGGCAGAAAGAAAAGCTATTTTCTCTGGAGAATTGACGAGGGAAAGGGGGAGAAAAGCAGAACAAAGCTGAGGGTGGGCGAGGGGGTGTGAAATAAATTTAGAGAAAGGCTTTTGAAGGTGATGTCAGAAAGCATAAAATGATAGGAACTTTAGAACCACCATCATTTCAATGCTGGTCAATGAAAAGCTACTCAACCAAATCCCACCCTCCCGCAGCAGATTGGTGGCACTGCATGTTACGGCAATCAAGTGCACATCCGCCTTCTGTTTGACTACGAACAGCCCTCTGTCTCTCACATCTTTTCAGACAGCAAGTTCCAGACACCATCAATCACCCTGTTTCCTAATTTCCCCTCGAACTTGTCTATCAATTTCTCTCAATTCTCTGTCCCTGGGATTGGATCCTTCTACTGTATGAACTGAACTACAGCCCCAGCGTAAGCCAGGCACTCCTCACCAAGTTATTACCGGGTTCCAAACCCAAGAACTGTCCTTAACCTAAACAGTTTACAGGTCAAAAATGTGACCTCCAGGCAATAATACGTAAATAGAAACACGGGCCAACTGAGGGCATCGTTAAACCAATGTATTTAAGTCAACCATTCAAACTTCTCTGCCTGAAGCATTGTTATTGCAAAGAAACAAGCAAGTCCCCACACGGCAGTCGCCATCAAGTCCATCCCACTGGTATCCCAAACACTCATTCTTACGTACAGGATACTGTATTCACAAGTAAAGCATTCATGAGCTGGGGAGGGTCTGCATTGCAGTGTTTGTACATAGCAAGTTTAGTTTTGAAATTAAATAATGGAGGAACTTCCCATTTGCCGTTTAGCCTCCCGCTGGCCTGTTCTGTTACCACTCCAAAGTCTTCTTGCTCCCCCACACCAGTCAATGCCCTCCTGTTTATTGTATGTTCCCTTCCCACGCTGCCCCACGTCACATTTCTGTGCAGATAATCCCACTCGCCACCACTCAACCCAACTGACCAGACTATCCTGCTGGCTAAATCCTCAGACACACGATCACCATTTATATCATCATCCACAACCACTTTCAACATACTCCCAACAATCAGAGAACAAGGGATCACTGGAACAGTCTGCCAGTTACAACACTTCTGCTAACCAGTAACCTTTCCTTCTCCAGTGACAGCCCCATTAGACCTTGTTAAAAGACAACTTTATATCGTGCATTCTGTTATTGTCCCTTCCTATTACCTCAATGTACCTGTGTGGAATGAACAGTGTGTGAAGTCATGCAAACAAAGGAACTTTCACTCTATCATGGTATGTGACAACAATAAACCATTTACCAACAGCCTTGAAATCTATTTAGCCCACATCAATGGACCACCCTCATTGCCCCTCCTGTCGTCTCCTCAAAAGAATGCATTAAGCATTGTAAACAGTTGTACTATCTCAAATATACATCATCCACATATATATCCTCTGCACTTTCTTCAATGGATCCTTTGCCTCAGTAGTATAGCATACATAGTAAGCCATACTGTTCAACAATGGTTTGTCAAAAGTATCTATAGCAACTAGTTTGCAATAAATCAGTGTGAAGTTTTCCCCTTGCTAACCTGCCTCAGTCCTTTTATGTTACTGAGCCCTGAGGAATCATCTCTCCAAGAAAAGATCCAAAAAAAAAAAAAATCAAAGAGTCAGCTTGTTTTGTCTAATACTTGTTGGGAGATCTGGTATCATCAATGGAGAAATCAGACCTTTCCCTCAGCCACGCCATTGAAAAGAGGCATTTTATTACAGGTGAAAAGCAACAAGCTAACAAACTGGCAGGCAGACCCTTCCAGGTGATTCCTAGAACTCAGAAGAGGCAACATTAAAATTATAGGATAATGGCTCCGTCTGTCTGAGTAGACAATGGATGCGGCCTGGGAGCGCAGACCTGGGCGATGAATATGGAGATCCTGGGCTGCCCAGACATCAAGATCCCCCTCTCGGCCTCGCGGATGTGGTCCAAAGGAATGCGAACATTGACTTTTCAAACTTCCGCTAATGCCCCACCTCCCCCCGTAATCCATCCGTTATTTATTTATATACACACATTCTTTTTCTCTCTTTTTCTCCTTCTGTCCCTCTCACTATACCCCTTGCCCATCCTCTGGGTTCTCCCCCCTCCCCCCTTTTCTTTCTCCCTGGGCCTCCTGTCCCATGATCCTCTCATATCCCTTTTGCCAATCACCTGTCCAGCTCTTGGCTCCATCCCTCCCCCTCCTGCCTTCTCTTATCATTTTGGATCTCCCCCTCCCCCTCCCACTTTCAAATCTCTTACTAGCTCTTCCTTCAGTTAGTCCTGACGAAGGGTCTCGGCCCGAAACGTCGACTGTACCTCTGCCTGGAGATGCTGCCTGGCCTGCTGCGTTCACCAGCAACTTTGATGTGTGTTGCTTGAATTTCCAGCATCTGCAGAATTCCTTGTGTTTAGGTTGGAGAAGGAAAGGAATAAAGCAAGGACTGCCCATGTTAGAGTCTCCTCAAAGATTTTATTCTGTTAAATTGGGTTAAGAAATCTCAGCCCACAAAAAGCCACAAAAACATTAAAAGTTGTCACTTTTGAAGTTTATTTACAAATCGCTCAAGACATTTGTGTGAAAGTCTACTTTAGTCTGCATACCTGTGTGCCCAGTCATTAATCCGATTAGTTTGAACAGCAGTAAATATCACAAGACAAGGGACTGCTTCCAACGTACATGTTGGTGTCATCTCACCCCAGCCCACTGCTTCAGAACAAGCACAAAAAAAAGGCCGACATTCCTTTGCATGGTCTAAGTAATATTGCACTGACAAAGGGATCAAATTTTGGATGGGATATTAAATTAAATCCCAACTTCCCTTCTAAAGAGATTCAAAGAGATCCCTGGGTTTTATTTCAAAGGAGTATCATCTCCAGTATTCTGGCTGATAGATATCCTCTAACATTAAATACAAATAGATTATCTTCACACTGCTGAGTGTGGAAGATGAACGCAAGCAAATTGGTTGCTAAGTTACATAAAACAGGGACAAAAATTCAAAATCATTTATTGGCTGCAAGGCACTTTGGAGCATACTGAAAATGAAGCAGAAGGCACTCCAGAAGCAGGTTGTGTGTGCAGCAGCAAGCTTCCCTTTTCCCCTCACTCGCCGGGGAATGAGCGCTCTCCGTTTTGCTTCGGTAGCTTCATCAGAGATTGCGTTAGATTTACGGTCCTGCTTCTGGACACCCAAGTAGGAGACGACTTTCTCACATTTGGGGGTCAATTCAAATTTTTTTTGTTGGAGAACATTTGGAAGGGAACTGGAATGAGGGTGGGGAAATGGAGCCAAGGTACAAACAGACCTAATGCAACAGAAGCTGAAGCATCTTCAAAGGCTGCCCATGCTAAGGTCCTATTAACAGGAGCAGACTGGGAGGTGATGATGGATGCTCTTCAATCCATCCTGCCAGCTGTCCATCACCAACTCATTCTTGTGCTTTTGCCACTCAGTTCAACAGGTACTGAGAGTACCAGCTGAATCGGGGGCCTCGGGACTGGAGGCCTAGAGGCCTCTCCAGGAGTTGGAGGACTTTCCATGCGTGCGGATAGGAGAGAAGCTGGAAGAGAAAAGGGTCTTCTACAACTGTGCTAATTTTTCCCCAATACAATGAAAGCAGATTGAGAAACATTTACAACCGCAGAGGTCTGCGGTTGACTATTACCAGTAGCTAATCTCACTGAACACAAATCTAATGCAAGGTGACTACCCTGATGTTAACACTGGAGGGCCCAAAGCGGTGTCCTAACTGCATTCCCCAGGCAAAACCCAACTCACAGCCACTCAGAAATGGTGAGCGACCAAAACCTTGCAAACTAATGGTATTTTAAAGAATATCTTAAAGCAGGAAAGCACATTGAAAAAGCAGAAAGATTGGGGGGGGGGAGGGGAGGGGATGGATGCCAAAGCAGATGAATAACAAACAAGCAAGCGAAGTTTGTGGATGATCAAGGGGCCAGAAACAGATGGACACAAACTCCTCTGGACTCTGCAAGAGATTACAGAGAAGGAAAAGGATTTAAAAACAAGAATAAAATATTATACTTTAGGAATCAACAGGAAGCGAGTCTCACATTTGCCTGGAGTGAAAACTAGAGCCTAACCTTCAGAATTAGCAAACAAGGTTTTCTGCCCAAATTGTTGCAGCTTTCTCCACACCTGGGATCATTTATTCCAACCTTACTCTTTTTTTTTACAGATAGCATTGAGCATGCCGATTACTTGTGTTGAAAAACATCTCAAAACCAAGAGGCTACTTTGCCTTTTGGTTCCTTTTCTGCTCTCAATCAAAGCTCAGACTTTAAAATCTATCCCTCTTCCATACAGACTTCCAAGAAAGAAGAAAATGCTAAGACATTCCTACACCCATAATGATTCACAAAGCCTCCACAGAAAAATTAAATGCAGTTCAGTACTCAGACACTGAGCCCACTTATTAAAATTGTCTCTTGGACGCAGAAGTGATAATGGCCGAGGCCACATCGCACCGCCAGTGTTAGGTTCCCGTTTACTACCTAAATTTAGATAACATCAAGGTTTATCACTTCATTGATCTGCAAAAACAGACCATGTTATCCCTTTCCATGCCTTGTGGCACATAGGGTGGCAACCTTGCAGTTTCATTAGCATTTTTGCCTGTTGCTGTTTTTGTGTGTGTGTGTGTGTGTGTGTGTGTGTGTGTGTGTATATGAGTCTGAGTTGCTAGCTCGATGCTCAGCCCAGCACGGATGGAAAGCCTGCAGGGAGCTGGCCGGATTCGAATCCCGGGACAACTTGCCTCAACGTCCGGGGCTGATGACACTGCATCACCAGCCAGCAAAAACTGACTATGCTGCCGCAATTAATAATGGCCAAACATTACTAATACTACGTCGACTCAGGCCTAGGGGGCCGGCGTCGGGCACGATGACGGACTCTCCACTTCCCCCTCTCCCTCATCAGTGTGTTCAGTTCATCTACATTAGCCACGCCGCTGTCTTCTAGGAGCATGTTGACCATAGTCTTGAGAGGGCGCCCAGGGTTCATCCTCCCGTGCTTGGGCTCCCATATGATGACTAGGCTGGCAGGTGGCTCGGGGTGGCGTAGACAGTGCCCCGCTAGTTGCAGTCTTTTCACTTCGATTTTAGTGGAGAGCATCGGTAGGTCGTTATAGAGCTCGACATTCGTCATGTGCTGTTGCCAACTCACGTCAAGAGCCATCCGGAGCATTCGGGTATAGCAACCATCTAGAGACTTCCGCATCGTCTTGGTGAGTGTCCACGTCTCGCATTCATACATGAGAATGGACTCTATGACTGCTATGAAAATCTTCTTTTTAAGCCCTCTGGTCAGGTTCGACTTCCAGACTTCCTTCATGTCGTTCATGGTGAAACAGTCAGTACTGGATCACATGCATGAAGTGTGATCTTCATGACTGATAATTAGGGCATCTCCTAATGCTGGAAGAATGCCAAGCACCTTTATGCTCTCTTTAGTATTATTTGAACATGAAAATGAACACCACTAATACCTGCAGTAACTGAGCACCACTGGAAGATACAAGATACTCTTTTCCTTGGAGCAGAGATGGTGGTGTTTATAATCTAATCAGAGCAATATAGCAGGTGAGTAACATGAGCACACAGAATGAAAAAACTAACAGAAAAATCATAAGGGAAACATTGAGTTATTGAATTGTGGAATGCATTGCTGGAAATGGACAGTGGAAGCAGTCACTGGGAAAAGGGACACACACAAACGCTGGAGGAACTCAGCAGGTCAGGTAGCATCTACAGAAAAGAATCAACAGTCGACGTTCCAGCCCGAGGTCCTTCTCTAGTTCTGAAGAAGCATCTCGGCCCAAAATGTTGACTGTTTATTCATTTCCATAGATGCTGCCTGACCTGCTGAGTTCCTCCAGCATTTTGTATGTGTTGCTTTGGATTTCCAACATCTGCAGAAATTGTGTTTAGTAGAAAAAGGGGCTGGATTAATACTTGAAGGGAAAAAATATTATGGGGAAAGAATGGGCTCAATTGGATAGTTCTGGCAAACAGCTAGTGTAGACATGACGGATTCACGTGAAATTGGGTAGGGTTGGGTCAAATGTCAACCTTATATCCTGTTGCCTGCATCTCAGAGTTATACTCACTGATATACATGTACCTTAAACTTTGTTAAGTGTCGGCTTTAAAAGGTATTGAAGTAAAGCACAGTTTGAAATCAGAGCACACCCATCTCATTAGTTCCCAATGTATGGATCGGGTTTAAAAAAACCTCGAGTCAATTTTAAACCCTGGATAATTTTTCTTTGAATACAAAGCATTCATCATTGACTTCCTCTTCATTCCATTTAATATAAACACCATACATTATAGAAATGGAGAAATGTGGCATGACACGAGGGTAGCAAATGTAAATACGAGATGGGGAAGAAATGGAAGAAAAATCTTTAATGTTGTTTTAAAATGTATCACAGCCAATAAAAGTTTGTTCTCAAGAATGAAATATATCTTTTTTTTTGGTTTTTTTTTTCCTAAAAAAATTTTATTTCTGGAAGATTTTTTAACCCCGAACCCTTGAGTCGGTGTTGAATTTATGTAAATCATAGCTTACAAAACATAAAATTATCCATAAAATAAAAACAAACATGGCAGAAATAAATATCAATTATAATAACCATGTGTATCTATTTAGACCTCTAATAACAGAAAAGGCTGCCATTCAGCAATATGCTTCACCACACATTCACCAGTAATCCCCCCCCCCCAGGAAACCTAAATATTTGCCCCATTTTTGAGTATAGATGTCCAATCTATCAAACTGTTTGTAAGACATGCGTTCAAAAGCTGCCACTTTGGCTATTTCTGTGGCCCACTCCTGAAATGATGGTCCCCCCAAGTTCCTCCAACCTCTGAGTATAATTTGTCTTCCTACCAGTATACTTGTCTGAATCCAATTTTGAGAGTGTTTATCCCCAAGTAACCCAAGTGTGTCTCCCAAGACAAAAAGTCTGGGGCAGAAAGGGAGTTGAATACCTGAAACTTCACCAACATACTTATGTATCATAATCCGAAATTCTTGAATTCTGGGACAGGACCAGAGAGCGTGTACTAAGTCCCCTTTATCCACCTCTCAGCGCCAGCATTCACCAGTGTTTTTCAACCCTAATCTATGTAACCATGCTGGAGTCTAATAAAAACGGTACAGAATCTTAAACTGAATAAGGCGCACCCTCAGGCCTCTTGACATTGTTTTGATAATTTTGCAAATTTTGTCTCACTCTTTTGTCTCAAAAGTCACACTCAGATCTTTCTCCCATGCTCTTTTAAGAGCCAACAGAATTTTGTCCCCAGAGATTTTTGTTAAAGCTGAATAATAAGTTGAAGCTTCGTGACCTTTACCATATGCAGCCAATACAGTAGACAACATCGTAGCAACTTGTGGCGGCTGCTGTGTAGAACTAAAAGTTGTATGTAGCAAATGACGCAATTGAACATATCTCCAAAATTGTGACCTAGAGATATCATACTGTTGGGTTAATTGATTAAAAGATTTTAAACTATCACCATTATAAAGGTCTCCCAATTTAATTATACCTTTCCCTTGCCATTCCCTCCAGAAGAAAGGGGACTTATCAATATACAACTTTGGATTCATCCAGATACTCAAGGCCTCATTCAAATATGGATTAAATTTAAATAATCTGGCTAGCTAATTCCAAAACAAATGCATATGCAATATAATTGGGTGAGACCTCGCCTCAGGAGGTAATTTGATAGACAAATGGAGGGATGGGAGGAAGAGCAGAACACTCAATATGATACCAAGGAGACGCTCTCTCCGGAGGGAAAGACCAATGTGCTAAATGTTTAAGAGTAAAGGCATAGTAATAGTATATTAACTTTGGCAAGCCTAAGACCCCCCCACCTTTTCAACTGGCAATTGTAATTTGTTAAAGTTTAAGTGTGGGCGTTTACCATTCCAAATAAAAGCCTTGGTTATTTTATCAAATTGCTTAAAATATGTTAATGGGATTTGCAGTGGTAATGATTGGAACAGATAATTAATCTGTGAAATGCTATTCATCTTCAAGGCATTTACTTTTCCCGACATTGAAAAATACAATGATAACCATCTGTCTACATCACATGAAATTCTCTGCAATAATGGATCAAAATTTATTTTTACTAAATCCTTCAATTCAGGGGGAAAGTTAATACCTAAATATTGTATACCCTTCTTTGGCCAGTGAAATTGGCCTGGGTAAAGGCAGATGCAGGGCAATAGGCAGTTAACGGTAGTACTCCTGATTTTGTCCAATTAACCTTATAACCTGAGATTCTAGAGTAAGACTTTATGATGGTAAAAAGACATGGCACTGACCGACTAGGGTCCGACACAAATAATAAAATATCACCCGCATAAAGCATCAATTTATGAACCTGTCCTCCCACAGATATCCCTATAAAGTTCGCATTCTCTCTAATAGCTGCTGCCAGGGGCTCCAGAGCTAGACAGAACAACATTGGAGAAAGTGGAGAACCCTGTTGGGTACCCCTTCCGAGAGAGAAGTAAGGTGAAATGTAACCACTAGTTTGAACCGCTGCTTCGGGGTTATTATATAACAGTCTAATCCATTTTAAAAAGATGGGTCCAAATCCAAAAAATTGAAGGATCTTAAACAGATAGTCCCATTCCACCTGATCAAATGCCTTTTCAGCATCGAGTGAGATAGCTGCTACAGGTGACTGATTATCGGCCACCGACCACATAATATTCACCAGACGCCTGATGTTATCAGATGAGCTGCGGCCCCTGATAAATCCCACCTGATCACTATGTATCAGCCATGGGTTATTACTGTATCTAAATGGTTTGCAAGGATCTTTGATAAAATTTTCACATCTATTGGGATTAGGGAAATTGGTCTATAATTCTTACATTCACATGGGTCTTTACCCTCTTTCAGAATCAATGTAATTAGTGCTTGCGATAAAGTAGGGGGTAAATTACCCCACTCTATAGACTCATTGTACATATTCAGCAGTAGTGGAGCTAGTTCCTCCGCATAGCATTTAAAATATTTCACTGTAAATCCATCTGGGCCAGGAGAAAAAAAAAGAATGAAATATATCATTAAGTCCTTACCTACAACTGGTGTCACAGTTAATCTGTATTCTTGAAATTTTCCCCTAGGGGCTTTCCATGTGATCTTCACACTGTCCTGAGACATTATAGAAAACTTTAATCTTGTTGGAGAGGCAACTACAAGGTGTACACAAAAAAAAAAGAGAAAAAATGAAGGTTAACTCAGCATTTGAAACAGATGTCATCGCTACATCAGAACAGTGGTTTAATGCACAGCGCCTGCACACCATGTCAACACCAATAATCAAGACAAACTACATTTACCACAATATTTAACAGGGCTCCAAACTATTTGTACTACCTTGTTCCTCAGCGTTGCTCTGTGCATCAAATTGATAATTCCAAATCTGCACAGCTCTGCATTTCTCTTTTAAACTCAGAGTTTCAAAGCCAATTGTTAAACCAGCTCGCCACCTGCAAGCAATATATGCTTCTGCTAAATCACTCTTTAGCATAGAACCCAGTTTAAAACCACACTATGAAAATTTATTAGTTAGTATGAAGAAAAACTACTTTGCAAGCAAGCTTTTCCTCAGGAGGGCGTTCTGTGTTGATCCAAGATCTGTGCAATATAGCTTGTAGACAGCAAGTTGTGTAATATAACACTCTTTCTCTTTGCCATCCAACGTACAATCCAAATGACTTGTTCTGCTATTTATTTCAGGCTTTAATGAAAGGTGATGAAATACTAATCCTTCCTTTATTTGTCTATTTAGTATTGAGAAAGAGAAGTGTATGTTTTCCATTACCAAAAACACACCTGTTAAATAACACCATTGCAAACTCAGGGGTCATAACAAGACCGGTTTGGGACCCAGAAAGTAATAGTAGATGCAGATTTGAACACTATCTCCCTTCAGAATAGGAAGGTTTGGATTATGTTAGCTGAAGCTCCAAGCACGCGGGACCCCTGATGCTTCTTAGCTATGACCATTGATCTTGAAAATCAAAAGCGGCAAACACTACGAGTCATCTAGCATTACTAAAACATCAGAAACAGAAATTATTTTGTGCCAAAATACAACCAATGGTTAACCAGGTACAGTGACCAATTATAAGCAAAATTATTTCAACAGTGAGAGTATTTGAGGCAATTTCAGCAATAGACAAATTGTATTAAATCTAAGTTCCTACACCAAAACTCTTTGGTGTCACTTATCCTGCTATCCGTAGTTCTTGGGTGACTTGTCCAGCATAGTTTATGAAAACTCTGATGAGCCAAATGCAGAGCACCTGGTTTCTAATGAAAACTAATGATCTGATATTTAGGTAATTCACTGCCATAGAAATACTACCAGAACACATCATGGAAATACCACCTGCTCCTTTTCATTCTCCCAGCAAAATGACTGTATGAAATGTTTAACTCTGCTTGGGAATTTAGTGTCAAAATGGCCAATAAAACCAGTGCATTGATGAAGAAGAATGCAAGTGTGAAGAATGGGTCAGGAGGGAGTATCCAGCTGCAACGCCTGTGGCTTCATTAACACGCTTGACCAGAAAGTGCCCCAAGAACATTGAAGGTTTGCAGACAAATTGCATTTTTTAAAAAAAAGTGAAACAATTATCTAGGAATGCAACCCCATGCACTAAACTTCTGCATGTTGTACAAAACAGAATTAACTCACTAGAGTTCTATAAGTCCTATAATTCTTTTTTATTGAAAGTTGAATTATTTGCATTTTCAAAAGCAAACCTGGATTGTGTGCAGAAGATAAATGTACCTATATAAAAATGAACTTCAGGTTCAAGACAATCTTAATTGCTTTAAGTAGATGCATCAGGAATAATTAATTTTACTTTGTAAACGTTCTACAGAAAAGCAACTACTCCATTTGTTAAGAAAAACACATATTCCATCATGGAAGGTGGTACCACTGAAGTGAGACTACAAGATGACAGAATTTACTAAAATTGACAATTTCCTTCTCATGCACTAACTCAGATTAATATGAGAGAAGCCCCATTTACACACTATTCCTAACACAAGGGTTCCTATCTGTTCATCTCAGTCCTAGGCACTCTGCTTGCTTGGATCTGTTCCCAATCCAGGACACCACACACAATAAGGTTTCTCACCTCCCTCCCCCCCCACCCTAAAGAGGTGAAACAGCTACAAGAATTAAACTTACTGCACTATCACTGCATCTGTGTACTGGCCCACCACAGCTCTACCATGTAGGAAAGTGCTAGCGACAGGGCTACTGGGCATCGGTGATGGATGGGTGAAGGATGAAGAGGAATGGGGGTGGAGGTGGAGGAAGGAATGTAACTGTTAGGAATATGAATCTCTAAACTCTAAAGAAACAACCCTTTGACCTGCCCAAATATTAAAAGAGTGCAGTTCTCTGCTACCCACCTGAATAACCTCGAACATTCAGTATTAATTATCAATGGAATTTTATCAGCTGCCTGCATTGATGACAAATCCCCAGCATGTTGGAACAAATATTTATGGGATTAGGAATGAACAGTCATTTATTCCTACATTGTGATTTAACTCTTAGTTAACTGAGTGCATGTTCAATTTAACCAGTTGTTCAAGATTCAGCCGTGTTTAATTTTTAACTTAAACACTAGAGGATTTGTGCATATTTGTGGTTACAGAGAAACAGTTTCTATTTGGTTAATTCACCAAGATATGCAATTTTTTTAAAATTTGAGGTTAATGTCGGTACCGTTCAAAGAATTGGAACCTTTGTCTAACTGTACTGGGAATAAACAGCTGAACCTCACGCAAAATAAGTTTTCAGCAATGTTAATTCTAAAGTGTTTTAAATAAAAGCAAAACATGGAACCGTCATTATTGTTGTTGGGAGTATTATAATCATTTCCAAATGACGGCAGATCTGTTTTTATGTTTTACCAAACATTAACAGCTCCTCTGAGAAGGATTAAATCAATCCCTAATTTAACAAATAAGTAATTGTTTCCGACTTGACTTATTGACATTTGCAAGTAGAATGGTTTTGTACTAAAAATACATAATAATGTTACACAAATACATTTTTTTAAGAATGACCATCTCCTTTAAAGCCCTTTTAAAGTGGCTTGAAATTCTATCCATTTCTCAGTTCTTACCAGAGCAATTTCAAGTGGTTTTAGATTAGATTTAGTGGGGTAGTGTTGAGAGGATTGAATGTGGGGGAGAGAAATCTCAGTGATAAACACACTCAAGAATAATCAGAGTTCAAATGGACCTTCCTACCTACATTAAACTCCATTCAATTTGCAGAGTACATTTGGGAGTTCATACATTTGTGCCCTTGAACTATCAGCTACAGACAGATCCCTCTCCTGGTATGTAGGAAATGCATCATCATTAAAAGAACTGCTAGGAAATTCTTCCCCAGTTAGTAATGCTGCTAAACTGGATTGCTGTGACCATGTTTTTAACAAATGCTTCAGAATTCCACTCTTATTGAATCAAAAGTAGCAGATTCAACATGCAATCACAGCTTTGGAGCGTACTTAGAACTATCATTCAAAGATGAACTTCTGGGCAAATATTCTTTGTCCATTTTACAGAGACTAAATAGGAAAATAAGAATGAAGCATTCTGTGTGTAATCAGATTCATAGCAGTCTCTGTACTTTTCAGCAGTTACTTGTCCAGATCCATATCTCAGAAGGGATGTGTGGTCGTTGGAGAGAATCCAGAAGAGGTTCACAAGGATGATTCTGGGAATGAAGGAATTAACATATGAGGAGCATTTGGCAGCTTTGGGCCTGTACTCACTGGAATTTAGAAGAATGCATGGGGAGCTCATTGAAACCTACCAAATTTTGAAAGGACTAGATAGGGTGGATGTGGGGAGGATGTTTCCTGTGGTGGGGTATCCAGAACTAGAGGGCAATGCCTCAAAATTGTGGGGTGACCCTTTAGAACAGCGGTAAGGAAGAAAGTAGAAACAGGGAGTGGTGAATCTGTGGATTGCTCTGCCACCGACTGCGGTGGAGGCCAAGTCTGTGTGTATATTTAAGGCAGAAGTTGGTGGACTCCTGATTGGTCAGGGCATCAAAGGTCATTGAGAGAAGGCAGGTGTATGGGGTTGAGTAGGATCCGGGATCAGCCATGATGGAATGGCAGAGCAGACTAAGTGGGCTGAATGGCCTAATTCAGCTCCTATGTCTTACGGTCTTATGTCTGCTGAATTTCTGGGCTGCCATTCCCTAAGTGAACCCAACATCTTCCCACTACAGGCAACTCACAGCGCAGTAAGAGTAACTGGATTGTTCTTCCAAAGGGCTAGTATGTCGGCATTGCACCAAAATGGCCTTCTCCTCTGTTAGGTAATTCTATGGATATTATCCAAAACAATAAACTTTTACTCTCCACTGGCTATGAGCTCATTTACACTTTGAATTATGAAGAATTTAACTATGTGCTTGCTGGAAAGGAGTAATGGGTCCCTGATGTGGCAGCATCAATTTCAATCTCCTGTGACCCTCCAGAGACTGACATCCAGTCCCACACTAGAATGGTGCCTTTGAGAGAATGAATGAGCCCCACCTGCCAATCCAAAGTTATCTATCTCAAGTTACTATTCACTCCACTGAAGCACCCACCCCCCACTAAACCATGAGAAATTAATTTAAATCAAAATTAACTGTATTACAAGCCAGTGGGGTGCTGTTTTTCAAAGTAATGCCCTTCCTGTGCTCCTCCTCCCCAAATCTAAAGTTTGCTAAATAGATCACAAGTGACCACAAAAATACACGTTCATGAAATGAAAGTGACAAGGTCAGCACTGACTGCCCATCCCTCTTGCCCCTCTAAAGTGGTGAGTGGGTTATTACCTTAAATCACTGCAGACTGTCTAGTGGAAGCGCCCCCACGATGCTGTCGGGGAAAGATCGCCAATCTCTTTCACCAGCAATAATACAAGGACAGTTAAATATTTCTCTTTCCAGAGTCGATTCAACTGTTGGAGGAACCTGCAGGAATGGTGTTCCAGATACCTATTCTCCTTGTCCTACTAGGCAGTAGAGGTACGGGTTTAGAAGGTACATGCAGATGAAGTCAGTGCGGGCTCACTTTTAACATTTAAGAAAAACTTGGACGTACATGGATGAGAGGTGTATGGAGGGATATGGTCCGGGTGCAGGTCAGTGGGACTAGGCAGAAAAATGGTTCGGCACAGCCAAGAAGGGCCAAAAGGCCTGTTTCTGTGCTGCCATGTTCTATGGTTCTAACTTCGGCGGGGAATTATTTATTATACCATGGTGCTGACCAAAGTGTGTCCTATTTTCACCTCGTTGAAAATTTACAGCAGAAAAATATACATTAATTGGTAATTCCTGACTCTTTCAGACAAGAACAATTCAGTAGTGTTCCTTTGGTACTTCGTTTGTCTGACATTCTTGTTACAATGTCCCCTACTGGTCAAGAGGTTGCTCAGCATTTAGCCTAAACTTCTGAGCCTTTCATTGCAGTTAGTTCAGACACCAGTTCCAGACACGTGTTACAAATAGTGCTGAGACAAAGACAAATCAGTTCAGCCTGAACCCACACTTCCAAGTGTAAATGGAGCCAAAGTTTTATTGAGTGCTGACAGATGGTCAGGTATGAGACAAATCAAATTGTGTGATCTGAATATATCTGATGTGAGAAAATATGACAGGAAGAGCTGGTTTACACTCCTTTAATGTCAAAATAACATTAACTGCTGTGGTTAAAAGGCAGAATGAAAACACAATGTTACAGAAATAATCAGATACATGCCTTCTGTAGCTCTACAAGAAGAATGTCGGATTACAATGATTACTTCATCATATCAATGAGGCAACTGGGTATATCGAACAGCGTGGTACATAGTCCAAGAAAGCCAATAACTAACTTCCATTGTTAACACCAACTATTTTGGTGCAACAATTATTTTGCATCATCGATTTAATTAAAATAGTGAATAGCTTTAGCAGGGACATAAAATACAATATTTACAACATAAAGCAGAAGCACTTAAACTCACAACAAATGATTTACCCACATCTGCACATCAGAGGGTTTGTAACTGGCTTGTGCTATCATGGCAGAAATTACCTTGACCCTGTGCCTTGCTAATGAAGTTCAAGGTCACAGCTACAAAGCCCAGGAGAAGCCATGTCCCCGCACCATGTCCAAAGACCTGCATTCTTAGGTCTTGCCGGTGGCTACGCTTACTCAGGAATCCTGCAAAACAAAAATCAACAAAAGAGCAGCTTTTCTCATACGCCGATTCACATTACTGTGCATTCTTATAGAAATAAACACTGGCTTTAAAATTTATAATATTTGTAAAGATTACCAAAACAAAATAAATGCACCATCATCCAAGGGCATTAGGAGCTCTAGGTGGATTTTTCAATCGCAGAATTTGAATCCAACTTTTACTTAATGCAATGAAGATTTTCATTCAAAGGAGTTTGGTTTTCCCAAAGCATGAATTTAAAACTATTGGAGTTATTCCCAGCTGTGATCAGGAGTTTGCTGAATGTTTAGATAGATGTTCTAATAGAGCAACACCTTAGAATTATACAGATCTTGTATAACCCCACGTACTTTACAAAAGCCTCTTCCACAGCCAACAATATTTCCTAAAATATACATTTGATCAGGAAAACATTGTTGATACCAAGTCACTTAAAAAACTTTGAAGAAGAGATAGAGATGCAAGAAGAGGATTCCAGAACTTAGGGTGTTGGCACTTGATGGCCTGACTATCGAGGGAGGTGTAATAGATCTGAGATGCGTGAGCAGCTGGAACTACAAAGGGGAAGCAGCGATCATGAAGGATCATTGGGATGAAGGTAGGGTTTGGGAGGGGGTAGGAAAGAGACCATGCAGGGAGAGTCAACATATTACACCAAAAGACTCCTCCCCTCCATTAAGGCAAAATAAGCTTATTTTCTTATTGTACCTTTCACAGCTTCAGGATATCCTGAATGAAATGTTTAGATGCGGGCACTATCACAACATGGGGAACGTGACAACTAACCTACACACAGAAAGCTCCCACAAACATAAATAGTATTCAGAGATACAGACAACATGATGACATTCATCAAGCAACTTGATTCTTTTAAACTACCAAGATGGTCTCAATTTAACATCTCAGTCACAATGTAGCTCTGACCCACTACAGCCTGAAGCATCAGCCTAGGTTTCTACATTCATGTCTGTGGAGAGTGACTTGATCCCATAACTTGCAAACCCGGACACAAGAGCAATGCCTACCAATGCCACATCCAGCAAGCTTCCCTAAAATATACGTATCCTCGCTCAGTCGCAACGTTACAGAAGTCTTCAGTAGCCCCAGTTACTATAATGTTGGGGATTATAGAGGTTCATCCTGAGGTAGATACTTTAACAACATTCAAAAGGAACTTGGACAAGTACATGGATAGGAAAAGTTTAGAGGTATATGGTCAAACATGGGCAACTGGGACTAGCTTATAAGGAGTCTTAGTTGGCATGGACCAGATGGGTCAACGTTTCTATGCCATGTGACTATATGTAGAGCTTGTCTTCCTGCCCCCCCCAGTTTAAAGTAACAAAAAAAACCTGTATTAATGAAACTGCCAAAAACTGAACAAATCCATAATCATTATGACTAAATCCATGCTTTAGAGCGCTAAAATGGAAGAATCTCCTTAATATTTCCAATAATAGAAAACACCTGATCTTGCTGAACACTGATGAAATGCTGATAAACACCCTGAGTTGAACCAACCCTTGAAGCCCAAAATTGGCACCAGTTACTCATGTACTTCGCAAGTAAACAAAGTTAACAATAGATGGGAAGAGAAGTTACTTGTAGCCAGGCTGTGGGTGCCCAATATTTATTACCCATTTTTATCTGCCCTTCAACTGGACATCTCAGAGGATGACTATGAGTCGGCTACATTCCTCTCAGTTTGGAGACACATCCCAACCAAACCTGTATGGACAGCATGTTTCTTTCTCAGAAGCTTATTATTTTCTCAATAACTCCATTATACCCATTTTTTGCTTAAAATTAACAGGATTTAAATTCCCCTAGTGAGAGCTGAACTCATGGCTCACTAATCCATGACAACGGTTTGGAATGAATGGTTTATCTAAGAGAGCTAGCGATGGACAGTGGTTCAGCTTACCTCTACACCTCAATGATTACAAGCCCATGGTATCCATGGGAGCATCATTCTACAAAAGAGATCTCTATATATACAGTATGGTAAATGCACACAATGCCATAAACAAGAAGGACGTTGCTTAGTTCATAAGACCATAAGATATAGGAGCAGAATTAGGCCGTTAAGTTTTAGTCTTCTCCGCCATTTCATTATAGCTGATCTATTTCCCTCTCAGCCCCAATCTCCTGCCTGCTCCCTATATCCCTTCAGGCCTGACCAATGAAGAATCTATCAATCACTGCCTTAAATATACCCAATGATTTGGCCTCCACATTTGCCCATGGGAACGAATTCCACAGATTCACCACTCTGGCTAAAGAAATTCCTCTTCATCTCCATTCTAAATGGGCATGACTTCATCCTAATCAACTAGCCACTAAGCAACACAAAAATAATCATACTATGGCTAACCCACTCTCCACTTCAACATCTTGCCTTCCTCACCCAGTGAAGATGCACAGGTGATTCAGCAGCTGTGTAAAAACTAGACTGATTTATTCTGTGCTTATTTCTAAGGCCTCAGAAGTCAGATATCAGCAGCAAAGGTCTTCAAATACAATATGCAATAGTGGTTATCAGATAGTCAATCTACCAAAATGCTTACTGGTTACAGGCACTGAAGGAAACATCATCAACAGTGACAAGCAAGAGAAAATTGGCAGAGCACCCAAAATGCTGGAGGAACTCAGCAGGCCAGGCAGCATCTATGGAAAAAAATACAGTCAATGTTTCAGGCAGGAAAATCAGCAGATGCTGGAAATCCAAGCAACACACAAAATGCTGGAGGAACTCAGGAGGCCAGGCAGCATCTATAGGAAAGAGTAAATAGTCAACATTTCAGGCAGAGACCCTTCATCAAGACTTCATCATCAAAAGTGGCCGATTAGCATTTTAAACTACCAATGTTCATCAATATTTTTTTCCATACACTTGCAAATATTCATAATATTTCACACACCGTATTTAAATACTTGTCTACAACATAGTCGGAGGCCATTCAGTCCATCAAGTTTATGCTGGTTTCCAAAGCATTCCTATTGGTCCCTGTGGTCCACTCTCTCTCTCACCCCTGCCTCTACCACCAACCCCCACCTCCCTAGCTACCAAGTTCACAGTGGACATTTAACTTGGCAGTTCATCTTTGGGACATGGGAGGAAACCCAAATGGTCACAGGGAAAACGTGCAAACTCCACACCGAGAGGGGGCAGAGGTCTGGTTCGACCTCAGATCACTGGAGCTGGAAGGGAACAGCACTTTATTGTTACAACCTGTATCACACAGTCAGGTTGCATATTAAAAGATTCAAATCTCCCTCAGGCTTTACCTTCTCTCTCCCTCTGCCTTCCTCCACATCTAAACTCAGAGTTACTTCTCTTGTTCAAGTTCCGCACTGTGCATCTTGTGGCTTAATCCACCTTTTGCAAGTATATCTTTAGCTGCCAAAATCCTAAACCCTGAATTTTCCCTCCAGAATTCTGATACTGTTTCCATCAGTGTCTGTAACCAGTAAATAGGTTAGTAGCTTGCTGCTCTGATAGCCACCGTTGCCTGGTAGATTTGAAAACTTTTGCTCCTCGTCTGACTTGAGAGACTTTAGAAATAGATGTGGAATAGACCAGTCCAGCTTTCGCTCAAGTGACAAACTACCTCTGCATCTTCAAACACTGGGTGAACGAGGCAAGATTCTTAAACAGAGGATGGGTTGGAGTAGTGTTCTTATTAGCACACAAAGACCCCAGCTCCTAACTAAACAATCCCACCGGTTACACTCCTCCTCTTATTTCCCTGCAGCCCTGTAGCATATTCTCTCTCATGTCAATCATAGCCCTTTAACTTTTATTTAGCCATTTACCTACAATAAGGGGTAACTTACAGCAGCTGATTAAGCTGGAAGGAAATCAATGGCCAGCTGAATCTCACACAGTCAAAGGGAAAATGTGAAAACTACACACGGACAACACCAGGGGTCAGGACTGGACCCAGGTCTCCAGCACTGTGAAGCAGTGTCTCTAACTGTTGTACCACTAACTCCTTTGTTAAGGAACTTCCTATACAATGAGGTGGCATACAGGACTGACACAGATCCACACGGTTGAACGGTGCTGCAACTATAACCTCGCACTCAGTGTCAGCAAGACCAAAGGATTGATTGTGGACCTCAGGAAGGAGGAAGTCAGGACAACATTCATTGAGTCAGCAGAGGAAAAGTTAGGAAGCTTCAAGTTCAAGGGTGTCAACATCTCAGAGGAACTATCCTGGGCCCAACACATCAGTGCAATCACAATAGTCAATAGGTGCAGGAGTAGGCCATTTGGCCCTTCGAGCCAGCACCGCCATTCACTGTGATCATGGCTGATCATCCACAATCAGTACCCCGTTCCTGCCTTCTCCCCATATCCCTTGACTCCGCTATATTTAAGAGCTCTATCTAACTCTTTCTTGAAAGCATCCAGAGAATTGGCCTCCACTGCCTTCTGAGGCACAGCATTCCACAGATCCACAACTCTCTGGGTGAAAAAGTTTTTCCTCAGCTCCGTTCTAAATGGCCTACCCCTTATTCTCAAATTGTGGCCTCTGGTTCTGGACTCCCCCAACATCAGGAACATGTTTCCTGCCTCTAGCATGTCCAATCCCTTAATAATCTTATATGTTTCAATCAGATCCCCTCTCATCCTTCTAAATTCCAGTGTATACAAGCCCAGTTGCTCCAATCTTTCAACATATGACTGTCCCACCATCCCGGGAATTAACCTCGTGAACCTCTGCTGCACTCCCTCAATAGCAAGAATGTCCTTCCTCAAATTTGGAGACCAAAACTGCACGCAATACTCCAGGTGTGTGGTCTCACCAGGGCCTTGTACAACTGCAGAAGGATCTCTCTGCTCCTATATTCATCTCCCTTTGTTATGAAGGCCAACATGCCATTAGTTTTCTTCATTGCCTGCTGTACTTGTATGCTCACTTTCAGTGACTGATGAACAAAGGCGGCACACAGGTGGCTTTACTGCATTTTGAGGAAGTTTGAGGTGATTAGCTACATCACCAAAGATTCTTGCCAATTTCTATAGGTGTACAGTGGAGAACATTCCAGCTGGTTGCATCACAACCTCCAATGCACAGAGTTGCAAGAGTCTGCAGAGGGTTGTAGACGCGGCCAGCTCCAACATGGCACAGACCTCCCCACCACCAAGGAAATCTTCAAGAGCTGCTGCCTCAAGAAGGCAGCATCCATCATTAAGGAATTCCACCACCTGGGACACAACCTCTTCTCGTCACCAGCCTATGTCAGAAATTTCCTGTTCCCCGTTCGCATCAAAATAAATCCCTCCCTTTGAAAAAAATAATGAAACAGCAGAGGAGTCTGATGACTTTTAGGTATTCTCACAAAACCAAGTAAATTGCCAATAGAAATAACAATGAAATCCGACCTTTGCTTCTTTCACCAGGCTAGTCAAAGGTTCAGAATATCGAATCGGCTTCCTACAAGCTCACTGAGCAGCTACGTTCTTCCAAATCTGTCATGGGTCCAACTCCTGTATTTTACCTTGTGAATACTCTTATGGCAAAGTCTGGCATCAGGATTCTTGTGTTTAACAGATATTCATGTTCATGGATTTCTCTTCCCTTTTGCCAAGGGCAGGTGCACCAGCCATTTGGGTCAGAACTTTGAAATAAATCATCTTCACCTAATGTAATCTTATTCCAGGCTCAGTTTGCTTCCCAGTGTAGTCTCCAATAAGTATTTATTAGCCATCTCTAAATACCCCTGAAATAATGATAGTGGTGTTGAACCATTTTTTTAAACTTCTGCTGCCCTTGTGGTGAGGTCCTCACATGACAATGTTGGGGAGGGAGTTTCAGGACTTCGACCTAAATGACGGAACGGTGAAGTATTTCCAAGGCAGGATAATATTGAGTCAGTGATGTATTCATTGGCCTGGTCCCTTCACTTTCTTGGCAGAAGAGCTCATGGAAAGTGCTGCCAGGAAGCCCAGGCAAGTCTGGAAAGTGGCACAGACTGCAGACTTGGTGCTCCAGTGATGGAGAGAATGAATATTCAGAGTGGTAGATTGTATTATCTACGATGGTGTTGAGCGTCTGAATGTGAATGTAGCTGAATTCATTCAGGGAAACAAAGTTCATTCCATCACTCTCCTGACTTTGGTAGATGGTGGAAAGGCTTTAAAGTGTTAGAAGGCGAGTTATTTACTGCAAAGGTTGCCAGTCTCTGACTTGCTCCAATAGTCACAGTAGTTTCAATGGTTGTCTCAGTCTTGTGTCTGATCATTTCTGATCTCAAAATGCTGGCTCCCGATAACCACAGCCATCTTTCTCTGAACAAGGCAGAGCCCCAACAAGGGTAGAGAAATGTTCTTCTTTAGTTGAAGAGGGCCAGATAAGGCTGATGGCTCACGTGTATGTACAGGTGTGTTTATATACACACACCATGTACAATAACTCTGCATCTAGGCACAGCAACACAGAAGTATGAAGGGCACTAAAGGTCAAATGTAGGCATCTGACCTCATGTTGTGCCTCTGTCTCCACACCAAGAGGGGTTTCATATGAATGGCACAATCAATCATTACAAGAAAGGCAGGCGAATGGTTTGCCCATTTTAAAATCCGTTCCAAATGGATAATGGCTTTGAATTATTTAAGCTTCTGAGCAGCAGACATTTGTGAAGAGCAAGTTAGACTCTAACAGGGCAAGAAAGGTGATCAAGGGAAAGGTCTAGTCTGAACATCACTCACAGCTCACTCTCTTGCAGCCAACTGTGGCATGGGACCGTGGAGGAACCAGGAGTAGTGCCAGCCACAAAAAGGTGAGAGTGAGTGGGTCAGCTCACACACATTGAGTTCACAATGGTTAGACCTACACTGACAATTGATGCCACACTCGATTCAGGAGGCCAAAGAAATTCTGCATTTCCATGATGACCCTCACTAGTCTTTATAGGTACATCATAGCAAGCATCCTATCCAGATCCATAACGGTTTAGTCTGGCCTGCCCAAGCCCACAAGTGATTGCAGAGAGTGTATCATGCAATCCAACCTCCCTTCTGCTGACTTCAGCTACCCTTCCCACTGCCTTGGGAAAACATCTAGCGTTATCAAGGACCCCTCCCTCCTACCCAGTCATTCTTTCTTCTACCCCCACCCATTGGGCAGAAGATATAAAAGCTTGAGAACATGAGCCACCAGGCACAAGGACTGTTTTGATCCTGCTGTTATGAGACTCATTAATGGACCCCTAGTGCACAAAAATATGAAATCTTGATCTCTCAATCTCAATATGAAGAGGAGAAGATGGTGGCGCGACGCAGCGCGCAGCAGCCACTCCGGTGATGAATATCTGTCATCTGTCAAGTAGGATGCCATGCCCAATCCTGACTTGATGGAGACAGACATGAGAGCACGGAGGAACATCTGGTGAAACTTCTGAAATGCCTGTTTCGCTGCTGCTGCTACTGTGTGATCCAGAATCTCCGGAGGGGAAGGCCCCGAGTCCTCGGCTTTGCTTGTTGCTCGGTGGCCGGGGCGGGGTCGAAGCGCTCGGCAGAGATGGTGCTCGGTGCTGGAGGGCTGGTCAGAGGCTCAAAGTTTTCGGACGGACTCAGATTCAGCTGTGGTTGGGTGCTGCATCGGCAAGTTTACGGCACTGGAGGTTCATGGCAGGGAGAGTTTCTCCCTTCTACCGTCTGCGTGAGATGATGGGCTATCTGGACTTTGATACTTTTTTTTTACTGTGCCCATGGTCTGCTCTTTTATCAAATTACGGTATTGCTTTGCACTGTTGTAACTATATGTTATAACTATGTGGTTTTTGTCCGTTTTAGTCTTGGTCTGTCCTGTGTTTCTGTGATATCATACTGGAGGAACATTGTATCATTTCTTAATGGATGCAATTTTAAATGACAATAAATGAGGATTGAGTGTCCTCATAATCTAATAATAATCTAATCTAATTTGTCATGGCCCTTGCACTTTATTTGTCTACCTGCACTGCACTCTCTCTGTAACACTTTATTCTGTTCTCTTTTTATTATCTCAAAGTACGTATGTACAGAATGCTCTGTCTGGGTGGCACAGAAAGGAATGCTTTTCAACGCATTTTGGTAAATATAACAATAATAAACCAATTACCAATGGTACTTCAGCATTTGGAACAGACTCTCTCAGTCTGCTCTTCAGATCAAATTGGGATCAGTTTTTGGGCCACGTGGTCCTGGATAGTTTGGCCTCCAAATTGCAAGTATATCTAAGATATCACATCACAGCCCAAGAACAAAGCAAAACTCTGGTGGGCAGCTACCACCCTACCAATTATGACAACAAATTCTGAAGGTCCCACTGCACTTTGTTTGCAGGTCTGTAGATTGGTTCAAAGATTCATTCATTATCAAAGTATACAACTCTGAAATTCTTCTTCTCCAGGTAGCCATGAAACCAAGAAAAGAACGGCAGCACGATCATCAACCCCAAAATCCCCCCTCCCCGCACAAAAATGAACAAAATGGACAGGCACATCGACCCCCAAATCCCCCTCCTCCACACAAAAAAATGAGAAAGATCAGGCAAAAAAACACAGAATATAGAAATACTGAAAAAGTCTATAGTCCAAGTCCATATCCAAAACGCAGAAAACCTGTTACCAACTCAAACTGAGTGGTGCACATTAGTGAGATTTATAGAGCCAGCCTGAGTAATGAGTAATTAATGAGTCCATGAGTAATGGACACAAACCAATCCATCGTGCTGTCCTCCCCAACATTGTCAGCACCTACAGGAGACACCAACTGAAGAAAATGGAATCCATCATCGAGGAACCCCACCATCCGGGCTATGCCCCTTTCTCTGAAGACCTATCCTGGGACCAACATATACAAAGAAGACATACCAGCAGCTACATTTCATGAGGAGATTGAGGAGGTTTGATAGGTCACTAAGGACGCCAGCAAATGTCTACAGACGTGCCATAGAGAGCATTCTAACTGGTAGCATCACTGGCTGGTACGGAGGGGCCACTGCACAGAATTGGGGAAAAAAAGTTGCAGAGTTGTGAACTCATCCAGATCCATCATGGGTACAGCTTCCTCATCATCAAGGAAATCTTCAAAAGGTAATGTCTCAAAAATGCATTAAGGACACCCATCACCAGGACATGCCCTCTTCTCATTGCTGCTATCAGAGAGGAAGTACAGGAGCCTAAAGACACACACTTACTGTTTCAGGAACAGCTTCTTCCCCTACACCATCAGTTGGCAATGAACCAACCCATGAACATTCTCTCACTCTTTTGCACTACTTGCATAATGTTATATATATTATAATTTATAGTCGTTTTTATGTACTGCTGCCACAAAACACATACCATGACATATGCAATGATATTAAAGTTGATTCTGATTAAAACTATGGAGCAGCAGGTTCGGGACATTGAAGTCTCACGCCAGCAGGTTCAGGAACAGCTACTTTCCTATAACCTGAAAAGACCTTGAACCCGTACAACCCTAACCCTACCTCAGCAATGGAACACCACAGATTATCACGTGCACTACTTTGAGTTTCTCTCCTTTTTGGCACTCATTTTTGCTATCTTTGCTTTACTCTCTTGTATAATTCATGTACAGTTATGTGTTGCCTGTGCCTACACGCCTGAATCGCAGCCGCAAGCAAGTTTTCAATTCACCGTGCTGGCGCACATGACAATAAAGTCAACTTGACGACTTACCGTCCCCTGACCGCAGGGTAACCAACCCTCTCCGGACTAACGCAGTTGCCAAGGGCCGCACTCTCCAAGGTAGGGTGATGTGGCGGAACACTTCCTGCGGAGTTGGGTCCCGCTACTGTGTGATGAGGACCTCCCCCCGCCAAGGGGCAAAGATTCAAATGCCTCCTCAGGGAGAGCTCAATTTTTGTTGGGGGGGGCAAAAAGGGATTTAAAGAAAACTTCATTCAGAAAACTTCCCCGACACGAAGTGCTTTGTGCACTTTTCCTGCGAACACAAAGCCACATAGTACGACCCGCGGCTGGGTAGGGGAATCTTGACGAGAAATCTGAATCAAACTTTGGTTTGCATGCCGAGGCGACGGCTGTCTCTCCCTCTCCGGGCAAGTACCCACCAGCACTCCCGGGAACAGACGTGCCTCCCACCGCACCTTACATCGAGCAGCTCACGGAGTCTGGTTAGTTTGGAGAGGACAGCTCCAGCGGACAGAAACAACGCGAGCTCACTTCACAGTCAAAGGAGCGGCGCGGAGGATGCGTCCCGCTTCTCGCTGCGGGAACCTGAACATTTGCAGCCAGTGTGAACGCCCCAAGTTAGAACCTCACACAGCACGTACGCAGGGAGAGCGCTGGGGAGTCCTTATTCGAAATTAAAAAACGCTTACCTTGGGGAACAGTGGCAGGATCTTTCTTTAACGTGGCTTCCTATCTCTGGCCACAAGTGAACCTCGCTCAATGTGTGGGACTACGAGACCTTCTCATTCTTTCTCTCTCCTCTTCTTCGCTCCTCCCTCCTTTGGAAAGTGAGAGACAGACGAGCCCAAAACCCAGACACCTCCCAACGCCACCCTCTCACCCTCTAGGTGTACGCCCCAACCAATGGGGGAATCCCAGCATCACATCCCAAACCCTGATTGATAGCGCCTTTAAAAGACACGTGGAGACTTTCTAAACAGGGAGTACCAGTTCCCTGGGCTAGATGACATCCCCGCGGTCACGCCTGGTGCAATAATATACAGTACTGGAATCAAGATGGACTCTGCCCACACGCAACATTATGGTGTGGCCGCTTGCCTTTCAACGCGACCAAATATCTGAACAGGAAGGCAGATTTATCCCTGGGGTGTGGGGGGAGGCTTCGCTCCTGGACCAAAGTTCAGAGTGAAACTTATTATCAGAGTACATACATGTCACCACATCCAACCCTCAGATTTTTCTTTCTGCAGGCGCACTTAGCCAGTCTATAGAACAGTAACTGTAAACAAACTCTGCAAATGTAAACAAATAGCAATAAATAACGTGCATGAAATAAGAATATAACAGAGTCCTTAAGTGAGTGTAGCTATCCCCTTTTCTTCAAGAGCCTGATGGCAGCAGCGAGAAGAGACCAATCAAGGTGGTGAGCATCTTTGATGAAGGACGCTGCTTTTCTACGGCACGTTGCATGCAGGTGTGCTCAGTGGTTGGGAGGGTTTTATCCGTTCATCCACTACCTTTTGTAGGAGTTTCCGCTCAAAGGCATTGGTGTTCCCATACCAGGCAGTAATACAACCAGTCAGCACACTTTCCACTGCACATCTGTAAAAGTTTGCTAAGGTTTTCGATGACATGGCGAACCTCGGCAGACTCCTGGGGAAGACGAGGCGCCGTCGTGTTTCTCCGCAATAATATTTATTTGAAGCAACCTTCTTACGGGCTGATTAGCGACCCTCTTCCCTTGGTCTAAAAGCTAACACTTTGTATTTTGGAAATACTGCGGTAGTTGAGGCAGGCACAATTCCGACATTTCAAAGGGCGTTAATTGATACATTGATTTATTATTGTCATCGTACTGGAGTACAGTGAAAAACTTTATTTTGCATGCCGTCCATACGGATCATTTAGTTACATCCGTACATCAAGGTTCTGCAAGGAAACACAGTAACAGAACACAGGCATAATAGTACGGTACAAGCCAAAACGTAGTGAGGTCAAGAGACCACCTCATCCTACAAGAAGTCCCTTCAGTAGTCTTACAACATCAGGAGAGAAGCAGGCCTTGCTCCTGGTGGTACAGTACATGCTTTCAGGTGTTCGTATCTTCTGCCCCCAGGGAGAGACCGTAAGATCGAGTCTGCCCGGCCAATTCACCAGGGCTGATCATTTTTTCCCTCTCGGCTCCAATCTCCTGGTATCCCTTCATACCCTGACTAATCAAGAATCTATCAACAAGAGAGAATGTATTTGACAGCTGGCTGCTTTACCAGGGCAGTAAGAAGAGTCCATGGATAGGGACGTTTTAGAGGAATATGGCCAGCCGCAGGTAACTGGAACTAGCTCAGGTGAGCACCCTGGACAGTATGGACGGGTTGAGCCAAAGGAGCCGTCTCCAGGCAGGATTACTCTGTGACTAACGGAGTAAAAACCTTTCAAAGCAGGGTTATCAGGCAGTAACCCAAATAAACCTGGCAGCTAAACAAATACCTGATGGGTTGTGAGAAATTTCTTACTGGATGACATGGGGAACTTCCAGAACATGGAGCTCAGTAGGTGAAAGGATGGCCACCAGTGGGGCAAATCCGGAATGTTCCAGAGGCAGAACTGGAGGAACATGGAGGTTCCAGAGGGTCCCGTTCACAGAAGGAGAGCAGAGAGTATTCGGGAGGGGGGAGGAGAGGAGGGGGGGGAAGAGGAGGGGGGGGAAGAGGAGGGGGGGGAAGAGGAGGGGGGGGAAGAGGAGGGGGGGGAAGAGGAGGGGGGGGAAGAGGAGGGGGGGGAAGAGGAGGGGGGGGAAGAGGAGGGGGGGGAAGAGGAGGGGGGGGAAGAGGAGGGGGGGGAAGAGGAGGGGGGGGAAGAGGAGGGGGGGGAAGAGGAGGGGGGGGAAGAGGAGGGGGGGGAAGAGGAGGGGGGGGAAGAGGAGGGGGGGGAAGAGGAGGGGGGGGAAGAGGAGGGGGGGGAAGAGGAGGGGGGGGAAGAGGAGGGGGGGGAAGAGGAGGGGGGGGAAGAGGAGGGGGGGGAAGAGGAGGGGGGGGAAGAGGAGGGGGGGAAGAGGAGGGGGGGAAGAGGAGGGGGGGAAGAGGAGGGGGGGAAGAGGAGGGGGGGGAAGAGGAGGGGGGGGAAGAGGAGGGGGGGGAGAGGAGGGGGGGGAGAGGAGGGGGGGGAGAGGAGGGGGGGGAGAGGAGGGGGGGGGAGAGGAGGGGGGGGAGAGGAGGGGGGGAAGAGGAGGGGGGGGAAGAGGAGGGGGGGGAAGAGGAGGGGGGGGAAGAGGGGGGGGGAAGAGGGGGGGGGAAGAGGGGGGGGGAAGAGGAGGGGGGGGAGGGGGGGAGGGGGGGAGGGGGGGGAGGGGGGGGAGGGGGGGGAGGGGGGGGAGGGGGGGGAGGGGGGGGAGAGGGGGGGAGAGGGGGGGAGAGGGGGGGAGAGGGGGGGAGAGGGGGGGAGAGAGGGAAAGGGATTCAGACAGGGGGTTTAGGCTGGAAAAATTCAGCAGCCAGAGACTGAATCCTGAAGCTATTTATGAGGCCAGCCCAAACGAGAATCAGCTGCCTCAACAAAAACTGGGGAAAACCGGAAAACCTGGAATAAGGAGCATGGACCAGACCGTGAACCGGAATGCGGATTTCACGGACCGGACCATGACAATGACTCCAGAAGTTTGGTTCAGGTGGTAGATGTGAGGCTGAACCTCAGACTTGTCATAGCTGATTTTTTAAAATTCATGCACATTTAAGCAGCACACAAGTTGTAACAGGGTTGGAGACTGTGACTTTATGGAGATGAAAGCAGGTGGTCCTGGTGATCGGTGGAATGTGGGTTGTCAGATTGGGAGGGGGAGAATGCAGAGTGCTTGGAAGTTTACAGGACAGATGGGGGGGGGGTTAAGATTTCAGAATGAAGGCAGATAAGGGGCCAAGAAGAGCATTAGGAACCCTTAAAAGGGATGTCAACAAATCTGATCCTTAGTAGCCTTTCAGAATCACATCCAATTGATGCTTAAAAATGTAGATTTCCTGAGTTCTCTCCAGCAATAATCTCCAAACCACAGTGGCCAGAGTTAGCAATTCTTGCTCTTTTTCAATCCACAATTTCTGAAGTACACTGTTCGGACTCTCTGGTGACAGAACAAATTCACCTATTGATGTAGTAATAATAAACTTCCATCACATCAACTATCTTGTAGGTCAAAAAGATATTTAAAAAAAACTCAGGGGGCTCTTTAGCTATCAAGCCTCTTTGAATGTGCTAACCTGCAAATCTCTTTTCCCCCTTGCCTTGCCCCAAAGCCCTGTAAGCGTTTCCTTTTCAAGTAGATACATTACCTTATTAAAGAGTCTGCTGGATTCTTTTCCACTGCCTTTACTGGCAGTGCGTCCCAGATCACAACTCGCTGCTTGGAAAAACATTTCTCATCTCCTCCCAACTGCTCTCAGTCTGTACGCTTTGATTCCTGATCCATTTGCAGATTGGAATAGTTTCTCTTATTCTTACCAAACTCGGTGGTGATTTTGCAAGAAAATATCCAAGTTGGATCGTTTGAAAACTGAAGAGGTCCTGGACAAACCACGTGGTAGTTGTTTACACAGCAGAGTATATAACAGGTGATGCAACTCAAGCCCTCTTGATAGGCACCCAGGCTGCCTAAATCCTTGGTTAAGCCTCCGCCCACTTATTCCAAAAGCCGTCTGTAAGCTCCCCGAAAGGGCATAAAAATCTGTGAATGTTATTCCCCATAGATATGTAGCGTGAATCTTTCAGTAACATTTGGCAGTTTCATTCCTCACTTGTAACCAGCGCTGAGAAATTTATGCCTCTGATGACAGCAAGATTAACCGAGCCTGTCGTAGATTAGTCTCAGCTTGCAAAGAAGCCATGCCTCCAGTACTATTGGAAAGCGTTCAGATATAATCATTAGTTTATAATCAGCGGTATCACCAGAGCACAGAAGATGTTAAATACGGACAGCATCAGTAACAGGTCTTCCTCCATAATTACCCTAACGCGGCTGGTAACGCTGAGCGTGCCCTGCGGACCTGTGACGAGCCGGCACTGGAGCGAGGTAATTCGTTACAAAATGCCCTTTGCAGACCTAGTCACTACTTTTATTGAAGTTGTCTTACTGTTTTAAACAGTTTAAAACTGCCCAATGAATTGCTGTCAGAAAAGTACCCAAAAAAGGCCAACAACATTGTGAAGGATTCCACCCACTCCGCTGTTATGGACTGTTTGTCCTGTTACCATCAGGGAGGAGGCTACATAGCATTCATGCAAGGACTACCAGACTCAAAAACAGTTACTTTCCCCAAGCAGTAAGTCTAATATACTCCGCCACCCATTAAACCCCCATACACCTCCCCCCCCCACACACACCCCACCACCTCTATCATTCTGTCAGTCACCTTATCTACAGACACTCCTGGGCCTAGCATCACTTTATGTACATACAATCAATCTATGTATGGAAGCTATCTCATATATTTACACTTATTACATTTTTTAAATTATTGTGTTCATTATCTTATTGTGTTTTATTGTGCTGCATCAGATCAGGAGTAACAATTATTTGATTCTCCCTTACTCTTGCGTACCGGAAATGACATTAAATACCTTGAATCTTCACATTTAAATTCTCAGACTTTAACAATCACTAGTTTTGTTCTTTTAACGCCCTCTTGTCTCCCTGTTCTGCACTTTCTCTGTAACTGTAACACTATATTCTACTTTATAGATCATAAAATGATGAACAAAAGGAACAGAATTAGGCCATTCAGCCCATCTAGACTGCTCTGCCATTTCACCATGGCTGATCCATTTTCCCTCTCAGCCCAAATCTCCTACCATCGCCCCCGTATCCCTTCATACCCTGACCAATCAAGAATTTATCAACTTCTGCCTTAAATATACATAAAGATGGCCTCCATAGCTGCCTGTGGCAATGAATTCCATGGATTCACCATTCTGTGGCTAAAGAAATTCCTCCTCATCTCCGTTCTAAAAGGACGCTCCTCTATTCTGAAGCTGTGTCCTCTGGTCTTGGACGCTCCCACCATAGGAAACATCCTCTCCACATCCACTCTATCAAGGCCTTCCACCATTCAAAAGGTTTCAATTAGGTCACCCCTCATTCTTATGAATTCCAGTGAATACAGGCCAGAGCCATCAAATATTCTTCATATGACAAGCTGTTCAATCCTGGAATCAATTTTGTGGACCTCCTTTGAACCCTCTCCAGTTTCAGCACATCCTTTCTAAGATAAAGGGCCCAAAACTGCTCACAATACTCCTCACCAGTGCTTTATAAAGTCTCAGCATTATATCTTTGTTTTTATATTCTAGTCCTCTTGAAATGAATGTTAATACCGCATTTGCCTTCCTCACCACAGACTCAACCTGCAAATTAACCTTTAGGGAATCTTGCACAGGGACTCCCAATCCACTTTGCACCTCAGAATTTTACATTTCTATCCACTTAGATCTTTTCTTCTACCATTTCTTCTACCGAAGTGCATGACCATACACTTCTTGACATTGAATTCTATCTGCCACTTCTTTGCTCATTCTCCTAATCTACTTCCTACTTCCTTCTGTAGCCTCTCTACCGCCTCAAAACTTCCTCCACCTATCTTCATATCATCTGCAAACTTTGCAACAAAGCCATCAATTCCATCATCCAAAACATTAACATATAAACCCCTATGGAACACTACTAGTCACCAGCAGCAAACCAGAAAAGGCTCCCTTTATTTCCACTCTGCCTCCTGCCAATCAGCCACTGCTTTATCAATGCTAGAATCTTTCCTGTAATACCTTGGGCTCATATCTTGTTAAGCAGCCTCATGTGTGACACTTTGTCAAAAGCCTTCTGGAAATCCAAGTACACGACATACCAATTCTCCATTGTCTATCCTGTTTATTGTTTTTTCAAAGAATTCCAAAACATTTGTCAGGCAGGACTTTCCCTTGTGGAAAACATGCTGACTATGGCCTATTTTATCATGTGCCTCCAAGTACTCTGAAACTACATCCTTAACAATTGACTCCAACATCTTTCCAACCACTGAGGTCAAACTGACTGGTCTATAATTTCCTCTCTTCTGCCTCTCTCCCCTCTTGAAGAGTGGAATGACATTTGCAATTTTCCAATCTTTTGGAACCATTCCAGACTCTAATGATTCTTGAAAGGTCATTACTATGCCTCCACAATCTTTTCATCCGCCTCTAAGAACCGTGGGGTGTAGTCCATCTGGTCCAGGTGAGTTTTCTACCTTCAGACTTCCCAGTTTCCTAAGAATCTTCTCTCTAGTAATGATAACTTCACATTCTTCATGATCCCTGATACCTAGAACTTCCACCATATTGCTAGTGCCCTCCACAGTGAAGACTGACACAAAATACTTAATTAGTTTGTCCACCATTCCCCTTGCACTACTTCAATGTACTGATATCATAAAATGAAATGTATGGATGGCATGCTAAACAAAATTTTTCACTGTGCTTCAGTACGTGTGACAATTTACCCAACTTACCAGTTTACCTGGTACTTTGAAATTAGGATCAGAAGGAAAACAAAATAGACCGCATCCAAGTCAACAGATTTAAGTTAAAGACCTAATTGAATGATTTGTACATATTTGAGGGGCTGAGTGGCCCTTCAGGACAAATTGTTCCTGAATGTCAAACCAGCACAGTTCCGCGTCCTTCTCTGTCATTGACCTGCTTACTTTGGCTCTGGGTAGCCAGCTGTGTCAACTCCACTCTTCCCAGTTTCTACTTTTTATTCAGTCACTTGTCTGGAAGTTCAATAGGTCAACAGCCTTCCTCTGTTGCGCAGAGAAAGTGTCTCACCTCATTTGTACTGCTCCCAGTCTCTCAGCACACTCCTACATCTCATCTTAGTTGGTGCAGATACCAGTACCTTTGACACCATGTCTCAGTGCTAAAATATCTTGTGTTGTCTTAAGAACAGCTGAAGAATAACCAATACTACAGGCAAAACTAACATTATGCTGTATTAAACTAGAAGAACTTACAGAGACAGAGGGTTAATTTTATGTATAGGTTACGAGAAAATACTTCAAGCATGTTCAATATTAACTCTGTAAAAACACTTACACAGGAGTCAAGTTAGTTACATAGTGCAACTCTTAGTGGGAGTCACTCACAATATAGTATGAGCCACACACTGTATATTGCAGTGTTCCTATATTCCCATAGCACAAATGCAATGTATGTGTTGAAAAAAAACGAAGTGAATATTGGGTCAGGGAAGTAGATATCAGTCTGTTTTGCAATCCCTCCAATGTATATTGTTACCCACTCTCTCCATTCTGATTCCCATGAGCTTACAGGCAGACACCAGCTAGCCCTACATGCAGCTCCAGAAAATCCACTGGTGTTTCTTTTCCTAACATTTTTTTTGTTTTTAATGGGAGAGAGGTTGATTAATGCCCTTGTTCCTTGAGGCTAACACTGGAGTCCTTCTTCGCCTCTGAAACTCTACCCAGCAAGAAGCACGCCTGTTCCACGTCCACAGTATTTTATTGTGCAGTGCCCTACATTACACTTATCGATGTAATCTTAGCGGGGTCTGACGTTGGGAGGGGAGAGGGGGCAACTGGAATCTGTGAAGGCAGATCCTTGTGTACCACAGTGCCAGGACTGGTCCAGCAGGTCAGTGCATATAACCTGTTCCCGCTAGTTTGAGCTGAACTCTGTGAGGGTTAGTTTAGGCAGACATCCTTGACACTCAACATTGTTAGGAGAAAGAAAACTTCAAAAGTGACTGTAGTTGGAGGTTTGAACAATGGCTTGAACAAAGAAGGGAAACTTCACGCTCTCTGTTACGCAATGAACAGTCTTTTACACTCTAATTACTCCCAGCCTTTCAGCCTTTTTAACCGTGGTATTGCTGTCACTATATTATATTCAAGGTTCAAAATTTAAGATAATTTATTGTCATACATGAGTGGAAAGGAGAACAAAATTATTGTTACTCCGGATCTGATGCAGCAAAGTGACGCAATAGGAATAAAATAGCAATAAATATTAATATAAAAGCAATCCTATATACTAACCCTACAATCCGTACTAGAAATTATAGGAAGTTGTCACCAAGACTTTATTTGATTCACTAAACTTATGTTTCAAGTTGAAGTTTATTGTCATGGGTATAACCTACGCTGGGTGTTAATGGATTTTTGCAGCAGCACAGTACATTACAAATCCAAATTACATAAACATAAATTATACATAAAGTACATGACAAAATAAACTAAAATAAACATATTGACATTTGAGTGCAAGTGGAGGGAAATATAGTTCAGGAATTAGAGCTGTTACGGTCAGTTCAAGAACCTGTGGCAGTGTTGTTGAATCTGAGGTGTGAGTGTCCAGTCTCTTGTAGGTCCTGCTTGATGGTGGCGATGAGAAGAGGGGGTGGGGGTCCTTCACGATGGATGATACCTTCGAGAGACATCACCTCTTGTGGATGGCCTGGACGGTGGGAAGAGTTGTAACTGTGGTGGACTAGAGTCCAGTTGAACGTAAAGTACAGAAACAGCTTATGAAACCCATCACGCCCCTGTCAAAAGTCCTTCCCTTTCTCTCACATTCTCAACACATGCTTCTATATGAGCTCCCTAGTAAATGATCCATTCCATTTGTCTCAACCATTGTAAAGTGGCATTGATCCTTGGTAATGACTGGTCAGCCTTAGTTCAACCCCATCCACTTTTACCAAACAGATATCTCTCGTCAGGGTGTAGGGGCAGGAAGGCCAGCATACTCTCCTCCCTCTCACATAGCTATAGCCAAATGTCATAGTTACCATAATTTGTCCCCAAAATACATCCACCCAGTGCACGCATTTCTTGCTGGGGAAATATCGGGCTGGCGCAGCTGAAGTCCACTGATACTGGAACACTTGTTGAAGATGACTGAGAACCGCAGTTCCATCAGTCATCACTGGGAGCCAGAAGACTGTGGGTTCAAATCCAGTTTCAGAGTTTCAAAGCACGTTATTCAAACAAATGCCAGTGCAGTATCGAGGAGGGTGACGCACTGTCATAGTGTCTATTGGATGAGTTGTGTTCTGGTGGAAATAGAGGTGCTACTGCATTATTTGAAGAGCACTGGGGGATATTCCTGGGTAATCAATCACCCTCACTAGAATTAAATGATTTACCCAGAGCCGGCTCGGGGGGCCTATTGTGTACAGATTGGACTCTGTGACTTTTATTTTAAAACAGTGACTACACTTCAACATCTGTGGAGCACATCTGAGGCTATAAAAGGTGGTCTAGGAGTCTCAGTCTCTCTTTTGATGTCTCATCAGACACCCTGACCCCTGTTCTGAATCTTAAAAACATAGACAGATCACCTGTAATGTAGATCTCCGACCAGCGTTCAGTATAGATGAATGCTCAGGGAAGTTACTTGTGCCATTGACCCGATAATCGATCGTCTCTATTTCCATTCTGACCTTCAAAATGAGGAATTCTGTGTTAACAGGACATATGACTCAGCACAGGGCCATTCGGTCTATCGTGGGTATTTGGTACACCTGCCTAATTCATCCCATTCCCCGCTCCTGCTCTGTGAAATTTTGTCCCTGTACTCCTGGGTGTTTGGGCTTCCACCATTCTTAAAAAGCAGCACATCACAGTGCAGAGAGACTCGCTGCATGAAGAACATCTTCTTCGCTCCTCTGGCTCTTTATACCGGTTGCCTTAAATCAGACGCTTTTGGCTGCTCAGCAATTCTAGTAGCCCAATGAGAAGAAAGCGTGCTTCCTTCAGCCACCCTCTTCTTCCCTATAAGATCCGTGAAAAGCCAGAGGAAATGTTTTCAGGTAAGGTTACACTCTAAGCTTTCTTATGTAAACACAAAGCAAATATCAATCTTCCAACTCTCAGGACAGCCTGATTAACTCTGACAAGAGTTGGAGATTCAATAGCGAAGGAGCTGGAAGAAAATACCCCTTGAAGGATTTTCAAAATCCTCAGCATGGGTTTCTCGCCGAGCAGATTAATTAAAGGCGTTCACATTGTCACTGTTGTGACCTGGTGGATAACAGTCCCATGTTTCAGTCGCAAAGCTGGCTGTCCTACTGCGGAGGCATGAGTCAGAAAACTCCACAGCTGGACTGAGGTGATGGAGCTGCTTTCTTTTGGATTAGTTAAAATGAGGCCTGGTTAGCCCTTTCGAATACTCTGTGGCACTGTGTTGGAGAGGAGCGGGGAGGTTATTCCCTGAGCAACAACCAGTCCGCTGAAGCAGGCTAAACAGCATCTGTGGAGGGAAAGGAACCGTCATCATTTCAGGTTAAGACCCTGCCCTTTCTCTCCCAGCACAAATGATGCTTGTCCTGCCGAGGGCCTCGGGCAGTTAGTTGCTCCAGATTCCAGCATCTGCAGTCTCCTGCGTCTCCTGAATTACTTCCAGTGATCTGATCTCAGCACAAGTGGGCTAGATTTATCTGGTCATCGTCATACTGGAGTTTATGACAGCCTGCTGTGCATTCATTGGGTTGTTTTCCAGACTGCGACAGTACATACATTTCAGAATAAAAAGGTAAATCATCTCTAAAGTGCTTTAGATCAGCTTGGGTGTGAGAACAATAATGCAAACGTGTGCTTTGTTCCTGTGCTGGGGCCAATTTGTGTTAGGGAGGGTTGCTGGAGCCACTTTATACGAGGAGGTATGCTGGCAGACTGGAGGCTCTGGCAGTCTCACTACATGCAGTATGTGAATTTCTCTGCACTCCAACACGGGAGCTGGCTGACTGCAGAAGGACTCTGTTTATGGCCGATTTTTAATTCTTTTTTCCAGCAATGGCAGTTCTCTCCCCCCCCCCCCATTTTTGTCCCCTTGCCTTATGCTTTCCTTGGCACTCGGTCTTTTGAGACATACAGAAATCTGCTCTGTCCAGGACTTCTTTAAAATCCAGATTTTTGAATGTAAGTTTATTCTTTTGATTTTTTTTATATAGCCAACTCATCAGGAAGAGAGTCTTCCCTTTATTGCTTGGATATTTGTCCCGGTTTTTCTATTTGGCTTTCATTTTGACTGACATAAACCTATCTTTGCAGGAAAAAGATACTTTATTATAGAACATAGAACAGTACAGCACAAGAACAGGCCCTTTGGCCCATAACGTCTGTGCTGAGCATCATGTCAAATTACGCTGATCTCTTCAACCTGACCATGATCCCCTGCATATTAAAGATAGCGGAGTGAAGGGATTTGGGGAGAAGGTAGGAAAAGGGTACTGATTGTGGATGATCAGGCATGACCACAGTGAATGGTGGTGCTGGCTCGAAGGGCTGAATGGCCTACTCCTGCACCTCTTGTCTATTGTCTTTCTTCATGTGCCTATCTAAAAGCCTCTTGAGCACCACTGACCTTTCTGCTTCCACCACTATCCCTGGCAGCCCATTCTAGGCACCAACCACTCTCTGTGTTTAAAAAAAAGCTTGCCAGCACATCCCCCTTAAATTTTTAAAGCGATACCCTCTAGTATTCAGTATTTCTACCCTGGGAAAAATAATCTGTCTATCTTATCTATGCTTCCCTTAACTTTATAAACTCCTTTCAGGTCTGCTGTCAGCCTCTGCCGCTCCGGAGAAAGGAATCCAAATTTGTTCAACCTCTCCTTGTAGCTAATGCCTTCTAATCCAGGCAACACCCTGGTAAACCACTTTTAAACCCTCTCAAAAGCCATTACATCCTTCCTGTTGTGGGGTAGCCAGAAGTGCACACAATACTTCGTGTGACCTAAGCAAAGGTTTATATTACTGTAACGTGACTTCCCGCCTCTCAGCTGATGTAGCCAAGCATGCTATATGGCTTCTCCACCACTCTGTGTACTTATGCTGCCAGGGAGCCATGGACTTAGATCCCAGGTTTAACCTCCAGATTTAACGAGAGCGACGTATCAAGTATATTCCTATAAGGGCAGTGAAAGCAGATTCAAAAGGGAATTTAAAAAAAATACTCGGGAAAAATACTCTGGGAGGCAATGGGAAAGAGCAGGGAGTAGGCAGCTCCTGATAGGCCAAATGGTGTCTTACTACACTGAGCAACACACACAGGACAGTGAAGGGTTTCGGCCTGAAACGTCGACTGTACTCTTTTCCTAGGTGCTGCCCGGCCTGCTGAGTTCCCCCAGCATTTTGTGTGTGCTGCATCTGCAGATTTTCTCTTGCTTGTGATTATCTTCTTATACCCCACCATTCTATAAACATCTGGTATAAATATGGATTACTGAGTCAATACACAAGCAACTTCCTTTCAGCAGTTTAGCACAAACTATCAACTGGCCTACAGTCAAAAATATTGTACTAGGGCATGAAGAACCGGGTGTTCCTTGCCTAAGATAGAAGCTGAGTTAGTCAAAGAGTTTTCATACCCTTAAGCACAATAGTTTGGAAGTTGGGAAACACTCTCAGAATACACCAAACATTGGTACTGGTTATACAGAAGTGAATTGTGTCAGGTCAGTGGGTAATAGGTTTGTGATGACTCATGGTTTGAGCCATTACAAGCTGATTACCCAATGACCTGACACTAGATCATGAGTACTGGCAGTCGAAGAGCCCACTAGAAAATGCCCAGGACACAAGTGGTCCTGGAAGGGCTGGCAGTTGGGGGTCGGTGAGTATGACGGACCAGTGGGGTAGTGTGTATCTTCCTGCCTCAGGGGGAGAGTAGAAAATTATCTGAGTAGCTACAAAGATGCAAATGACTGCATCTCACAGGGGCTGTGGCAATTAATGCGAAAAGTGGTCAACCTGGGTTACTAGGATGTAAGGCACGCTGAAAAAGAATGCAAATTTGCGAAACTAGTCTCTTTGGGCCTGGGAGAGAAGGAGGTGAGGGTAAAATAGCTGCGAGGAATAGCATGGAGGAACCGTCCTGGTTTTACTTGCTAGGAGAAAGTTTAATAACCTCACCAAACAGAAGAGGTTGAGTTGGAATCTAGTAAAGATATTCAAGTTCACAGTCAAGACAGAAAGGATAGAGAGAATCTGTTCCCATTGGCAGAAAGATTAAGGAGCAGGGCATTTAAAATGAAGTTGATTGGCAAAGAAAAATTCAAAATATTTTACACAGTGAGGTTCTGGAATATTCTGCTTGTGAGGTAGTGGAGGGGAATTCAAATGCCATGTTCAAAGGGCCGCTGGATAAATCCCCCAAAATAAAAAATAAATAATAAGGAATGGGACTGGCTGGATCGCTCTTACGTTGATCCAGCATTGACTTGATGGGCCAAATGGCCTCCTTCCATCTATAACTAATCTTTGATTCTGTGAGATGATGTTAGAAAGTTGACCAAGGTTTTGGTGAGAATGCTGGGGTTTTAAGGAGAGAGTTCATAGAATCATATAGTACAGACATGGTCCCTTTTAGCCCAATTTTCCATGCTGATCATGGTATCTACTTACATTAATCTAACTTGCCTGCAATAAGGCCATATCCCACTTTTCTTATCCAAGTACTTTTAAATGTTGTAAGTGTATCTGCCTCCACCGCCTCTTCTGGCAACTAGTTCACCGCCCTCAGGGTGAAAAACCTACCCCTCAGATTACTTTTAAATGTTTCCCCTCTCACCTTAAACTTGTGTCCTCTACTTATAGATTCCCCTGCCTTAATGGGGAGGGAGGGGGAAACTTCTAAGCATCTCTACAATCTATGCTGCTCGTAATTTGGCAAAACTCTAGAAGGGTTACCTCTGCTCCAGTGAGAATACTCCATCTTTCCTTATAACTACAGCCCCCTATTACAGCCTGGTGAATCTCTTGAAGGGGCAAGGTGGGGGTTCCAAAGAGCGATAACTTGGCAGTAGAGAGATTAAAATCAGAGGCACTCAAAAACTAGAATTAGAAGGGATGGAAAAGGACTTTTCATTTCTGTATCCCCTTTTTTCACCTCCCTACACTATAGGTATGTCACAGCCAATGAAGCACTTCTGAAATCATTCTCCTGTAACAACACAGGGTACCTGGCAGCAATGTACGTGCAGCAAGATCTTACAGCTGCAACTTGACAATGAACAGATTGTCAGTTTTTAGTGATGTTGTTTGGGGAGTTAGTAATGGCCAAGAACACTGTGGTGTATTGCCATGAGCTCTTCTGACACTCCCCCACCCCCCCGAGAGGACAGGCAGCTTCAGTGCTTCACGTCTCACTTGGAAGCTAGAAGCGGCAGTGGTGAACACCTCCTCAATTCAGGATTGTGTGGAGATCTGGGTCAGGATCTCATGGTGGAAATGGAATCCAAAGACCCTGGACTGGTGAACTGGAAGAGCTCCATAATCTAGAAGGTTTGTGGGGCTGGAGGAGAGCTGCCTTCAATCCAAAGTACGCAATCGGCAGAGCTGAATTTTCACAAGCATTCCAATAGTCTCGCTCAGCCTCTGGCTTTTGAAACAGTCTCGTTGGTTTTGCAAGCAGTTCATATGTCAATGTCACACCTGCTATTGCACTTACCTGGAAGAGGCTACTGGAAGGGTTCAGAGTGACTAAATTCACATTGCTTTAGTTTCTCGTAACCTTCTCGGATAGATTTGGAAAGCAATCTAAGTTTTTAATATTCCAGCCAAAATTCAGGGCCTGAATCGGTGCCAGTATCAACCAGACCTACCCCAGGCATAATCATAATTTACTAAAGAGACAGCGTATGTGAGATGACGGAGTTTGATTTTATCCACGCTAAGAGGGAAGTGAGTTAGATCCAGGAATCTGCTCTTAATATAAGTATTAAATAAGATTTAAATTGTCTCAATACAGCTTAGATAGAACGTTCTTTGATCTATTAAGTCCATATAAAGAAAGTTATGTATTCATTGGTGTTTCTTTATTATTGTCCCCTGTACCAAGATACAGTTTGTTTTGTGTTCTGTTCATACAGATCAAATCATTACACAGGTGGTGGAAAGCAATTACAAAATGCTTTTCACCACTACAATGAAAGCCCTTTGAACCAATAAAGTTTATTAAATTGTGGTCAGTAATGTGGAAGAGACAGCAGCAATCCCCTAACAGGAAACTCCCACACTTGATGATGATCAAGTCTAACATTGCTCATTGAAAAATGGAAAAAGTTAGAACCTGGAACCGGGAACAGTCCAGCACAGGAACAGGCTCTTCAGCCAACATTGTCTGTGCTGACTATGATACCGACCTAAAGTAAGTCCAAAAGCCATGGATGAACCAGGAGGTACGTCATCTGCTGAAGGCTAGATCTGTGACATTCAAGTCTGGCAACCCAGGCCTGGACCAGAAAACCAGGTATGATTTGCAGAGGGCTACTTCAAGGGCAAAGGGACGATTTCGAACGAGGTTGGAGGTGATATCAGGTGCACGACAACTCTGGCAGGGACTGCAAGACATCACTTCTACAAAGCAAAACCCAATAGTATGAATGGCAGTGATGCTTCACTACCAGATGAACTCAACGCCTTCTATGCACGCTTTGAAAAGGAGAACACAACTACAGCTGTGAAGATCCCTGCTGCACCTGATGACCTTGTGACCTCTGTCTCAGAGGCCGATGTTAGACTATCCTTGGAGAGGGAGAACCCTCGCAAGGCAGAAGGTTGCAATGGAGTTATTGGTAAGGCTCTGAAAACCTGTGCCAGCCAACTGGCGGGAGTATTCAAGGACATTTTCAACCTCTCACTGCTACGGGCAGAAGTTCCCACTTGCTTCAAAAAAGGCAACAATTATACCAGTGCCAAAGAAGAATAACATGAGCTGCCTTAATGACTATTGCCCAGTAGCACTCACATCTCAGTGATGAAATGCTTTGAGAGGTTGGTTATGACTAGACTGAACTCCTGCCTCAGCAAGGACCTGGACCCATTACAATTTGCCTATCGCTACAATAGATCAACGGTAGGTGCAATCTCAATGGCTCTCCACACGGCTTTAGACCACCTGGACAACACAAACACCCACATCAGGATGCTGCTCATTGACTATAGCTCAGTATTTAGTACCATCATTCCCACAATCCTGATTAAGAAGTTGCAGAACCTGGGCCTCTGTACTTCCCTCTGTAATTGCATCCTCGACTTCCCAACCAGAAGACCACAGTCTGTGCGGATTGGTGATAACATATCCTCCTCGCTGACGATCAACACTGGCACACCTCAGGGGTGTGTGCTTAGCCCACTGCTCTACTCTCTGTATACACAAGACTGTGTGGCTAGGCGTAGCTCAAATACCATCTACAAATTTGCTGATGATACAACCATTGGTGGTAGAATCTCAGGTGGTGACGAGAGGGCGTACAGGAGTGAGATATGCCAACTAGTGGAATGGTGCCGCAGTAACAACCTGGCACTCAACATCAGTAAGATGAAAGAGCTGATTGTGGACTTCAGGAAGGGTAAGATGAAGGAACACATACCAATCCTCATAGAGGGATCAGAAGTGGAGAGAGTGAGCAGCTTCAAGTTCCTGGGTGACAAGATCTCTGAGGATCTAACCTGGTCCCAACGTATTGATGTAGTTATAAAGAAGGCAAGACAGTGGCTATACTTCATTAGGAGTTTGAAGAGATTTGGGATGTCAACAAATACACTCAAAAACTTCTATAGATGTACCATGGAGAGCATTCTGACAGGCTGCATTACTGTCTGGTATGAGGTGTGGGTGGGGCTACTGCACAGGACCGAAAGAAGCTGCAGAAGGTTGCTTGCTCTCTTCAGCACTGTTATTATATCTGTTACCATCACCTCCTCCGGCAGTGCCTGCAAGCACATAACATTCTCGGTGTAAAAAGCTCCCCTCATAAATAAACTTAACACTCTCACCTTAACCTCTGCCTTCTAATATTTGAGTTTCGCCCTAGGAAAAAGATCATCGGCCCTATTTATACCTCTCGTAGTTTTATAAACTCCTATCAGGCTTGCCCTCTGCCTCCTACATTCCAGAGAAAACAACCCAAATTTCTCCAGCTTCTGCTTAGAGATGATATTCTACAATCCAAGCAAAGTCCTTGTGAGCCACTTCTTCGACTTTTGCTCCCACCTTTTGCCTTCCGTGGGCGTCATTTCCAAATCTATGCAGCTCAGTTTCCCGGATTGCATCCCTCTTGACTTTCTAAATGAGCCTACCATGGGGAATCATGTTGAATGCCTTACTAAGCATATACACCATGCCCACTGCTCTGCTTCCATCAACTTGTTTTGTCAATTCCTTTAAAAACTCAATCAGGCTTGAGAGGCGTGACCTGCTCTTCACAAAGTCATGCTGACTACACCTAATCAGACTATGATAGATAGATAGATAGATAGATAGATCTACTTTATTAATCCCGAGGGAAATTTGTTTTCATTACAGCCGCACCAACCAAGAATAGATAGTGAATAGATAGTAAATAAAGCTATAAAAAACCCCCAACAATCAAACAACAAAATGCAAACCATGCCAGATGGAAAATAAGTCCAGGACCAGTCTATTGGCTTGGGGTGTCTGACCCTCCACGGGAGGAGCTGCACATTCAATGGCCACAGGCAGGAACGACTTCCCGTGCCGCCAGGTGTTGTATCTCGGTGGAATGTGGCCGAAGTCCAACAGTAAAAAGTTCAATATCCAGTCTGCAAACACGTTCCTCGATCGTAATATGACCCAGATTGCACCATCTGTTGTTAACCAGATCAGTAAGCACCCAATTCCTTTACGCTTACTGCTCTCAGTGCACTTCCGGTCAGCCAGAACGGTATTACCCACCGAACTTCTTTTCTCCAAAAGTCTCTTTTGTCTCAACCCGGTCCTCTTTCCTCGGCTTTGTGATCCCCCTCTGCATCCTCTGTGTGTTTTCCTCTGGATTTCAGCAGGGGTGTCCGCTGCTCTGCTCACTAAACCGGCCGGTATTTGCTGGTCCGTGGAATACACAATGCGACCTTGCTTCTGTCCCGCGTGTCGGGATGTAACCATTTCCAGCGCTAAAGAAAACCCAAATAAAACTCTCTCTACCAGCATGTTAAAGAGGGTGCAGCTTTGACGTGTTACCGTGAGAAAAAAAATAGAAAAAATAACGTAAATTAAAAAGAAGAATAAAGTAAGAATAGATCGGAACGGCTGTACTATGCTCTTAAATCTGGTCTCCAAGGATCTTCTCCAATTGTTTATACCGCTGATGTGAGGCTCACTGTTCTATAATTCCCAAGATTATCACTATTAGCTTACTTGAACAAAGGTATAGCATTTGCTGCCCTCCAGTACTACTCCTGTGGCAGGTGAGGATGAAAAAATCATCACCAATGCCAGAGCAAAACCTTCCCTCAGTTCCCATAGTAACCTGGGATATATCTCATCTAGCACCAAGGTGTTATCTGTCCTAATGTTTTTCATGAGTTCCAAAATGTCCACTTCCTTAACCTCAACGTAGTCCAGTGCACTAGCCTGTTCTTTCTGATCTCTCATTCGTTAAGACCTTTCTCACTGAGGAATACTGAAGCAAAGTATTCATTAAGCATCTCTCCACCTCCTCTGACTCCAGGCACGTGTTTCCTATTTTGTCCTGGATCGATCCTACACTCACTCTAGTCATCTATCTGTTCTTATTGCATGTGTAGAATACCTTCACCATATTTACCAAGGCCTTCTCATGTCCACTTCTAGCTTTCCTCAATCCTTTCTTAAACTGTTTCCTGGTTACCTTATAACTCTTCAGAGTCCTGACTGATCTTTGCTTCTTAAACAAAAAGTAAGCTTCTTTCTTTCTCTTGACTGGATATTCCGCATCTCTTGTCAACCGTGGTTCCTTCACCCTACCATCCTTTCCCTGCCTCATGGGACAAAAGTACCCAGAATCCTATGCAAATGCTCCCTAAACAACCTCCGCAGTTCCATTATGCATTTCCCCGAGTACATCTTTTCCCAATTTATGCTCCCAAGTTCCTGCCTAATTGCATCATAATTCACCCTTTCCCAATTAAATACTTTCCCATACCATCCTCTTCTATCCCTCTGCAAGGCTATCGTGAAGGTCAGGGAGTTGTGGCACTGTCTCCAAATTGCTCACCTACATCTAATGACCTGTCCATATATTGTGTCAGGAATTCTTCAAAGCTAACAAATTCTGCCCCATTTCAATGTTTTGGAGGTGACAGTCAATATTAGGGAAGTTGAAGTCACCCAATCCTATTATTTTTGCACCTTTCCAAAACTCGGCCTCTTGACCTGCTCCTCAGAGTTTATGCTGCTTTTGGGCATCCTGTAGAATATTCCCAATTCAGATGACTGTTCCCTTCCAGTTTCTGACTTTGACCAATGTTGACTCAGTAAATGATCCCTCTCCGATATCCTTCCTTTCTGCAGCTGTGATACTCTCCCCAATTATCACAGCCACTCCCCACGCTGTGATACTCTCCCCGATTATCAGAGCCACTCCCCACGCTGTGATACTCTCCCCGATTATCAATGCCACTCCCCACACTGTGATACTCTCCCCGATTATCAATGCCACTCCCCACACTGTGATACTCTCCCCGATTATCAGAGCCACTCCCCACCTCATTTACCTTGCTCTCTATCCCTTTTGAAACTTCTAAACCCCAGAAGATCCAGCGGATATTCCTACCCTTGTGACCTGCAAGTCTCTGTCGTGGCCTCCCTGTCCTTACTTCTATGTGCTGATCCATGCTGTGAATTCATCACCATTGTTCCTGATGCTTCTCGCATTGAAGTGGACTCATTTCAACCCATCGAACTAACTGCATTTACGCCCTTTCCAGTGCCTATCCTTCCTCATGGTCTCTGTTTAGGGAGCACTTGCATGGGGTTCTGGATAGGTTTGTCCCACTGAGGCAAGGAAAGGTTGAAGAACAGGTGGATGACTGGACTGATCAGGGATAGAAGAGGGAACATGCATATGGAGTTAGAGGAGTAGGGCAGGTCCTTAATGAATACCTTGAGATGTTTTATGGTCTCTCCACATGTTGCACTGACGTTTACACCAAGCTACCTTCCTCTCACCTATCATTTTCATTCCCATCCCCCTGCTAACCTAGTTTAAATCCTCCCCAACAGTTCTAGCAAACCTGACAACAAGAATATTGGTTCCCCTCAAGTTCATGTGTAACCTGTTACTTTTGTACAGGTCCTACCTTCCCCAGAAGATATCTGAACGGTGGAGAAATCTGAAACCCCATCCCCGGCACCAATCCTTCAGCCACACCTTCATCTACCATATCACCCCATTCTAACCCTCCTTGGCACTTGGCACAGGCAGCAATCCAGAGACCCTGGGGCTCCTGCGTTCCAGCTTGCTATTCAGCTCCCTATATTAGCTCTTCAGGACCCCAGCCCATTTCCTACCGATGTCACTACCACTGTGTATCATGGCATCTGGATGCTCACCCACCTCCTTTCGAACGCCATGGACCCAATCTGAGACGTCTCTGATTCTGGCACCTGGGAGACAGCATACATCCGGGAGGCTCTTTTATACCCACAGCATCTCTAACTATTAAATCCCCTTTCACCATTGCTCTCCTCTCCTCTTCACTTCCCTTCCTTACTGAGCCACAGAGCCTGACTCGGTGCTGCAGATCCAGTCACTGTGGCTTTCCCCTGGTAGGTATTCAAAGCACTATATTGAGGGTAACGGCCGCAGGGGAAATCTGCACTGTATGTGTTATTGAGGGGAATGGCCACAGGGGAGATCTGCACTTTCTGCCCGTCTCCTTTCCCTCTCCTGGCAATCACACAGCTGCCTGCCTCCTTCAGCTTAGATGTGACTGTTTTTCGGTCTCTCAGCCCCTCAGCCACCTGAATGAGCCACAGGGTCATCCAGCTCCAGGTCCAGTTCCCTAACCCAATCTGTAAGGAGTTGCAGCTGGATGCACTTCTCACAGGTGTAGTCAGAGACCCTGGAGGTCTCCCTGACTTGCCACATCGCGTAGAGGAGCACACCACTGCTCTGGGTCCATTCTCATTGCTCTACCTATGCAGTAATAAAGAAAGAGAAGTTGATAGAAACCTGACACGAGCCTCTGCCGCTTCTGGCCGAAGACTCAGTTCCCCATTCTAACCGCGTCCGCTCACACAGTGGCCGCTCCCACAATTACTTCAACCTAACTTCTTTTTTATTGACCCTTGCCAATTGCCAATTTACCCGATCAATTTAAAATGGAGCGGAAAGTCCTGACAGGCCCAGCTATTTAAAGCTCCCGCTTCTGGTGACAAGTAACGACTCCTGAACAGAAAGTCCCGACAGGCCCTTATGACTTCAGATGATAGGAAGGTGAGGAGGTTTAAAAATGAGTGATTGTTGGTCTGCACGGACTCACTAGGCCAGATGACACACACTATGTAAATGTGATCAATAGGCACTGTACAGTGAAAAGTTTAAAATTCTTAATATCTCGGGGTGTTGGAAATACGTCTTGAGATGAATAAATGGAAGAGCCATTAGAGGTGCATCAAAGAGTGGGGAGGGGTTTCATGGCAACTACATAATTCACTCGAGCAACGTGTATTACTGTTACAGGTGAAGGAAAAATGAAGGAAAATACTGTTGCCCATTTCAAAAAAAATCAAAAGCTGAAAGATGTACATTAAATTCATCACATCTGACAGTAACTACCTGAAAAAAAAATGTTGAATTCGCCACAGCCAATCCTCCAGAAGTTCTCCACAGCCATAAATTGAAGTTCAGCGTGTCCCTGCATGTGCAGAGCTCATTCCAAAGAGGGCTTTGTGTCAGGAACGATCACACGGAGAGCCTGAGTCATGAAGGTCATCAGCTCATCCCCCTGTCAACCTCAGTTTCTCAAAGCCCAGATGCCCCATCATGCACACCACACCATCACATTCTCAACCCAGCTCTCTGATAGTGATCAGGAGCACTAACCTTGGTATTTCAATTTTACCCTCAATAGCCTCACGGCACTGAAGTTCCTGCTTTGATAGACTCATCATCATTTCAGCGTGCTTTGGGAATTAACCTGTACCATGTTACTCTGCTCTTCAGGGACCTTACTTGACAAAGCCAATTTATTCCTCCTCCTCCAGGGTCTGCTTCTTCCACTTCTTTCCCTATTATTTCTTTTTCGGACCATAAGATATAGAAGCAGTATTGGCCATCCAGCCCATCGAATCTGTTCTGCGATTCCATTATGCCTCATTTATTATCTCTCATCCTCAACCAGCAGCAAAAGATCAGCTTGTTGTTATTGTTGTTCCTTGTGGTACATCGGGCGGCATTTTTGGCTGCTTCTTACGAGGCCGATTTGGTAGCTCGACGCTCAACCCAGCGTGGATGGAAAGCGCGCTGGCCAGATTTGAACCTGGGATCACTCGCCTCAAAGTCCGGTGCTGGTCCCACTACAGTACTGGCCAGCACAAAGATTAGCTTATTGGCTCAATATTTCTTGATGCTTTGTGGGTGGGATTGTGTTGTGCATGGGGAACAATCATTATAAAATAGCCCTTTCACAAATTCATTCCTGAGGTGTTGACTCTGGCGTTTGGGGTCCTCATTCGCTGTCATCGGCAAGTCCTGGCTCGATACTGAAGACTGAAGCCCGGTCGTCAATTGGAAGTCCAGAACTTGAGTCCTGTTGGCTGGAGCCCCGAGTCTGTGAATTTCTGCGAGTCCTCTGGAGAAGCTGAAGACCCAATGTGTGGCAAATCCGAAAGTTCGCTGGATTCTGGAGGCCAAAGACGGCCTGTCCTGGGGTTAGAGGACCTGGGTAGGTGCGTGGTATCTTGCCACCTAGCATGTTCTGTTTGGCTGTGTTGTGCCATTATCAGACCGATTGTGAGAATGCGGCGAGTGCACATGTAGCCGATCGATCAAATGGTGAATCGACTCGACTCCTACGTGTAGGAGACACTCTCGTTAGGGCCGGAGATTTCAAGTGCATATCTTTTTGGCTCAGCAGGCCCAGTTCCTTGCTCCCACACTGTAAGTCACCCAGCGTGTGCCATTACTGTCATGACTCAGTAAAAACGTTCAATCACAGTGTGCTTGCTCCACACACACATGGCAGACTTGTCGCTTGGTACTTTCTATTCTGTTTTGTTTCTGTGTTGTTCTGCTCGCTATGGTAGGCTGGAATGTGTGGCGACACTTGTGAGGTGCCCACAGCATATCCCTAGGTGAGCTGCCTGTTAATGCAAATGATGTGTTTCAGGATACATGTGATAAAACAAGTCTGAATCTGAACTCCACTGGGCTAGATGACAACATGAAAAGCCAAGCCTTTTCTTTAATGGCAAATCAAATGTCTCACAAGTGTAGGAGACAACTGGCAAAGAGCCAATGAACCTTGCTCATCCACATCCCACTTGTACCTGCTATCTTCTCAGCCAAGACAAGTCCACCAAGTATTGCCATGATTTGTAAGGGGAGGGGTAAGAGAGTGAGTCAAGAAGGGAGGGGCAGAGAAATTTTCTTCAACCTTGACCAACAACAGAGTGAATGATATTTTCATCAAGTCCATCTGAAATTAAAAGCCTTGGGAGTTAATGTTACTTTTGCCCTTAGTTTGATGTTTATTCATCTTTGAGGTCATATCAGGCAAGGTGTAAAACCTAGATTGATTGAAATTCCCCTCTCCACAATTGCAGGGCTATTATGTGGAGCGTAGTAAGTCCCCCCTTGCCCCAGACCTGCTGGGTAAGTAGGGAATTTACACTATTTTCGATCATTGCACAAAAACAGAGTGTCACCTGGTTGCAGAAGTAGCTTTTCATATTAAGAAATCCCACAAATTTTGCTTTGAATGAAAACCTGGATTTACTATGCCAAGTGGACTGTTAATTAAATCAATGCAAGCTGCAGCAGATGGGGGAGAAAAAAATGTCACTAGCAGTCCAGCTGTCTAGAAACAGCAATGCTGCAGACTTCATTGCATCAGCGACTTTGATGGCGACTATCGTACGTTCCAACAGTGCAGCCTCAATAAGCCATTGGCAAGTGAACACTGAGTGTCACTGGGAACTGAATTTGGTGTAGCTGTCAGCAGACAGCACTCTTGGCTCAGAGTCAGAACTATGTGATCTTCAACGGGCAATGACGTAAAACCCCAATGGTTTGACGGTTCACATTCAGAAACTGGAATACCATGCCAGACCAACACTGGAGGGATTCAGCAGAGCAGCTGTCTCACAGCTTCAAAGAACTTTGGGTCTGATCCTTTCCCTGGGTGCTGTCTGAGTGGAGTTTGCAGGTTCTCCTTGGGTCTTCATCAGGATCATAGGTTTCCTCCCATATCTCAAACGTACAGTGATTGGTAGGTTACTAGGTTGTTGCAAATTGCTCCGAGCGAGTGGTAGAATCTGATGGGTGTTGATGGGAGTGTGGGGAGAATAAAATGGCCTAGGGTAGGATTAGTGTAAAACTGTGTGCTTGCTGGTCAGCACAGATACAGTGCACTAAAGGCTCTGCTTCCGTGATGTACGAATATTAGTGCTACACTGTCAATGGGATGCCATTAAAATGGTATCCTGACTGCCCTCCCTCTCTGATGGCCACTGAAGACCACATAGTTCTATTTCGTAATGCTCATGGATAGTCCCCTGTCCAATATTTTGCCCAAAACTAAATATTATTGGAGTCAAAGAGTCATGCGGCACAGAACCAGGCCCTTCAGCCCTTTGTTATCATTTTGTAGCTACCAACATCAGTCCCTTTTACTCACATTAGGTCCACAGCCTTTATTGTTGGGTGTTACATTAACTGCTATGTCCAGTGAATTGTTTTTCCTGCAGCGCTGGCTATTCTTCAGGTGTCTTCCTTTGCCAGCTAGAGATTTTGGTGTGGAAGTCCAAATCAGATCACATTTTAACACTGACACATGTGGTTTGGCAGCAGACATAAAAATTACTATGAACAGCGAAAATAAACAAATAGTGCAAAGGAGGGACGACTCGATAGCAGAGGGGAAGAAGCTGCTTCTAAAGCGGTGAGTGCGGTTCTTCAGGCTCCTGGGTCCCCTCCCAGAACCTGACAAGAGGAGGCCATGATCCGGATTATGAGGGTCCTTAATGAAGAAAGTCAACTTCTTGACTCACCACCTCTGGAGGTTGTCCCTGATGGTGGGGAGGGCTGTGTTTGTGATGCAGAGTCTGCAGTCTCTCTCACTCCTGCACGTTGGAGCTTCCTCGCCAAGCTATGATGCAACCAGTCAGAGTACTCTCCATCGAACATCCAGAGAAATTTACAAGAGTCTTTGGTGGCATACAAAATCCCCTCTAACTCCTAAGGAAGGGGAGCTATTGGTGTACCTTATTCACAATTGCATCAGTGTTGGGCCCAAGGTAAATCTTCGGAGATGTTGACAGCCAGAAGCTTGAAGCTGCTCACCCTTTCCACCACTGACCCAAAATAAGGTCTGGTGTGTGTTCCCCCAACTTACCCTGCATGAGTCTCTTTGACAGTGAGTGTGAGGTTGTAATTTTATTTTTTATTTTTATTATTTTTTAATTTTTCATTCTTTCTACTTCTCTTCTAACATTTGTATATCTGTGCACTTGTAGTGTTACTGTCACACTAATTTCCTTTGGGGTCAACTGAGTCTATCTAACCAGGTGACCGACCTTGCTCTGGTGCGCCTCTTTGTGGCCATCTGAGACTTTGCCAACAGCGTCTGAAAACAAAACGGGAAATCCTGGGATCAAGCAGCATTTTGTGAAGCAAGAAGCATTTTCTGATCCACGTCAGAGTCAGAAGGCTTTGAGAAATGAACAGATTTTAAAATGGTACAAAGTTCAGGAGCAAACGAGGAAGAAAGAACAAATGGGAAGGTCGCCGAGAGGTGGGAGGATGGGTGTTAGCAGCGGATATTAAGTGGTGTAAGAGGTGTTGTTGCTGACAGCAGAGTCACAGCTGATATTTACTGTTTTGTATGCCGGGAACAAGAGCGATGATGTCATAGTAGGATTAAGCACTTTTACTGAGCCATGTTAGCTACGATACACGCTGGGCAGCCTGTGGTGTGGGAGTGATGATTCAGACCCGCTAAGATGAAAGCCGTGTGCACTTGAAAGCCTGCGCTAAAAGAGAGAGACTTCCATGCATAGGAGGACCAGTTGGGTCACAGTCCAACCACTCAGCAGGGGGCATGCATGCACACTTGCCAGACTCTTGCACTCAGTCCTATATGGTTCACTTGCTGATCGGGAAAATGGAAAATATTCCTAACGGTGGCAGTGTTACTAATTGTTTTCCATCTGTTGCATTTGCATTGATTTACTGAGCACTTGTTCTGACAGGTTCTTGTCATCAGAACAACCTCCTGGAGGAACACAACGGGTCCTGCATCAGGACCAAGAATAGAGAGGGGAGATTGACGGTACATTATACAGAGGGGAGGGAGAAGAGGTGAGACAGGGGCTGGTGGGCGATAGATGGACTGAGGGTGAGGGATGATAGACAGATGGGGCCAGGTTGGGGTGGGGGGAAGTCAGGGTAGAGGTGGAGACAGAGGCTGGAAGGTGATAAACAAGGACCCAAAGTCTACTACCTCTAGAATCCGATTCCAGTAAAGAAGGTGATGATGGGAAGGATTGAGGGGAAAGATGTGTGTGCATGATATATGTGTTACTGTGTGGGAGAGAAAGGTGAGTGCTTGAGTTGGGGAAGGAGCGAAGATAGATTATTTTTAAAGAGAGGATTCCATTCTGATCAGTATTTCCATAAGCTGATGCAGAATCCATACGTACTGTATCTGTCAAAACCTGTGGAGGTCTGCAGCAGTTAAAGACCATTTGTTGATAATATTTTGGTGTGTATGCTCCTTGCCAGCCTCCTTACACCTCATTCCATCTCTCCCCATCCCCATAACTTCGACTCCTCTCTCTCTTGTAGCAGTGACTTCAATATTATTCCCACCCTCTGGCCGAAGGAGTTTCACTTGAGCTCCCGGTAAGTAGTGACCACCTCACTTATTTCCCTTGTTTCGGTCTCTCCTGCACTGAACACATGTTCTCAACTCTGTCATGGACCTTCACAGTGGAAAGAGCTCTGCCAGACTTCTCCTTTCCCAGAGCCTTGACATGTTGAGTCTTTCCCAGGAGTTATATCCTCCCTGTTACTATATTTTCCTTTATATTGTGTAAAGTTGGAGTTTTATAGATGTAGCAATGAACATCATCTTCCTGGAGAGGGGGAGGGGGATCTCACTGAAACCCGCTGAAAACAGACAGGAGTGGATAGAGTGGATGTGGAGAGGACATTTCCATTATAGTGAGTCTAGTGTCTGAGAGCAGAGACTCAGAATAATGACACGTCCCTTTAAAACTGAAACAAGAAGGGATCTCTTCAGATGGAGGGTGTTCTACTGTTTAAGAAAGGCCCTAAAAGTAAATCAGGTCATTATAGGCCAGTGAGCCTGACATCAGTAGTGGGAAAGTAATCGGAAGTATTCTCAGGGACCGGATATATGAGTATTTGGATAAATATGGACTAATAGCGTGGCTTTGTGCATGGTAGGTCATGTCTAACCAATCTTATAGAGTTTTTCAAGGATGTTACCAGGAAAGTTGATGAAGGCAAGGCACTGGATGTTGTCTACATGGACTTTAGCAAGGAATTTCACAAGTTCCCGCATGGTTCAGTTGCTTGGCATTTAAGAAGAGGTAGTAAATTGGATTAGACAGTGACTTCGTGGGAGAAGCCAGAGAGTGGTAATGGATAGTCATAGTCATAGTCATACTTTATTGATCCCGGGGGAAATTGGTTTTCGTTACAGTTGCACCATAAATAATAAATAGTAATAAAACCATAAATAGTTAAATAGTAATATGTAAATTATGCCAGGAAATAAGTCCAGGACCAGCCTATTGGCTCAGGATGTCTGACCCTCCAAGGGAGGAGTTGTAAAGTTTGATGGCCACAGACAGGAATGACTTCCTATGACGCTCTGTGTTGCATCTCGGTGGAATGAGTCTCTGGCTGAATGTACTCCTGTGCCCAACCAGTACATTATGTAGTGGATGGGAGACATTGTCCAAGATGGCATGCAACTTAGACAGCATCCTCTTTTCAGACACCACCGTCGGAGAGTCCAGTTCCATCCCCACAACATCACTGGCCTTACGAATAAGTTAGTTGATTTTGTTGGTGTCTGCTACCCTCAGCCTGCTGCCCCAGCACACAACAGCAAACATGATAGCACTGGCCACCACAGACTCGTAGAACATCCTCAGCATCATCCGGCAGATGTTAAAGGACCTCAGTCTCCTCAGGAAATAGAGACAGCTCTGACCCTTCTTGTAGACAGCCTCAGTGTTCTTAGACCAGTCCAGTTTATTGTCAATTCATATCCCCAGGTATTTGTAATCCTCCACCATGTTCACACTGACCCCCTGGATGGAAACAGGGGTCACCGGTACCTTAGCTCTCCTCAGGTCTACCACCAGCTCCTTAGTCTTTTTCACATTAAGCTGCAGATAATTCTGCTCACACCATGTGACAAAGTTTCCTACCGTAGCCCTGTACTCAGCCTCATCTCACTTGCTGATGCATCCAATTATGGCAGAGTCATCAGAAAACTTCTGAAGATGACAAGCCTGTGCAGTAGTTGAAGCCCGAGGTGTAAATGGTGAAGAGAAGGGGAGAGAAGACAGTCCCCTGTGGAGCCCCAGTGATGGTTGCTTCTCTGACTGGAGGCCTGTGACTAGTGGAGTGCCGCAGGGATTAGTTCTAGCTCTGTTGTTTGTCATCTATATCAATGATCTGGAAGATTATGTGATAAACTGGATCATCAAATTTGCAGATGGCATCAAAATTGGGGGTGTTGTGGACTGTGAGGAAGCCTATCATGGCTTGCAGCGGGATCTGGGCCAGCTGGAAAAATGGGCCGAAAAATGGCAGATGAAATTTAATGCAGACAAGTGCGAGGTGTTACACTTTGGTAGGACCAACAAGGGCTGGTCTTACACAGTGGGGCACTGAGAAGAGAAGAAAGAAATCTGGGAATACAGGTCCATAATTCATTGAAAGTGGTGGCACAGGTAGTTAGGGTCATAAAGAAAGCTTTTGGCACATTGGCCTTCATAAATCAAAGCATTGTGTACAAGAGATGGGATGTTATGTTGAAGTTGTATAAGACGTTGATGAGGCCTAATTTGGAGTATAGTGTGTAAATTTGGTTTCCACCCTCTCAAGGTTGAAGGAGTGCAGAGAAAACTTAAAAGGATGTTGCCAGGACTGGAAGACCTGAAATATAAGGAAAGATTGAATAGATTAGGACTTTATTTTGTGGAATGTAGATTGAGGGCAGACTTGATAGAGGCATACAAAATTATGAGAGGTATTAATAGGATAAATGCAAGCAGACTTTTTCCGCTAAGGTTGAGTGAGACTACATCTAGAGGTCATGGACTAAAGGTGAAAGGTGAAACGATTAAGGGGAACTTGAGGGGAAACTTCTTCACTCAGAGGGTTGTGAGAGTGTGGAATGAGCTGCCAGCACGTATTGCATGAGAGCTCAATTTCAACCTTTAAGAGAAGTTTAGATAGGTACATAGATGGCAGGGGAGTGGAGGGCTACATCTGGGTGGAGGTTGATGGTAAGTAGTTTAGATGGTTCAGCATGAACTAGATGGACCAAAGGGCCTGTTTCTGTACTGTACATTTTTATGATTCTATATTAAAAAAAAATCAGCCATGACTGAGTTGCAGTGCAGACCAAATGGGCCAAATGTCCTAATTCTACTCTTTTATCATACAGTCTAAGGTCTGACTACGTAAAAGTAAACTACCACAAAACTGCTGGCTTTCCATGAAGTCCTATAGGGGAGGTAATCTGTCACTTGGTACCCTATGTGTGACTCAAGAGCCATAACAATGGAATGACTCACAGCTGAACTCAACCACCTTCACCAAAATAATAAGCAGCTCATATCACCTTCCCAAGGGCAACTGGAAATGGGCAATAAATTCCAACCTGCTCATTTCCAATATGTGGATGTGCAGTCAGTAATACTTCAGAGGCGATGAGCATAGACCGCCAGAATTCCATCACAGTCAGGAATGTGATGGTGAGAGGTCTTCCTCACTGTAGGAGTGGGACCGTTGCCTCCTTCTTCCGCACAAGGGGGAGCCGGACCAAGGGCTTGGATCGGCATTGAAATTTAGATTATTTTCACTTGAGTTTGGAACAATGTTTCAAGCCTAGTTGATATAAAATTTAACTTTAGAAGATTGGGGAATACATGACTAGATGCCAATGGAGTATAAAAGTATATAATGAATTAGTGATATATCACTATCTATTTAGATTAGATTATGAAGACACGTAGTCCTCTTTTATTGTCATTTAGTAATGTATGCATTAAGAAATGATACAATATTTTCTCCAGTGTGATATCACAAAACACAGGACAGACCAAGACTAAAAAAACTGACAAAACCACATAATTATAACATATAGTTACAACAGTGCAACAATACCATAACTTGATGAAGAAGTCCATGAGCACAGTAAAGTTCAAAGTCTCTCAAATGTCCCACATCTCATGCAGACGGGAGAAGGAAGAAAAACTCTCCCTGCCATGCCGACCACAATCCGACTCTGAGTCATCCGAAAACTTCGAACTCTGATCAGCTCTCCATCACCGAGTACTGAGCACCATCTCTGTCCGAACGATTCAACCTCCTTCCTGGTCGCCAAAAGCAGGCAAGGCCGGGGATTTTGAGGCCTACCCTCCGAAAGATTCCCAACCACGCAGTAACGACAGCAGCAAAATGAGCGTTTCAGAAATTTCTCTAGATATTCCTCTGTGCTTTCACGTCTATTCTCCATCAAATCAGAATTGTCCATGGCCCCTATTTAACAGATACGATATCATTTTTAATCGGAGGGCTGCGCACACACAGGCGCGCCGCCATCTTCTCCTCGCTCCCATCTAGATTACAAGAATGAATTCTCCACCATGCTCACTGCTCCAGAGGCCTAGGTTTGATCCTGGCCTCCAGTGCTTCCTGTGTGGGGTCTGCACATGTGACTGCATAGGTTTTCTCTGGTTTCCTCCTGCATCCCAAAGGCCTGTGTCATTTGGCTGCTGTAGATTGCTCCTAGCTGAGGGGGTAGTATCCAATGGGTGTTGATGGGAAGGTCAGGAGAATACAAGTCGGTGTAATGTGGCATCAGTGTCAATAACCTACCAATCTCAGTGGGCCAGATGGCCTGTATCCTTGCTCTATCTAGAACGGTGGTCCCCAACCTCCGGGCTGCGAAGCATGCAGCGGTACAGCAGTAGCTGGAGCACACCCAGCATATCTTTAAGAAAAAAGCCAAAATAAACAAGCTAATTAATTAGGTGCCTCCCAGAAGCCAGTCTTCATTAGAGGAACTGAGGTGGAGAGGATCAATAACTTTAAATTCTTCAGCATTAAGGATTGACGTTTCTCTCTCTGAAAAGTGTCAGAGGATCTGTCCTGGGACCAGCATGTAACTGTCATTACAAAGAAAGCACGGCAGCGCCTATACTTTATTAGAAGTTTGTGTAGGTTCAACATGTCACCTCGATCCTGACAGCCCTGTCCTTTCAGCCCGTCTGAGCTGGCGGTTAAATTGACCAAACAATGGAACAGCTAAAGGTTCCAGCGCCCTGAAAAGAGGAGTGAACATTGCGTAGACCTAGTGAAATTGGCAATCGCCTCTGATCTGGGCTGACACTTACATGCCGGGCAGCACCTAATTAATTAGCTTGTTTATTTCAGCTTTTTTCTTCAAGATGTGCTGGGTGCGCTCCAGCTACTGCTGCACCCCTGCATGCTTCGCAGCCCGGAGATTGGGGACCACTGATCTAGAAGATTTGATCACCAGTGTATGAATTTGCATCTGCCCTTCATTAACTTAGCTCCCTCCTGTAAGCACCTTGATCCCCATTTTGTGGCATACATCCTCCAAAGTCCTACCCTTCTCAATCTCTGCAACCTTCTCCATACCCATAATCTTCCGAGAACTCCACACTCCTCCTATCTTACGCTCTCCTGAGTTTAATTGCCCCATCCGGGGTAAGGAAACTAGAGCTCTGTAGTTCCCCTTGCACCTCTATATATCACTTTCTTCCCTCAGGGTGCCCCTTAATACCACCACTTTCCGTATTTGGGCTTTGTCCTGTCAACTGGTATCTATCAATACCTGCAGCTCTTAACTGCAATGTTGTGAAACAGAATATAAAGAGACGTTTGTGGAGAAATAGCCCCATCTGTTGATCGTAAGTGGTAATGTTCTGGAGAAGACAAGATTGTTAGCTTCTCCAGGAGGTTACCGAACCAGCCACTAAAATGCTTCCCATTCTTCTGTCTCAGCTACATACCTCCCCACACAAACAGCGTAAACCACTGTTTTTACAACGCATAGTAAAGCTACAAGCAGATTTTATCCAATAAAACATGAAAAGATTATACACAGTCTCACCACGTATACTTGCCTCCTGGCATTGCCATCTGCGATTCCTGCATGCCTGTGATCATCTGGTCGAAAACCAGGGCTGATATCTCTGGCCCTCCTCGCCCTTGTGCTGGGTAGTAGCATCTCAGCTGTGACTATGTGCCAGGTGGGCCAACTCTGGAAGGCCTATGACAGAATGCAAAGTTTGGGGAAGAGATTTATCTTCTGTCACAAATGGAAGATATATTTTTTTAAATGTTACTTACATTCAGACACATTAAAAGACTCCTGTTCTGGTGTCTTAAGTCTCCCATGTCTGATGGCCTCATTGTTTGGCAGCTGTGGCCCAGAGTTTTGGATGTCCCTCTGGCTTTATCTCCTTTACAATGACCTGTAGAATCCACTGCATATCTTTGAGCAAGCTCTCATGAGCTGCATTTATTTCCCTTCTGTGACCTGGTGTCATATTTGGGTTGATAACTATCTTGGAGTGCCTCATACATTGGCAAGTCCTCTATCATCAAAGTAGTTGTTGATCAAAAGAGCAAAAATCACAAGGGAATATATGAAGTCCAGCACCGGCACCGGGTACAGTATTGCCTTTTGGTTTTGTCTGAGTGCTTAAGAAACTGGATGAATAGAGGCTTGGTCCAAAGATCACAACAAACAGTCCTAATCCCACCTCAGACACAAAAGAGTTTAAATTCAGTTAATCAAATAAATCAGATTTTTTAAAATTAGGAAGCTCATGTATTTAAATAATACTTTCAGTTTACTAAAGTGTTTCGGGGGACAAAATCTACCATCCTGTGGTAAACCATGTATATAGGTTGTAACTGAGTTACCTGCCTGGACACGCCCCTCTGCTGACTGCTCCTGTGGATCCTCCCACAGACCCCTGAATAAAGGCGATTGTGTCACTGCTCCTCCCTCAGCCCAGACAGATATTCAGTATGGACGTGGGTCCATTTTACTGTTAATAAAAGCCTTTCAGTATTTACTCTACTTCCAGTCTTTTGGAGTAATTGATAGTGTATCACATCCTCACCCAGTCTTCCCTGTATGTGACTCTAGACATCACCAAGACTCTAGTCTCTTAACTGTTCAGCAAGCCACTCGTTGAGAGGCAAAGAGCAACTGACAATAATGCCAGTCTCCCTTTGATATCCTAATCCTTTGAATTAATGTAATGAAGTTTCCAAGAGAGGAATCCTTAAGTTTGTAAAGTGCACGGCTGCAGAAAGAACTCATAAATTCTACCCTGGGAATTTCATCTTGCCAAGAAAGAGTGACCTTTGTTTTCCTCCAGAGTCACAATAGACTGCAGATACTGGAGAAACTCAGTGTGCTGGGCAATGAAAGGACTTGCTCCTCACAGATGTTGCTTGAGTTCCTCTAGCAGTTCTCTAATTCGTTTGGCCCCATATCAAAGTGTGCAGCTGCTACTGTCCATCCCAAACCTGACTTCTGTTCAAAGCATGAGGTTGGAAATCACTATCTGTGTCATCACTTAATACATCCATGGGATGTTCTGTGACGCACTCTCTTAACAGAGGTTCTTATCTGTCAGAAATTAATCAGCTTAGAGTAGTGACTATCATGTTTCCACCATTCAGATGGATTCAGTTTCGAAACCCTGGGGAGAACATTGCTGAAATCTTGTGCAGAAAAGTTTTATGAGAAGAGAGTTCCAGCGATAAAGGATTTTAGCTCCAGTGCCAGACAGAAGAAGGTTGGGGTGTTCTCCTTCAAGCTAAAGAGAAGTAAAATTAGAGTGTACAAGATCATGCTTGGTTAGGGCAGGGTGAATAGAGGGAAGCTCTTTCCATCGATGGATAGTTCGAAGACTGGGGGTCAGATTTTAAATGGAGGTTAACAGACACAGAGGATGGAGGTGGTGTTGTGAGAGCCAGGCCAGCAACCTACTGCCTTTTTTATATTTATTCAAGGGATGTGGGCTTCATAGCCTAAGCCTGCATTTAATTGTCCACCACTAGCTACCCTCGAGAAGGTGCTGGTGATTTGCCTTCTTGAGCCACTGCAGTCCTTGAAGTGTTGGTACTCTGCTTCACAGAGTTAAGACTCACTCCCAGTAGTGCAGTGTAAGGGCTTCACCTTCCAGCCCGTAGACCAGGCCGCAGCACTGGACAAAGGCAGAAGCAGCTGTGTTTGCTTCATGGTAAACTCATCGTGGTGTACTGTCTTGACATGTTCTGACTCAGTCCTGCTCCCACAACCTGGAACATCTGTCAGTCAAGTGTTATTCCTGCTATCTGCTGACCGAGGTCTTTGTGCATTCTGGCAGTGGCATACATTCCATGCCTCACAAACATCAAGCTGGCACAGGAAGAGATGAACACTGATCAGCAGTCACAAAACAACGCACCTCGATGCCTTTCCGATCATCACGGGGGATTTCAACCAGGCCAACTTGAAGAAGTCTTCAAGTTGCAGATACTGGACAACTTATGTCATGGGTAAGTTTTCCACAGAGAGTGGTGGGTGTGTGGAATGCACTGCCGGCAACAGTGGTGGAAGCGGATACAATAGGGTCTTTTAAGAGCCTCTTATACCCCATACACACTACAACGGCTAACCAGTGTTTTCAGATTTAAACACTCTGGAGAGTGTTTCAGGAAAGCTCCATTTTCGGGGGAGGAAAATGTCGTTTCAATGTGGACGGAGGGTCAAATCGAAGAGAAAGAGCTTCGGTTATGGATTTATCCAGTCTAGTGTGGACGTAGCCTTAGATAGGTACATGGAGCTTAGAAAAATAGATGGCTATGCGCTAGGGAAATTCTAGGCAGATTCTAGACTACGTTACATGGTCGTACAACATTATGGACCGAAGGGCCTGTAATGTGCTGTAGATTTCTATGATCTATGTTCTGTGTTCTGAGTCTCTGACAGACTACAATCAATATGTCACATGGAGAACCAGAAGAGCCAACACACTGATCACTGTTACACCACCATCAAGAACACTTACCATATCATCCCGCATCTGCCCTTTTGTCAAGTCCAATCATCTGGCTATACTTCTACTCCCAGCATACAGACAGAGACTGAGGGCCGCAGCATCAGTGGTGAGGACTGTGCGGGTATGGTCAAGGGAGGCCCGAGGACCACTTACAGGAATGTTTCGAATTGGTAGACTCGACTATATTCAAGGATTCATTTTTGGATCTGAATGAATATGCCACAGCTGTCACTGACTTCATCAAAACCTACCTTCAAGAAAGTACCAAGTTGTCCACAATCCAAAGCCTTGGATGAAGCAGGGGATTTGCATTTTGCTGGTGGCTAGCGCTGTGGCACCCAAGACTGGCAATCCAGGATCGTACAAGAAGTCCGGGCACTACATACAGAAGGCCACCATGAGAGTGAAAAGGCAATTGCGTGTGAAGTTAGAGACACAATCACATGTACATTTCCTGCTGCAGGATTTGCATTCCATTTCTTCCTATAAGGCGAAACTTAACAGCGTGAATGGAAATGATGATTCACCCCTGATGAGCTCTCAGTGGCTTCCATGCACACTTTTATAGGGAGAATAACACTACACCTGTGCAAATCCCCACAGCATCCAGCAGCCCTGTGATCTCTGTCTTGGAGGCTGATATCAGAACATCCTTCAAAGGGAGTGAACCCTTGCAAGGCATCAGGCCCCAATGGAAACCTTTTTCCGACCAAACAACTAGCGTGTTCAAGCACATCTTCCAGCTCTCTCTGCTGTTGACTGAAGTGCCCACCTGCTTCAAAAGGACAGCAAGGAGACCCAGAAGAGCAGGGCCAACCGTCGCCCAGTAGCACTTACATCGACTGTGATGAAGTGCTTTGAGAGATTGGTCATGGCTAGAATTAACAATTGCCTGAATAAGGTCCTGGACCCATTGCAATTTGACTATTGTTACAACAGCTGCAATCTCTCTGGCTCGCTGCTCTGCTTTGGAGTGCAAAACATATGTCAGATTTCATCAATTACAGCTTGGTATTCAACAGCATCATCTCCCCAGTATTAGATTATGAGAACACTCAGTCCTTTTTTATTGTCATTTAGAAATGCATACATGCAATTAAGAAATGATACAATGTTTCTCTGGAGTGATATCACAGAAAACAAGACAGAGCAAAGACTAACACTGACAGAACCACATAATTATAACATATAGTTACAGCCATGCAAAGCAATACCATAATTTGATAAAGAACAGACCATAGGCACAGTAAAAAAAAGTCTCAAAGTCCCGAGTCCCCATAGCAGGTGGCAAAAGGGAGAAACTCCCTGCCATAAACCTCCAGGCACCGTCAACTTGCCGATACCTTGGAAGCAGCCGACCCCAGCCGACACCGAGTCCATCCGTCCAAAAACTCCAAGCCTCCGAGCAGCCTTTACGATACAGCCTCCCGAGCACCATCCTCTGCTGAGCGCCTTCGACCTCTCCCCGGCCACTGAAACACGCAAAGCCAAGGATTTTGGGGCCTTCAGCTCCGGAGATTCCGGTTACCACACAGTAGCAGTGGCAGCGAAGCAGTCATTTCAGAAGTTTTCCAGATATCCACTGTGCTCTCACATCTGACTCCATCAAATCAGGATTGTGCACGGTCCCCTACTTGACAAATAACAGATATTCATCACCGAAGTGGCCGCGTGAGCTGTCGTCACGCCGCCATCTTCTCGGTTTCAAAGCCGAGCCTCTCTATCTCCCTCTGCAACTGGATCCTCAACTCCCTTGTTGGGAGACCACAGTCAGTGCAGATTGATGATAACATTTTGTCTTCACTGACAATCAGCACAGGCGTACCTCACGGATGTGTGCTTAGCCCTCTGTTTTTGTCACGGTCCGGTCTGTGGATTCCGTACTCCAGTTATTCCATTTTTCCCTTGTTCTGTTGGATGCCTTAATTGAGGCACCTAATTCTCATTTTGGGCTGGCAACATAATAGCCCTGGGGTCCAGTGATTCCTTGCTGGATCATCCTCGGTAGTAACCTCGCCAGAATCCTTGCTGGAGCGGGTCCATCAAGTTAACCTGCCGGAGTGAGTCAAGAACCGCTGTCTGTAGTTCCGACGCCTAATCAAGGGCTTGCCGCTACTTGGAGCATGTTTGTGTCAAGATAAAGGTCAGTCTATCATTGTGTGGTTTTGTCCCTTCGTGTCCTCATCTCCGCCGGGTAGGTCCGGCTGTTTGCCGCTACCTTGAGTTGGGAACTGTCTCTTTGTGTCCTTGCCTCCGCTGGGTAGGTCCGGCCATTTGCCGCTACCCTGAGGGGGGAATGGTCTCAGTGTTCCATGTCCTGTGTCTAAGAAGAGTCCCGGCTCTATGTTCTGTGTCCAAGGAGGAGCCCCGGCTCAGTGTTCCATGTCCTGTGTCTAAGTCAAGTCTGAGCCTAGTCCAAGTCGAGAGTCAAGCTCCGAGTCCAAGTCGAGAGTCAAGCCCAAGCCAAGACCCGAGTTCCGAGTTATGACTTGAGTTCCCTGCCAAGTTCTAGTCCCAAGTCCAAGTCCAGGTTTTCCGGTTTGTCACTCTATGTCTAAGTTCATGTTATCATTTTGTCCTCGCTCCTTGGCTTCCCTAGCATTCTTAATAAACATAGTCCAGTTCCTAGTACTTTAGTGTCTGTGTCTTGCGTTTGGGGCCGCTACCAACGCCCCCTTATAACAGTTTTACCCTCTCTACCCTCATGATTGTGTGGATAATCGCAGCTCAGGCACCATCTGTAAATTATCTGATGACACCACTGTTGTTGGCAGAATTTCAGGTGCTTATAAGGAGGCGGACAGGAGTGAGTTAGATCAGCCATTGCAAAAACAACCTTGCACTCAATGTCAGCAAGACCAAGGAACTGACTGTGGACTTCAGGAAGGGGAAATCAGGAGAAAACGCACCAGGCCTCATTGAGGTCAGGCGTGGAAAGTGTGAGCAGCTTCGAGGTTCTGGGTTTCAACATCTTCAAGGATTTTTTCCAACATGTTAATGCAATCAAAAAGGCGTGCCAGTGGCTCTACCTTGTTAGGAGTTTGAGGAGATTAGGTATGTTACAAATGACTCTTGCAAATTTCTATAGCTGTGTGGTCGAGAGCATTAAGATTAGCTGCATCACAGCCTGATATGGAGGTTCCAACACACAAGATTTCAAGAGGTTGCAGACGGTTGTAGTCTCGTCCACCTCCACCATTTCAAGAAGGCAGCATCCACCATCAAGGACCATGACAATACAAGACATACCCTCTTTTCATTACTACCATCAGGAAGGAGGTACAGAAGCCTGAAGACCCACACTCAATAATTCAGGAACAGCTCCTTCCCTCCTGCCCCCTTCAAATTTCTGAACGGTCCATGAATCCATGAACATTACCTCATCATTACTGGAGCTGCCCCCCGTGAAACAGCTTTTCCACTTTAAAAGTTCTTCCCCACTGTGATTGCTGGATACAATGGACAACCACAAATAAACTTGATTCTGATTCTAACCTTTTAGAGAGAGAGGTCAAGATTTCTACCCAATGACAGTGAAGGAACAGTGATATACAGTTCTTCCAAGTCAGGATGGCGTGTGGCTTGCAGGGCAGCTTCCAGGTGGTGAAAGTCCCTCTGTTTTTGTTGCCCTTGTCCTTCTAGCTGGTGGAGGTCATGGCTTGGAAGGTGCTGTCCAAAGCATCTTCAGCAACTTATCAAGACACCCTGGGCAGCAGCTTCCAACCCATGCATCCAGGCTGTATATCACTGGTAAAGTGTGTGGATGATTGTGATGGGGAGCCTATCCAGCTGGCTGCTCTCCCTGCCCTCATCCAGCCAGTAGAGAGTGCACGACCACATTACCGACTTGAGCCTCGTAGATGGTGGACAGGTTTTGGGGAGCTGAGAGGTAAGTTACTCAATACAGAATTCCTAGCTTCTGACCTGCTCTTGTGGCCACCTTGTGCATATGTCATAGAGAAGTACAGCACAGAAACAGGCCCTTTGGCCCACCTAGTCCATGCTGAAATCATTTAAGCTGCCTGCTCCCAATTATCTACACCAGGACCATAGTCCTCCATATCATTACTATCCATGTAACTATCCAAATTTCTCTTAAACATTGAAACTGAGCTCATATAGACCACTTGTGCTGGCAGCTAATTTCACACTCTCATGGCCACCTCCGTGAAGAAGTTTTCCCTCATGTTCAGAAAGCTGAAACAGGCCAAGCTCCCACAAAAGCTGTTGCTTATCTTCTACAGAAGAACAATTGAAACCATCCTGACTAACAGCGCCACAGTGTGGTATGCCAGCTGCACAGCCGCTGAGCGACAAGACCTGCATCGCGTGGTGACGGCGGCCCAGCGAATTGTCAGGATGGAGCTCCCAGGACTGGACACCATCTATTCCAGCAGACTCAGGAGGAAAGCAACCGGCATAACCAGAGACACCACACACCCCGGCCACTCCCTGTCTGACGCGCTGCCGTCCAGCAAAAGGTTCAGGGCACTAAAAACCAGAATAAGTAGACTGAAGAACAGCTTCTATCCCAGAGCTGTGGCCTCCATCACACCACTCCCACAGAACAATGACTGAAACTGTGAGCACACACATGGACTCAAATACTTGCAGTAACAGCACTTTCTGCATTACTGTGATATTCCGGTGCTGCTGAAACTTATTTTCTGTTACTTATCTATTTAATACTGTTTTCCTATTACTGTCTTGTTTTTATCTACCACTTTATTTAATTGCCTGAGAGGAAGCCAAACAGAGTTTCATTGTACCTATGTATAATGACAATAAAAATAATTCAATTCAATTAAACATCTCAGCTTTCACTGTTAAGCCATAATCTCTGGAGGCAGTCCCATCCAATCTCACTGGAAAAAAACTGTCTGCATTTATCCTATCTATATCCCTCATAATTTTGTATATTTCTATCAAATCTCCTCTTAATCGTCTATATTCCAAAGAATAAAGAATCTCCTCTTAATCTTCTATATTCCTACCCTACTCAATCTTTCCTTAGAATTTTCCAGACCTGGCAACATCCTTGTAAATTTTCTTTGAACTTTTTCAACCTTGCTTATACATTTCCTGTACTTAGGTGACCAAAACTGCATACAATATTCCACATTAAGCCTTATCAACATCTTATAGAACTTCAACATAGCATCCCAAAACATTGATCTATCAAGGCCAACGTGCCAAAAGCTTTCCTTACAACCCTAGCTACCTGTGACGTCACTTTCAACGAATTATATACCTGTATTCCCAAATCCCTTTGTTCTACCACACTCCTCAGTGCCCTGCCATACACTGTGCAAGACCTACCCTGATTGGTCCTACTGAACTGCAAAATCTCACACTTGTCTGCATTAAATTCCATCTGCCATTTTCAGCCCATTTTTCCCACTAATGCAGATCCCTCTGTAAGCCATGATAGCCTTCCTCTCTCCACTACATCCCAAACCTCGGTGTCACCCGCAAATTTGCTGATCCAGTTAACCACATTATCACCTAGATCAGTGATATAGATGACAAACAATAAAGGACCCAGCACCGATCCCTGCAGCACACCACTAGCCAAAGGTTTCCAGTCAGAGAGGAAACCATCTACTACCACTCTCTGGCTTCTCCCACAAAGCCATGTCTAATCCAGTTCACTACCTCATCTTGAATGCAGAGTGACTGAACCTTTTGGACCAACCTCCCACGCCGGACCTTGTCAAATGCCTTATTAAAGTCCGTGTCAACTTCAGGCCAGTTACTGGTCAATGGCTCTCCTCAAGACATTGGCAGTGGGGGATTCATCGATTGTAACATTGAATGCCAGGGGGTGAACAGTGTATTTTCTCTTGTTAGATATCAGCATTGCTTGACACTTGTGCGGGCTGAATGTTACTTTGCCACCCACCAATGCCCTGGGCCCAGGATATTGGCCAGGTCTGACTTCACTATTGTGCAATCATCAGAACGCCCATACTTCTGACCTTATGAATCAGGGAAGGTCCTTGAAGAAGCAGCAAAGATGGTTTTGGATACAGAGCCAATCTATGTCTTTGAAATGGAAGTGGATGGGTTCTTGAGCGAGAATGATTAGCAGAGGTACAGGGAAAGAATGGTGTCCAGGGAACAAGATTTGACCTGGTGGCCTCCATCTGTGTCCATTTAATGTCCCAGCCTGGAAATCGGGTGATTCTGAACCTGTACAATGTGATGAGAGGCAAATAATGGCCGGGAGTCTGACCAAGGCACCACCAGATGCCTTACTGATTGAGGTGCACCCAGCACTGAGTCTGCTGCCTACATTACCTAAGATCTCCCTCTGACCTGTTTAGAATCTGGCACTTACTCCACAAGCAACTGTTCCCACAATCCCAGACTCCACAGTAAATCTCAATAGACCTCACTGGCTTTTAAAATCCGGCACTTAAAACTCCACAAGCAACTGTTCCCGCAGTCGCGGTCCCCGCAGAAAGTCCCACTAGGCCCCACTCGCTTTTTAAAAACTGGCACTTAAAACTCCATAAGTAACTGTCTCCACAATCTCAATTTCTCTTTAAGAAGTTAACTCACAACTGACTGCATCAGACCAAATGTAGAGAAATGTAACACTGTGACCAAGTCCATCCGGGGAAAGTTACGTTATGCAAATGTTCACAAAAATAAACTTTCCCTGCAGGAATGGTCTATTCAGCCAAGCTTCCTCAGACAAGTGGTGATATTCCACATGATCCCCTCCCAACCCTCATCAGCCCATGTCCCTTCTCCTTCAAATTCATAATGAGTCTTTCTTAAAACCACTCCTGCTACTCCCCTCAGTCACCCTCTGAAAGTTCTAAGTTTATTATTAAAGTGTGTATATGTTACCATTTACTACCTTCAGATTCATTTTCTTGCAGGCCCTTAAAGGGAAAAAAAGTAATTTTTTTATACGAAAATACTATACATAAACAAAGATTGATAAATAACCAATGTGCAAAGAAAGACCAACTGAGTGAATAAAAATAATACTGAGAACTTGAGTTGTAAAGAGTTGTAGAATCAGTTCAGAGTAGTGGTGAGTGGAGTTATCCACGCTGGTTCAGGAACCTGATGGTTGGAGGGTAATAACGGTTCCTGAACCTGTTGGCGCAGGACACAAGGCCGCCTGATGGTAGTAGCGAGAAGAGAGCGTGGCCTGGAAGGTAGAGATCTTTGATGATGGATGCTGCTTTCTTTTGGCAGTGCTCCATGTGAGTATACTCAATGGTGGGGAAAGCTTTGCCCGTGATGAGCTGGACTGTATTCACCACTTTTCGTCGCCTTTTGATAGACCTGGGACAGATCCTTTGTTATGTCAATACAAGGGAATTTAGGGCTGCTGACCCTCTCCACCTCCAATCCCCTAATGAAAACTGCTCTATGGACTTGCCGCTTCTTCGATCATCAGCTCTTTGCTGTTGCTGACGTTGAGTGAGAGGTTGTTGTTGTGGCACCACTCAGACAGTTTGCTCGATCTCCCTCCTATGTGCCAATTCATCATAATATTTAATTTGACTAACAACAGTGGTGTTGTCTGCAAATTTAAAAGCAGCGTTGGGCCGTACTTAGCCACACAATCATGGGTATAATGTGACTAGAGCAGGCAACTAAGTTCACAGCCTTGTCATGCACCTTGCGTTGATGGTAAGGAGAGATTGAGGAAGAGTGTGGAGGAGGAACCTGGAAGGGAATTTCCCTTCTTGGGGAAAGAAGCTGCTCCTGAATTCCTTAGTTAATGTATTAGTGACTCTCTTATATCTACAGTTCCCAGCTCCGAAGCAGCCACAAATGCAAATACTTTCTCCAAATAATCTTTTTTTTTTTTAGCTCTTTTACTATCTTAAAGATTAAGATAATCTATTTAGGAGAAAGGGGCACAAAGTGTTCAATTTTTCTGCCTTTCTGTTCAAGTACAAGAAATTAACTCATTTAAGAATTTAACCTCTTGCCTGAATTGGTTGGGAGTGAGGTTGAAGCAGGTTGTGTGAGTTACGTAGTATGAAGGGTAGGTGGGAGGATTTAGGGGAGCAAGCTGGGCAGCTGGTAGAGCCACTGTGTCCCAGCTCCAGTGACTCGCAAAGCAATACGATATAGGAGCTGAATTAGGCTACTTAGCCCATCGGGTGTGCTCTGCCATTCATTCATGGCTCATTTTTATTTTCTGTCTCAGCCCCCTTAAAGTCACAGAGTCATAGAACACTGTCAAATCTCACCTCAATCTTCTACGCTCTGGGGAATAAAGTCCTGACCTATTCAAACTTTCACTATAATTCAGGTCCCCAATAAACCTGATTAGGTCTTAAACTATTTCATCATAACATTCCAATTCCTGTACTCAATACATTGATTTAAGAAGGCAAATGCACCAAAAGTTTTCTTTACGACCCTGTCTGCCACTTTCAAGGAATTATGGACCTGTATTCCCAGACCCCTTCTGTTCTACCACACTCCTCAGTGCCCTACCGTTCACTGTGTAAGACCTACCTTGGTTGGTCCTCTCAAAGTGCAACACCTCACACTTGCCTGCATTAAATTCCATCCGCCATGTTTCCAGCTGATCCAGACCCCTCTGCAAGTTTTGAACGTCTCCCTCACTGCCCATTTCACCCTCAATCTTGGTGCCATCTGCATATTTGCTGATCCACCTCACCACATTATCATCCAGATCGTTGATATAGGTGACAAACAACAATGGACTCAGCATTGATCTCTGTGGCACACCATTAGTCACGGGCCTCCAGTCAGAGAGGCAACCATCCACTGGTTCTTCTCTCTGGCATCGTCTGCGAAGCCAGTGTGGAATTTACACATTCTTCCTGTGATCCTTTCCTGTTGAGTTCAGGCATCCTCTTATGTCTCAAAGACACGAGGGTTAATGAGTCATTAGGCGCCTATAAGTGGCCCCTAGTGTGTAAGGGGGTGACAGAATAAGAGGAAAGTTGATAGAGATGTGGGGAGAATAAATAGGATTCGTAGAGATGGATGTTTGAAAGTTTGCACAACTCAGTGGGCCGAATGACCAGTTTTCATGCTTCCATAAAGGAATCCTTTGACCCACTTTGGAAAAATAATTCAGGATAGATCTGTCCTGCAGTTCTAAATGAACAAGAGAAGGTATGGAATGGCTGGTGAGATATGCTTAAATACGCTGACAGAAATCTCTCTGCCCTTTGGGATTCAAACATCCATTAGTGTTGTGGGACTGTTTGCCAAGAGGAAATTTAAAAAGTAACCATCACTCCACAATACATAGTGATATTAATAAAGCCTAGTCCATTATCAGTTCTGGTTCCATTAGAATTGTTTATTTAGATAGAGGCCAATATAACTGTCAATATATCAGAGAGATACGAAAGACTGGGATTGCTTTTATTGCTTTTATTAGGAAAAAGAGCATTCGGAGGATATTAATTAGAGGATTTCAACATTAGGTAAATGTTTGATAGAGGAAATATGAGAAAAAATTTACACAGACAAGAATCGAAAAGCAAATAAACTGCCCATGACCTAAACTGAAATAGAAACAGAAAACCCAGGAAGTACTCAGCTGGTCAGGCAGGACTGGTAAAGGAAGTGACAGAGTTAATACTGCAAATCAATAACCTTTCATCACAATCACATCAGGTCAGGTTTATTGTCATTTAACTATATACATGTATACTGTCAAATGAGACAATGTTTCTCCGGGCCAGAGTGTAAAGCACTATAGTACACATAACACATAGTAACTTATGAAAGTAGGATAGATTCTATAGATGGATTACACATAAATTAACAAACTAAAGTACATAACTTAAATTTTATAAGGTTCAGAACAGATTAACCGGTGAGACTTCAAATGCGATGTGGCAGGGAGTTCAGACGCCTAATGGCCTGCAGGAAGAAATTGTTTCTGATCCTGACCGTTCTTAATTTTATACATCATAGTCTCCTGCCTGATGGTAGAAAGTCAAAGAGGATGCTGGATGGATGGGTGGGATCCTATATAATACTAAGGGCCCTGTGCACGCAGCGTTTCTGATAAATGTCCCCGATGGATGGTAGGGAGACCCCTTTGATCCTCTCAGCTGTTCTCACAGTCCTTTGTAGGGAATTCCGGTTCGATGCTCATCTGCTCCCATACCAGGTGGAGATGCAACTGGTCAGGGCGCTCTCAATGATGCTCCTATAAAATTCAGTTGAAGTGGTTGGGGAGGGGGGAGCCTCGCTTGCCTCAAAGGTGGGAGGAGAAGATGGCAGCGCGATGCAGTGTGCACAGCTCTCCGGTGAAATGATATCGTAGTTGTAAGTAGGACGCCGTGCACAATTCTGATTTGATGGAGACAGACATGAAAAGCACAGTGGAACATTTGGAGAAACTTCTGAAATGCTCGGTTCGCTGCCGCTGCTACTGTGCGATCGAGAATCTCCGGAGGGAAGGCCCCAACATCCTCGGCTTTGCCTGCTGCTGACGGCCGGGACTGGGGTCGAAGCGCTCGGCAGAGATGGTGCTTGGTGCTCGGTGTCAGAGGGCTGGTCGGAGGCTCGAAGTTTTCGGACGACTCAGAGTTGGACTGTGGTCGGGCATGACAGGGAGAGTTTTCTTCCTTCTCCCATCTGCGTGAGATGTGGGACTTTCGAGAGACTTTGAACTTTTTTTATCGTGCCCATGGCCTGTTCTTCATCAAGTTATGGTATTGTTGCACTGTTGTAACTGTATGTTATGATTATGTGGTTTTTGTCAGTTTTTCAGTCTTGGTCTGTCCTGTGTTTCTGTGATATCACACCGAAGGAATATTGTATCATTTCTTAATGCATGCATTACTAAATGACAATAAAAGAGGACTGTATGTCCTCATAATCTAATAATCTAATCTAATCTAATCTCTTTAGGAAGTGGGGACTGTGCTGGGCCTTGTTCAGGGAGATGATATTAAGGGACCAGGGTGAGGTCATCCGTGATGTGAACTCCCAGGAATTTGGTGCACTTAACTCTCTCTATGGAGGAGCCACATATTCGCAGAGAGGGATGGTTCATCTGCACCTCCCTGTAGTCCACAGTGATGTCCTCGGTCTTCCCCACATTCAGACTTAGATCGTTGTTCTTACACCACTCCACCAGCCAATCCACTTCCTCTCTATCCTCCAACTTATCACTGTTGTCGATGAGGCCAACCACTGTTGTGTCATACGCAAACTTGACATGCTCTGAGCTGAATCCTGTGACACAGTCATGCGTCAGCAGTGGGTAAGCAGACAGCCCTGGGGAGTGCCAGTGCCCAGTGTAATGGGGCCCACACGGACTGACTGGCCTTTAGTTCAGAAGTCCAGGATCCAGTTGCAGAGGGAGATGTTGAGACCGAGCAAAGGCAGATTCTCCACCCGTTTCTGGGGTCTGATGGTTGGAAAGATGGTTGTCAAAGATGTTTGAAATTCAGAGGAGGGGAGGGGTGGAGAGAACACAGGATTATCTGTGTAAAGTGGAGAGCAGGAGACACTGAATGGCACAAATGAGGCAAAGAAATAGTGACAAAGGCTTGTTAACCACAGCTAACCTGTCTGGTGTAGATTTCAGCAGGTCATGACAACAGGGGAGAGGTGAGGTAAAAAAATAATGCTGAAACGATGTAGGAGTTCTTAGAGAAAAAATAGACAGGTCTGCATCTGCGGGTATACAAAGGGCAAGCGGATAATCCCCATCTCCCTCTTTCTCCAGTCACTGTCCCCTTCTCCCTCTAATCCTACACTCCAAAGATCTCCCTCTTCCTCTCTCCCACTGATCCTTGTTCTTCCCTCCCCCTCAATCCCTCTCCCCCTCCAATCCTGTACACCCCTCTCCTTTTGCTATTCAATTCAGTCCTGTGTGCTGCTCAGTCCCATCTATCTGACCCCTTTCCTACCTTCTTCCCCTTGCCCTCTACACCCTATGACTTCCTGCTCTTTGACCTTCTGCCCCTCACCCTTCCTTCTACCCACAGTCCCTTTGGTCACCCTCTCGTCCCACTCCGAACTGCTGCAACACCCCAGTCCTGTGACACAGACACGACCCCCTGCCTTCTTATTGCTCCAGCCTCCT